>NC_069500.1:1053094966-1053694966 GCF_027579735.1 Bombina bombina | reverse complement strand
CATAATAATCTATGTGCACAATTTTTTTTTACCCATCTCTTTTACCCATGTTTGGAATATAAATAATTTTTAAAAATATATATTTTTAAATGCTTACTAAAAATGATCTTACCATATATATATATATATATATATATATATATATATATATATATATATATATATATGTATATATATATATAAAATCAAGTTCAATCCGATTGGCTGATCCAATCAGCCAATCAGATTGAGTTTGCATTCTATTGGCTGTTCCGATCAGCCAATAGAATGCGAGCTCAATCTGATTGGCTGATTGGATCAGCCAATCGGATTGAACTTGATTCTGATTGGCTGATTCCATCAGCCAATCAGAATATTCCTACCTTAATTCCGATTGGCTGATAGAATCCTATCAGCCAATCGGAATTCGAGGGACGCCATCTTGGATGACGTCCCTTAAAGGAACCGTCATTCTTCAGTTGGACGTCGCCGGATGAAGATGGGTCCGTGGTGGAGGTCTTCAGGATGGAGCCGGTCCTCATCGGATGAAGATAGAAGATGCCGCTTGGAAGATGATGGTTGCCGGTCCGGATCTACTCATCTTCCCGGATAGGATGAAGACTTTGGAGCCTCTTCTGGACCTCTTCAGCCACCGGATGATGAATCGCCAGCCCCCGCTTGGGTTGGATGAAGATTTTGGAGTCAGGACTGATCGGTGATACCCAGTGAGGTGAAGACAAGGTAGGATGATCTTCAGGGGCTTAGTGTTAGGTTTATTTAAGGGGGGTTTGGGTTAGATTAGGGGTATGTGGGTGGTGGGTTGTAATGTTGGGGGGGTATTGTATGGTTTTTTTTACAGGCAAAAGAGCTGAACTTCTTGGGGCATGCCCCGCAAAGGGCCCTGGTCAGGGCTGGTAAGGTAAAAGAGCTTTGAACTTTAGTAATTTAGAATAGTGTAGGGCATTTTTTATTTTGGGGGTCTTTGTTATTTTATTAGGGGGCTTAGAGTAGGTGTAATTAGTTTAAAATTGTTGTAATATTTTTCTTATGTTTGTAAATATTTTTTTATTTTTTGTAACTTAGTTCTTTTTTATTTTTTGTACTTTAGTTAGTTTATTTCATTGTAGTTATTTGTAGGTATTGTATTTAATTAATGTATTGATAGTGTAGTGTTAGGTTTAATTGTAGGTAATTGTAGATATTTTATTTAATTAATTTAATGATAGTATAGTGTTAGGTTTAATTGTAACTTAGGTTAGGATTTATTTTACAGGTAATTTTGTAATTATTTTAACTATTTTAGCTATTAAATAGTTCTTAACTATTTAATAGCTATTGTACCTGGTTAAAATAAATACAAAGTTACCTGTAAAATAAATATTAATCCTAAAATAGCTATAATATAATTATAATTTATATTGTAGCTATATTAGGATTTATTTTACAGGTAAGTATTTAGCTTTAAATAGGAATAATTTATTTAATAAGAGTTAATTAATTTCGTTAGATTTAAATCATATTTAAGTTAGGGGGGTGTTAGTGTTAGGGTTAGATTTAGCTTTAGGGGTTAATACATTTATTAGAATAGCGGTGAGCTCCGGTCGGCAGATTAGGGGTTAATAATTGAAGTTAGGTGTCAGCGATGTTAGGGAGAGCAGATTAGGGGTTAATACTATTTATTATAGGGTTAGTGAGGTGGATTAGGGGTTAATAACTTTATTATGATAGCGGTGCGGTCCGCTCGGCAGATTAGGGGTTAATAAGTGTAGGCAGGTGGAGGCGATGTTGTGGGGGGCAGATTAGGGGTTAATAAATATAATATAGGGGTCGGCGGTGTTAGGGGCAGCAGATTAGGGGTACATAAGGATAATGTAAGTAGCGGCGGTTTACGGAGCGGCAGATTAGGGGTTAAAAATAATATGCAGGGGTCAGCGATAGCGGGGGCGGCAGATTAGGGGTTAATAAGTGTAAGGCTAGGGGTGTTTAGACTCGGGTACATGTTAGGGTGTTAGGTGCAGACGTAGGAAGTGTTTCCCCATAGCAAACAATGGGGCTGCGTTAGGTGCTGAACGCAGCTTTTTTGCAGGTGTTAGGTTTTTTTTCAGCTCAAACAGCCCCATTGTTTCCTATGGGGGAATCGTGCACGAGCACGTTTTTGAGGCTGGCCGCGTCCGTAAGCAACTCTGGTATCAAGAGTTGAAGCTGCGTTAAATATGCTCTAGGCTCCTTTTTTGGAGCCTAACGCAGCCTTTATGTGGACTCTCAATACCAGAGTTATTTTTATGGTGCGGCCAGAAAAAAGCCAGCGTTAGCTACTCGGGTCCTTACCGACAAAACTCTAAATCTAGCCGTTAGTTTGTTATTTTTCGCAATTTAGTATTTTTTATTTTTTGTAATTTTAGACTTAGATTTTTTTAATTGTTAATTTTTTTTAATGTGTAATTTAGTTTTTTTAATTGGTAGTTATTTTAATTTTAGTATAATAGTTTAGTATAATAGTTATGTTAGGTTAATTGTTAGTTTAAACTTTTTTTTCATTTTCATTTCACAGGTTTTTATTTATTTTAAGATAGGGATATTGTAATTTTATTTAAAGTTGGGGGTGATAGGGTTAGGGGTTAATAGTTTAATTTATTAGTGGCGATATGGGGGGCTTGCAGATTATGGGTTACTAGGTTTATTCAATAGTGGCGATGTGCGGACTGGCGGTTTAGGGGTTAATAGATTTAGTTAGTGGCGGCAGTGGCGGAGAGCGGCGGAATAGGGGTTAATAAATGTATTATAGTGGTGGGGATGTGGGCGGGCGACAGATTAGGAGTTAATAAGTTTTAAATAGTTTTTGTGATGTAGGAGGGCCTCGGTTTAGGGGTTAATAGGAAGTTTATGGGTGTTAGTGTACGTTGTAACAATTTTGTTATGAGTTTTGTGAAACATTTTTGTTACACAAAATGCATAACTACTGTTCTCAGATGGTGGTATGGATCATCTCTGTATAGGCTGTAACGCAAGCATTTTAGCCTCACCGCACAACCTGTTATACTGGCGCTATGGAAATCCCACGCAAAAACATCATTTGTTTGAGTGCAGGATTGACGTTGCGTTACTGGATAAAATTTTGTGGTATAGCTATACCGACATGACTCTTATTGGCTGCGTTACTGATTTATGCTGAAATTGCCATTTTTTTCAGCGTTAAAACTATAATGCAAAACTCCTAATCTAGGTGTAAATGATCCGTATATGGATTTTGATCTCCAAATACTTGGAACAGCTCCTACCATCCAATGTAGAGAATACCAAATGATAGAGCAAATTTAGCTCCCATCGCGGTTCCACGCCTTTGGAGATAAAACGTCCTTTCTATGTTGTGCCTCTGAGGCCTATTTATCATATGCAATCCAGTATTGTTTACAACTGTGTGTATGATTAAATCTTGTATATCCAAAGCCCCATGTTCACTACTCACACTGGAGTCCCACTAATACGGTTAAACATAGGCTAATACGAAAGTTCAATGTACATTTTTCCCAAGATTAAACAAATTCAAAAGGACAAAGGCTTACCCCTCATATAGCAGTACCTTAGGAGTCAAATTGATATCTTTGTAGAATCCTCCTATTGTGACAGGAATCCACTTTCTCACCCAGAGCGGCTTGTAAAGCCGAAATCACCTGTGATGTGTAGAGCCTCATTCCGGTGCCAGCAATACGTCATCCAGCACGGCTGGACCAATGAGATCACTGGGATCCTCCACACCCCCACAGCAATACGAAAAAGACAATAGCATCAAAAGTAGTTGCAATCTCACCGGAATGAGCAAGGAGAGAAGGTGTAAAGTTTAAAAAAGTTCCTTTTATTTAATCTGTTTAAAATCGAAAAAAAGACACAGCACAGCAGAGAACACAGCTGACGCGTTTCCTGCTTCAGAGGCAGTTCATCAGAGCTAACAAACAAGCGTCACTTACAGCTGTTAAATTTTTATAGAAGGAGGTAGTGTAACCAATCACAACTCATTTAACACTTACACAAGTTTAACTCACTCAGTGCCTCCATTCCAGTACATGTTATAACCTATAAAGAAATATACATAATCCTTCAACAACCACTAAGAATGCTCATTTAAAAATGTACAATTTAAATATACACTTTGGAAAAAAGAGGTAACAACCTAATGCAAAAAGATATTTTTCATGTACTGTATATTTAAATGACTATGGGAAAAGAAGTACACAGAGGTTGCAAACAAATAGTATGAATAAAATATAAAAGTCAAATGCCATATAGTCATTAATAATTGTCCAATCTCTGCGAACTAATTACCCAACACCATATTGTAATATCATAGTATAACAAAGAGTAATTCAACTCACTGGGATAATAGTTATTACATAATTACATGCATTTCAATAATAATAATTCTCAATCATTCATAATTCTCTGCTGTGCTATGTCTTTTTTTCGATTTTAAACAGATGAAATAAAAGGAACTTTTTTATACTTTACACCTTCTCTCCTTGCTCATTCCGGTGAGATCGCAACTACTTTTGGTGCTATTTATCATATGTCTGTAGGACCTGATCTGACAGTGTGGATCAGGTCCGACAGACATTGCTGAATGCGGAGAGCAATACGCTCTCCATATTCAGCATTGCACCAGCAGCTCTTGTGAGCTGCCGGTGCAACGCTGCCCCCTGCAGACTCGCGGCCAATCGGCCACCAGCAGAGGGGTGTCAATCAACCCGATCATACTCAATCGGGTTGAATTCCGGTGATTCCTGTCCGCCTCATCAGAGCAGGAGGACAGGGTTATGGAGCAGCGGTCTTTAGACCATCTTTTCACTTTACCACACTTTAAAAGTCTCATAATTCCTGAGTGAACTTATTCATATTGTCCTTAAATTTTTTATTGTACAATTTAACCCCTTAGCGACCAAACCATTTTTCAATTTTCTTATCCTTAAGGACCAGGGCTATTTTTACATTTCTGCTGTGTTTGTGTTTAGCTGTAATTTTCCTCTCTCATTTACTGTAACCACACATATCATATACCATTTTACTCACCATTAAATGGACTTTCTGAAGATACCAATATTTTCATCATATCTTATAATTTACTATAATTTTTTTTATAAAATATGATGAAAAAATGGAAAACACACTTTTTTTCTTATTTTGACCCCCAAAATCAGATACACAACCACCAAAAAACACCAATGCTAAATAGTTTCTAAATTTTGTCCAGAGTTTCAAAATACCCAATCATGTTCTTTGCTTTTTTGCAAGTTATAGGGCAATAAGTACAAATAGTACTTTGAAAATTTTCAAACCATTTTTTTTCTTCAAAATTAGCGATAGTTACATTGTAACACTGATATCTGTCAGGAATCTCTGAATATTCCTTGACATGTATATATATATATTTAGTAGACAACCCAAGGTATTGATCTAGGCCCATTTTGGTATATTTTATGAAAACATTTCACCACCAAATGTGATCAAATAAAAATTTTTTTTAACTTTTTCAAAAAATTTAAGTTTCTTACTGAAATTATTTACAAACAGCTTGTGAAATTATGGCACAAATGGTTGTAAATGCTTCTCTGGGATCCCCTTTGTTCAGAAATAGCAGACATTTATTGCTTTGGCATTACATTTGGTAATTAGAAGGCCGCTAAATACCGCTGCGCAGCACACTTGTATTATGCCCAGCTATGAAGGGGTTAATTAGGTAGCTTGTATGGAGCTTGTAGGGTTAATTTTAGCTTTAGTGTAAATTTGCTATTTCCAAACCATTTTTTTCCAAAATTAGCGAGTTACATTGCAACACTGATATCTGTCAGGAATCCCTGAATATCCCTTGACATGTATATATATATATTTTAGTAGACAACCCAAAGTATTGATCTAGGCCTATTTTGGTATATTTCATGCTACCATTTTACTGCCAAATACGATCAAATAAAAAAAAATCGTAAATTTTTTCACAAACATTACGTTTCTCACTGAAAATATTTACAAACAGCTTGTGCAATTATGGCACAAATGGTTGTAAATGCTTCTCTGGGATCCCCTTTGTTCAGAAATATCAGACATATATGGCTTTGGCATTGCTTTTGGGAATTAGAAGGTCGCTAATTGCTGCTGTGCACCACACTTGTATTATGCCCAGCAGTGAAGGGGTTAATTAGGTAGCTTGTTGGGTTAATTTTAACTTTAAAATTTAAAAGAGATCAGCCTCCCACCTGACACATCCCACCCCTGATCCCTCCCTGACCCCCTTCAAACAGGTCTCTTCCCTCCCCCACCTCACAATTGTCATCGTCATCTTAAGTACTGGCAGAAAGTCTGCCAGTACTAAAATAAAATACTTTTTTTTATAATGTATTTTTTATTTTTTATGTATTATTCTGCAGTGTTGGATCCCAATTATCCCCCAATCTCCCTGATCCCCCCAAACAGCTCTCTAACCCTCCCCCTCTACGCAATTGCTGCCATCTTGGGTACTGGCAGCTGTCTGCCAGTACCAACTTTGCAATAAATTGGGCTGTTTTTTTTTTTTTTTAGTAACCCCATCCTTTTTTATGTCACTTAATCATTTAGGGAGCCCCCCTGAATATCCTACTTCTTCCTCCTCCCAGATCCCTTTCCCAACATTTAATCCCCCTCCCTCTCCCACCTTCCTTTAAACATGCTGCCTGACTGTGATCTGAATTGGGCGCACGCACGTGCTCCTGCCCCCTCACACGCTCCTGCACACTGCCAGAACTCAGATCACTGCATGCCGGAACTGCTCCAGCGATGGGCCGCCCACCTGCCTCCCTGCTATGGTTCCCACCCACCCACCAACTATCGACACCATCGCTGGCCAATGCAGAGAGGGCCACAGAGTGTCTCTCTCTGCACTGGATGCTTAAAAAAGGGTATTGCAGGATGCCTCAATATCAAAGGATCACTGCAATACCCTTAAAACGACTGGAAGCGATCACGATTGCTTCCAGCGCTTCAAACCCCTGGAGACGTGTCAGACACGTCCTTAGTCATTAACTGACACTTTTTGTAGGACGTGCCTGGCACGTCCTTGGTCGTTAAGGGGTTAAAGTCCACCTCTTGTTGGTATACTTTCAAATCACTCTGCATTTATTTAATCTCTGTAATCAATTCTGTCCTTAATTTATTTTTATATTCGGTTAACAATTCCAGTAAGGCGATGGAACATTGAGGTAGTATATTATTCCATTTTGATATAAAGTCTTCATCTGTTACATTAAAAGAGGGAAACTTTTTTATTCTCAGACCTATTGGTATACAATTCTGGATCTTATACAACATAAATGCTCTAATAACCAAGTATAGTCTGATATCCTTCCTCCTTAGCTCATCCATTTGAAAAAACAGACTATCTAGTGAGTTAACATTTCCTATTCATATCTGTTTAGTGTCTTATCCAAATCTTTAAATACATACTGTATACATTGTCCATCCAAATCCATATTGCTGTAAGAAAACTGTGTAACGTCAAGAAATTACTGTTGATTAGCCAGGTATACATATAGATATATGCTTTCACTGTCTGTCAGCCAATATAACTCCCCGGGAGGATCTTCAGTCCTGCACAATAACGCTAACATTCCAAGAGACTTGCTAACAACCAGTTAAAGCATATTTCTCAAAAGTAAACAAACATATACTGGTGCACTTACCGCCTTATATTGGGGCTCCTTGAAGCGTTTCTTCAGCTCGAACACTCGACTTGCTCCCGACAGGACTGAACTTCCGTTGCTGGAAGTGGCATGATCTGCTCGTCACTCCAGAAAGTAGCAACAATACAAGGATACTTCAGCACTTTTGCCGGTCCAGTTTAAAAAGAGACCACTGAAAGGCCGACTTATGACAAAACAGACAGTTATTTATTATATAAAACCATGGCTATCAATAGCAGCATAAAAATGATTTCACAATAAAGGTCACACAGTGTCAGGTTTTTTCCCCTATTGTTTGCCATGTGTTGCTGGCAGCCATTTTACTCACCTCTCTTCCTGACTATGGTGCATTGTGGGGGATGCTGGTCATTTCCTACACTTTCTTTTATGGCCAGACTGGTGTGCATCATCCATGTGAGACAGGATGCAGTCTCAGAATTGTGATGTCATCACTTATTATTTAAAGGGCCTCTGTTCAGTATGCTTTGCCTTTGTGTTGTCTCAGACCTATTTGTGAGAGTTCCTGTGTATTACCTGGCTGCCTGACATCCTTCCTGGTTCCTGATCCCTGGCTTGTTCCTGGCTCTCCTGTTTTCCTTGTTCCTGATTCTGGCTCGTCTGACTATTCGCTTTGGCTCCTGACTCGGCTCGTCTGACTACCAGCTCTTGTTTTTGACTACTGGCTTGTTATTTGACTTGTGGACTTTTTATTATTTTTTGCTATTAATAAAGGTGTGATTATTTTTGCACTTCTCATCTCAGTCTGATTCCTGGCACCCTGACACAGAGGAAACATGCATTCGCGTTTCATGCTGGTTCACCGCACTTGTTCACTGCTGGTATGGTCCTTTGTGATTGGTCCTTATATACATACTTTTAATTAACACATCTGTGTTCATATACATATATATATATATATATATATATATATATATATATATATATAGAGAGAGAGAGAGAGAGAGAGAGAGAGAGAGAGAGAACAGTGTGGAAGAAGGGCACTCTCA
The DNA here is from genome assembly GCF_027579735.1 of Bombina bombina. Lineage (NCBI taxonomy): Eukaryota > Metazoa > Chordata > Amphibia > Anura > Bombinatoridae > Bombina > Bombina bombina. The sequence continues at coordinate 1,053,686,280 of NC_069500.1, read as the reverse complement.
GGGTTTGTATAGAGGCAAATATTTTCTTTATTCTTAAAATATTAATACATGGTCGACGTTTCGGCCCTCAGTTGGGCCTTCATCAGGACAAGTAATATCTTTAAACTGCCGAGTGGCAGTAATCACAGATCCAAACAAGCGCTTGTTTGGATCTGTGATTACTGCCACTCGGCAGTTTAAAGATAATACCTGTCCTGATGAAGGCCCAACTGAGGGCCGAAACGTCGACCATGTATTAATATTTTAAGAATAAAGAAAATATTTGCCTCTATACAAACCCTGAGAGTGCCCTTCTTCCACACTGTTCTCTAACTATCTCTCATAAGGATTGCACCCAGGTTGTGGCTGCCCCACCTGGTTGGAGTGCTGGGCTATATGCTATTTGGATTTTTGAGATATATATATATATATATATATATGTATATATATATATATATATATATATATATATATATATATATATATATATATATATATATATTAACCCTCAAAGCTATGTACTATCTGACAGATTCTAATATGTTACACTTATTGCACCTTATCTGATGCCTCTGCTCATTATATGTTAGATTACAATGCATATCAATTGTCCATTTTATGCAATATATACATTTGGTTACCAATTCTATTCAAACCCCTTATGCATATATGTTTTTTATATTTGACTTTTATTAAGTATTGTTTCACTTGTTATATGGATTTAGATTATTCACACACTTTTTCATATTTTGTATATGTAAACATCATTTTGATTAGAATTATTTTTCTTTTTTTAGAGCTCTTTCTTTTTTTTTAGAGTTCTTTCTTAAAAAAGCTTTTTTAACTCTTAAACCTTGTTCTCCAACCTTATTAACGAATAAACAGAGAGGGTGATTGAATGTAGTTGCTTGGCTTACATTCAACAGAGAGCTGAGGAGAGTCACTTGAAGTTGTGTTTTTTTGTTGTTTTTCGGCTTAATAATTTTACAGTTGTTTTAAAGAGCTTATTTCTTCCAGATAGGGTGCACCTGTCCGACAAAGACCCTTTTTGGGAACCTTAAGGGCCAGATTACAAACATAGCAGTATATAATGCTCCCGCTCAAGCATTAACTTCGCTAGAAGTAAGCTTTTTATGCCCTTGGGATAGCACTCATATTACAAGTTTAAAGTAAACTGTTTTTGCTCTCGTGCAAACCCGAAGTGCAGAAAAAGCCAAACTTAAAATATTGTGCAAGGGATAATGTATTCCTACCATAGAACACCCTACTCGCCCGCAAACTTGATCGCCTATTCTCAAGAGCGCCAAGCCTACATAAATATATGAATTTTTCACATTCCGATGTTCCTCACTTAGAAGAATATGTTCTATTTATTCATTAAAAAAATACACATGTCAGGGGGGCGGAGCCTGCAGCTGTTGCTGAAGGACGTGTGTGAGAGGAGCTCTCGACTCTTACTTGGGTTTAATTATATATTTTCCTTTTAAAAAACCACAATTACTGTGCTGGACATCTTTGTTAAAGTGCTTGGAGTTGCCCTAGAGGAGTTGGTGAGATAATTCTACATAAACGGATCTTCCTATGTTCCTCAGCTTGACCGCATAGAGACAGAGCACATGGCAAGCAGGCCTACTTGGTGACTCTGTTTAACTGTGTAGTCGGGGCTGCCGCACATTTACCCTCCCGGGTCCCCACGGATTTCTGGTTATTAGCAACACGGAGCTGTTGCTCCTACCTTATCTAACCAAATAAAAAGCTATCTGCTTCTTAGAACAAAAGAATTTGATTGCTATACTTGACGGCAAAGATACCTCTATGTACATATTAACAATGGAGGTGCTGGACAGATGGGAGTGCACAGTTACCCAGCTGCTGCTAAATCACTTTCAAAGCCTAGAGAAAGAGCTCTGCAAACTCCTCAAGCTGCATGGAACTTTTGGGCCACCGGTGGGGGAACTTACTTGTGTCCAGCCAACCAATCAGATAGTGCTGGACAGTGCAACAACCCCCCACCTTTGCAGCCCGAAGAATGAGACGCTCCCCACAGATGAGGAATCTACACTTCCCTCAGCTTCAGACCGGGAGAATCCGGGGTACTGTAAGGAGTCATGTGGTCGAGAAAATCCTGGACCTAAATCTGCTGGAATAGCGGATATCGGAGGCGAGACAGTCGCCCAAGCAATTCAAAGTAAGTTACCCTGAGTTTGGGCACAGCGATCTGGAGCTTGGGTACTAAGCTGGATACCGTCTTTGTGGCTGGACATGGATGTGGGTTGCAGGGACTGTGCAGATCGTGATAGCGATAACAACAGAGCTGAAATTTTCACAATCTCACTCCGCAATCCCACTCAGACTGGACTAGAACTGCATATTGGTTTATCTGTCCTGGGTCGGCCTGTTGATGTTTTTTTATCAACCTTTTGATCCAGGGGACTTTCCAGGACTGCTGCTGAGCAAGTTCCTATCTGTAACTCGCTCACACATTGAAGTAGAAACAATGGCACTGGGTCCTTGGAGCCGGTAGCTTTTACACTCAGGGCACATTTCCTTCATTAACACTTTCAGCTCCATATGCCGTGGAGTGAATTGAGAGGGATGTATTCACCAGGACTTCCTCACATTAGTATTTACAATGATATTTTCCCAGCCATTAAGGTATTTACAAACAGAATCCTGAACTGTTATAATAAGTCCTCAAGAAGTATGAGTGAACTGCTGTAATTACTCAGTGATATCCCAACAACACTATAAATGTTATCCATAGTCTATTATATTCAGGAAGACTTCTAGCCTGAGACCTTACTAGTGTTTGGAAAATACCTATATACCCCGACCGTTGACTTTTCATGTATGTTTAGAATATCCTGGCTATAGCAGGTCTGTATATTATATATTTAATATGTTTTACAGTTCCTGATCCTGGCCCTTTCACATGCAGTTTGTAAATGCTTCTTCTGGCTCAAACTAAATCAATAGAGTTATAGTACATTTTTGCCTACTTTATACTTCACAAAAGCAGTACCCCTCTCTACTATGACAGGTTGTTATTATATATTGTACTTTAAGTTAAAGCTCACCAGTGTGGACCAGTTATTTAGATGTTCACTTAATAGATAGTGAATTCATTTTATAGGATTATACTATATCTAGCAAAACTAATATATACGTTAAAACTCTTGTTACAGCTACCTAGTCTATGTTTATGCTTCCTTATTTAAGTAGCTACCCAAGCTAAATTCACTATTTACGCACATAAAGTGAATACACACTGGGGCTGACTGAGAAAACCCTAGCCAAAATGTTTGCAATTTACTAAATATACCTAACTAGTTACAGCTGAAATGTTAATTAACAGATATGGGCTAGATTTCCAATTGGCCTTACAGTACTAGATTTATAATCACTTATCTTGTATATTTGCAACTGGGGAATTGGCACAGAACTATATACAGCTTACACACTATTAGGCACAACTATTCCCTTTACCAGTTGATCCTCTGTAGCTTAAAATTGTTGACGGCACTTTTGAGGAGACCTCCCAATTATTTATCTCCCTCTAATCTCACATTAATGACTATAGATTTTAATCTACCATACAATCTGTGTTTTGATAGTATTAAAAATCTGTCTGTCAAGATAATATTTAAAGTTTATTCTTATATATACATACTTTTTTTAGCTATCCTGATATAGCCTGACCTACACGGTGAAATTTACTAGTCTGTTATATAAATTTATGGTTATTCTGTTCAGATTGTGTTTGCAGATCCATAAGCGATCTTAGTTTTATACAGAAACTTTTTAGTATCTATACCTTGTAAACTCAGAAAATAGAGATTCATTAATGGAGACCCAAGTGTGGTTTCCTTATTTTCAGACGTTGCCTTCATTAGATATGTTTCTATGGTTATAAGGGGCCCAAGAGTGGCCTCCAAGGTTATCTTGAAGGTACAGAGATATACTGGCACTAATTTTGTTACCTAAGTTGTGAATGCATTGTCGTATAATCACGCTTTGTTTAAATAACCGAGCGACTATTGGTTTTAATATGTGAAAATCACTTCTCTGTAAAGTCTACGTTGACATGTATGCCTTGTATGCCTTTGAACGAATCTCAATAAAAAAAAAAGTGCTACATATATTAGAAGTAAACCCATTTAGTCGTGTTTAAACTTGCTTACATGTCTGTTATAATCGCGCTATACAAAATGTGTTGTTTGGTGGGGTGCGATTGCAATAGAAATGTATCAGAGTAAGTTTATGTCTCACAGGTTACATTAGCAAATAAATATAAGAATGTTCAGTATTTCAACCAAAATATGTATCTATAAGTTATGCTGAAGAGATTCAATACTTCATCTTTAGAAGACAACCACTTGGACTTTTTCTCTCAAGTGTTTGAAATGCATATTAATTCAACTTTGTAGTTTTGTAGATTATTTTGTAAAGTTATAACTAGGTGATTGACAGACAGAAAAGATATTTAGGACTCTACTTCTTTGCATTTGTCTGTTTTAGTCGTATATAATGTCTATTATGTGTTGTCCTCTTACAACTTGTTATGGTTTAATGGCCTATGAATAGTAGTTTTCTACTTTTTAATATACAAATACAATTTACAAACAATATATTTTTTTATTATTATTAAATAAAGCCTGTTTTTTAATATTGAAATTGAAAAAAAATAAAAAAAATAAAAAAAATACACATGTATGAGATAATTTAAACAATGTCCCAACTTATTCTAATCGATTGTAGAATAAGTGATTCATGAATTAATAAATTAAAACATGGTGGAGCTCACCACAGAACTTAATCTTCACTGCTTATGTATGTTTTTATGCTACTGGTGAACAAATACCCATTTGCAAGTTGATGTATACAGGTGACATACGTGCATATTAGGAAATATTTATTTGTGATAAATGTCTACATGGTTAAAAATTTCTAAATAAATTTCTGAATAAATGCTAGGGAATGTATAAAGATGTAGAGCTGTAAAGGATGCACTATCTATATCTAGGGTTTACGCCCAATAATTGATTAAATCAAACTGGGAGTTAAAGCCTTTTGGTGACCTAGTATCAAGGGTGAAAATACAGAAGGTCTCTCTCTTAAAGAGCAACCTACTATGATCCCCACCCCATTCTGGATTTTTGATCTTCTCGATGATTTTCCATCTCAGAGTACTGACATCTCCTTGATGCACTTCTAAAAAATGTTTTACCAAAAGAGATGAAACAATAGACTAGCCATGAGCTCATCCTATCATTCCTTCCCCTCAATTTACTGGGTGAAAGTATATTTCCCAGGGTGGCTCCACGTTTATATGTAAATCTGCAGCCTTCCTGTACAACCCTCTCTAGACATACACACACACACACACATATGTATATATATATATATATATATATATATATATATATATATATATATATATATATATATATATATATATATATATATATAGATATATATATATATATATATAGATATAGATATATATAGATATATATACAGATACACATACATAGACATATATACAGTATACACAGTACCTCGCAAAAGTTAGTACACCCCTCACATTTTTGTAAATATTTTATTATATATTTTCATGTGACAACACTGAAGAAATGACACTTTGCTACAATGTAAAGTAGTGAGTGTACAGCTTGTATGACAGTGTAAATATGCTGTCCCCTCAAAATAACTCAACACACAGACATTAATGTCTAAACCGTTGGCAACAAAAGTGAATACACCCCTAAGTGGAAATGTCCAAACTGGGCCCAAAGTGTCAATATTTTGTGTGACCACCATTATTTTTCAGCACTGCCTTAACCCTCTTGGGCATGAAGTTCACCAGAGCTTTACAGGTTGCCACTGGAGTCCTCTTATATTCATCCATGACGATATCACGGAGCTGGTGGATGTTAGAGATCTTGTGCTCTCCCACCTTCTGTTTGAGGATGTCCCATAGATGCTCAATAGCATTTAGGTATGGAGACATGCTTGGACAGTCCATCACCTTTACCCTTAGCTTCTTTAGCAAGGAAGTGGTCATCCTGTTCTCTAACTATCTCTCATAAGGATTGCACCCAGGTTGTGGCTGCCCCACCTGGTTGGAGTGCTGGGCTATATGCTATTTGGATTTTTGAGATATATATATATATATATATATATATATATATATATATATATATGTATATATATATATATATATATATATATATATATATATATATATATATATATATATATATATATATATATATATATATATATATATATATATATTAACCCTCAAAGCTATGTACTATCTGACAGATTCTAATATGTTACACTTATTGCACCTTATCTGATGCCTCTGCTCATTATATGTTAGATTACAATGCATATCAATTGTCCATTTTATGCAATATATACATTTGGTTACCAATTCTATTCAAACCCCTTATGCATATATGTTTTTTATATTTGACTTTTATTAAGTATTGTTTCACTTGTTATATGGATTTAGATTATTCACACACTTTTTCATATTTTGTATATGTAAACATCATTTTGATTAGAATTATTTTTCTTTTTTTAGAGCTCTTTCTTTTTTTTTAGAGTTCTTTCTTAAAAAAGCTTTTTTAACTCTTAAACCTTGTTCTCCAACCTTATTAACGAATAAACAGAGAGGGTGATTGAATGTAGTTGCTTGGCTTACATTCAACAGAGAGCTGAGGAGAGTCACTTGAAGTTGTGTTTTTTTGTTGTTTTTCGGCTTAATAATTTTACAGTTGTTTTAAAGAGCTTATTTCTTCCAGATAGGGTGCACCTGTCCGACAAAGACCCTTTTTGGGAACCTTAAGGGCCAGATTACAAACATAGCAGTATATAATGCTCCCGCTCAAGCATTAACTTCGCTAGAAGTAAGCTTTTTATGCCCTTGGGATAGCACTCATATTACAAGTTTAAAGTAAACTGTTTTTGCTCTCGTGCAAACCCGAAGTGCAGAAAAAGCCAAACTTAAAATATTGTGCAAGGGATAATGTATTCCTACCATAGAACACCCTACTCGCCCGCAAACTTGATCGCCTATTCTCAAGAGCGCCAAGCCTACATAAATATATGAATTTTTCACATTCCGATGTTCCTCACTTAGAAGAATATGTTCTATTTATTCATTAAAAAAATACACATGTCAGGGGGGCGGAGCCTGCAGCTGTTGCTGAAGGACGTGTGTGAGAGGAGCTCTCGACTCTTACTTGGGTTTAATTATATATTTTCCTTTTAAAAAACCACAATTACTGTGCTGGACATCTTTGTTAAAGTGCTTGGAGTTGCCCTAGAGGAGTTGGTGAGATAATTCTACATAAACGGATCTTCCTATGTTCCTCAGCTTGACCGCATAGAGACAGAGCACATGGCAAGCAGGCCTACTTGGTGACTCTGTTTAACTGTGTAGTCGGGGCTGCCGCACATTTACCCTCCCGGGTCCCCACGGATTTCTGGTTATTAGCAACACGGAGCTGTTGCTCCTACCTTATCTAACCAAATAAAAAGCTATCTGCTTCTTAGAACAAAAGAATTTGATTGCTATACTTGACGGCAAAGATACCTCTATGTACATATTAACAATGGAGGTGCTGGACAGATGGGAGTGCACAGTTACCCAGCTGCTGCTAAATCACTTTCAAAGCCTAGAGAAAGAGCTCTGCAAACTCCTCAAGCTGCATGGAACTTTTGGGCCACCGGTGGGGGAACTTACTTGTGTCCAGCCAACCAATCAGATAGTGCTGGACAGTGCAACAACCCCCCACCTTTGCAGCCCGAAGAATGAGACGCTCCCCACAGATGAGGAATCTACACTTCCCTCAGCTTCAGACCGGGAGAATCCGGGGTACTGTAAGGAGTCATGTGGTCGAGAAAATCCTGGACCTAAATCTGCTGGAATAGCGGATATCGGAGGCGAGACAGTCGCCCAAGCAATTCAAAGTAAGTTACCCTGAGTTTGGGCACAGCGATCTGGAGCTTGGGTACTAAGCTGGATACCGTCTTTGTGGCTGGACATGGATGTGGGTTGCAGGGACTGTGCAGATCGTGATAGCGATAACAACAGAGCTGAAATTTTCACAATCTCACTCCGCAATCCCACTCAGACTGGACTAGAACTGCATATTGGTTTATCTGTCCTGGGTCGGCCTGTTGATGTTTTTTTATCAACCTTTTGATCCAGGGGACTTTCCAGGACTGCTGCTGAGCAAGTTCCTATCTGTAACTCGCTCACACATTGAAGTAGAAACAATGGCACTGGGTCCTTGGAGCCGGTAGCTTTTACACTCAGGGCACATTTCCTTCATTAACACTTTCAGCTCCATATGCCGTGGAGTGAATTGAGAGGGATGTATTCACCAGGACTTCCTCACATTAGTATTTACAATGATATTTTCCCAGCCATTAAGGTATTTACAAACAGAATCCTGAACTGTTATAATAAGTCCTCAAGAAGTATGAGTGAACTGCTGTAATTACTCAGTGATATCCCAACAACACTATAAATGTTATCCATAGTCTATTATATTCAGGAAGACTTCTAGCCTGAGACCTTACTAGTGTTTGGAAAATACCTATATACCCCGACCGTTGACTTTTCATGTATGTTTAGAATATCCTGGCTATAGCAGGTCTGTATATTATATATTTAATATGTTTTACAGTTCCTGATCCTGGCCCTTTCACATGCAGTTTGTAAATGCTTCTTCTGGCTCAAACTAAATCAATAGAGTTATAGTACATTTTTGCCTACTTTATACTTCACAAAAGCAGTACCCCTCTCTACTATGACAGGTTGTTATTATATATTGTACTTTAAGTTAAAGCTCACCAGTGTGGACCAGTTATTTAGATGTTCACTTAATAGATAGTGAATTCATTTTATAGGATTATACTATATCTAGCAAAACTAATATATACGTTAAAACTCTTGTTACAGCTACCTAGTCTATGTTTATGCTTCCTTATTTAAGTAGCTACCCAAGCTAAATTCACTATTTACGCACATAAAGTGAATACACACTGGGGCTGACTGAGAAAACCCTAGCCAAAATGTTTGCAATTTACTAAATATACCTAACTAGTTACAGCTGAAATGTTAATTAACAGATATGGGCTAGATTTCCAATTGGCCTTACAGTACTAGATTTATAATCACTTATCTTGTATATTTGCAACTGGGGAATTGGCACAGAACTATATACAGCTTACACACTATTAGGCACAACTATTCCCTTTACCAGTTGATCCTCTGTAGCTTAAAATTGTTGACGGCACTTTTGAGGAGACCTCCCAATTATTTATCTCCCTCTAATCTCACATTAATGACTATAGATTTTAATCTACCATACAATCTGTGTTTTGATAGTATTAAAAATCTGTCTGTCAAGATAATATTTAAAGTTTATTCTTATATATACATACTTTTTTTAGCTATCCTGATATAGCCTGACCTACACGGTGAAATTTACTAGTCTGTTATATAAATTTATGGTTATTCTGTTCAGATTGTGTTTGCAGATCCATAAGCGATCTTAGTTTTATACAGAAACTTTTTAGTATCTATACCTTGTAAACTCAGAAAATAGAGATTCATTAATGGAGACCCAAGTGTGGTTTCCTTATTTTCAGACGTTGCCTTCATTAGATATGTTTCTATGGTTATAAGGGGCCCAAGAGTGGCCTCCAAGGTTATCTTGAAGGTACAGAGATATACTGGCACTAATTTTGTTACCTAAGTTGTGAATGCATTGTCGTATAATCACGCTTTGTTTAAATAACCGAGCGACTATTGGTTTTAATATGTGAAAATCACTTCTCTGTAAAGTCTACGTTGACATGTATGCCTTGTATGCCTTTGAACGAATCTCAATAAAAAAAAAAGTGCTACATATATTAGAAGTAAACCCATTTAGTCGTGTTTAAACTTGCTTACATGTCTGTTATAATCGCGCTATACAAAATGTGTTGTTTGGTGGGGTGCGATTGCAATAGAAATGTATCAGAGTAAGTTTATGTCTCACAGGTTACATTAGCAAATAAATATAAGAATGTTCAGTATTTCAACCAAAATATGTATCTATAAGTTATGCTGAAGAGATTCAATACTTCATCTTTAGAAGACAACCACTTGGACTTTTTCTCTCAAGTGTTTGAAATGCATATTAATTCAACTTTGTAGTTTTGTAGATTATTTTGTAAAGTTATAACTAGGTGATTGACAGACAGAAAAGATATTTAGGACTCTACTTCTTTGCATTTGTCTGTTTTAGTCGTATATAATGTCTATTATGTGTTGTCCTCTTACAACTTGTTATGGTTTAACGGCCTATGAATAGTAGTTTTCTACTTTTTAATATACAAATACAATTTACAAACAATATATTTTTTTATTATTATTAAATAAAGCCTGTTTTTTAATATTGAAATTGAAAAAAAATAAAAAAAATAAAAAAAATACACATGTATGAGATAATTTAAACAATGTCCCAACTTATTCTAATCGATTGTAGAATAAGTGATTCATGAATTAATAAATTAAAACATGGTGGAGCTCACCACAGAACTTAATCTTCACTGCTTATGTATGTTTTTATGCTACTGGTGAACAAATACCCATTTGCAAGTTGATGTATACAGGTGACATACGTGCATATTAGGAAATATTTATTTGTGATAAATGTCTACATGGTTAAAAATTTCTAAATAAATTTCTGAATAAATGCTAGGGAATGTATAAAGATGTAGAGCTGTAAAGGATGCACTATCTATATCTAGGGTTTACGCCCAATAATTGATTAAATCAAACTGGGAGTTAAAGCCTTTTGGTGACCTAGTATCAAGGGTGAAAATACAGAAGGTCTCTCTCTTAAAGAGCAACCTACTATGATCCGCACCCCATTCTGGATTTTTGATCTTCTCGATGATTTTCCATCTCAGAGTACTGACATCTCCTTGATGCACTTCTAAAAAATGTTTTACCAAAAGAGATGAAACAATAGACTAGCCATGAGCTCATCCTATCATTCCTTCCCCTCAATTTACTGGGTGAAAGTATATTTCCCAGGGTGGCTCCACGTTTATATGTAAATCTGCAGCCTTCCTGTACAACCCTCTCTAGACATACACACACACACACACATATGTATATATATATATATATATATATATATATATATATATATATATATATATATATAGATATATATATATATATATATAGATATAGATATATATAGATATATATACAGATACACATACATAGACATATATACAGTATACACAGTACCTCGCAAAAGTTAGTACACCCCTCACATTTTTGTAAATATTTTATTATATATTTTCATGTGACAACACTGAAGAAATGACACTTTGCTACAATGTAAAGTAGTGAGTGTACAGCTTGTATGACAGTGTAAATATGCTGTCCCCTCAAAATAACTCAACACACAGACATTAATGTCTAAACCGTTGGCAACAAAAGTGAATACACCCCTAAGTGGAAATGTCCAAACTGGGCCCAAAGTGTCAATATTTTGTGTGACCACCATTATTTTTCAGCACTGCCTTAACCCTCTTGGGCATGAAGTTCACCAGAGCTTTACAGGTTGCCACTGGAGTCCTCTTATATTCATCCATGACGATATCACGGAGCTGGTGGATGTTAGAGATCTTGTGCTCTCCCACCTTCTGTTTGAGGATGTCCCATAGATGCTCAATAGCATTTAGGTATGGAGACATGCTTGGACAGTCCATCACCTTTACCCTTAGCTTCTTTAGCAAGGAAGTGGTCATCATGGAGGTGTGTTTTGGGTCGTTATCATGTTGGAATACTGCCCTCTGGCCCAGTCTCCGTAGGGGGGGGATCATGCTCTGCTTCAGTATGTCCCAGTATATGTTGGCATTCATGATTCTCTCATTGAACTGTAGCTCCCCAGTGCTGGCAGCACTCATGCAGGCCCAGACTATAACACTCCCACCACCATGCTTGACTGTAGGCAAGACACACTTGTCTTTGTACTACTCACCTGGTTGCCGCCACACACGCTTGACACCATCTGAACCAAATAAGTTTATCTTGGTCTCATCGAACCATGTCCTTAATCTGCTTGTCTTCAGCAAACTGTTTGCAGGCTTTCTTGAGCATCATTTTTAGAAAAGGCTTCCTTCTGGGATGACCAATTTGATGCAGTGTGCTGCGTATGGTCTGAACACTGATAGGCTGACCCCCCACCCCTTCAACCTCTGCAGCAATGCTGGCAGTACTCAAGTGTCTATTTCCCAATGACAACCTCTGGATATGACGCTGAGCACATGCACTTCTTTGGTCGATCATGGTGAGGCTTGTTCTGAGTGGAACTTGTCCTGTGAAACTGCTGTATGGTCTTGCCCACCATGCTGCAGCTCAGTTTCAGGGTCTTGGCAATCTTCTTATAGCCTAGGCCATCTTTATGTAGAGCAACAATTATTTTTTTCAGATCCTCAGAGAGTTCTTTGCCATGAGGTGACATGTTGAACTTCCAGTGATTAGTATGAGAGAGTGTGGGAGCGATAACACCAAATTTAGCACACCTGCTCCCCATTCACACCTGAGACCTTGTAACACTAACGAGTCACATGACATTGGGGAGGAAAAATAGCTAATTGGGCCCAATTTGGACATTTCCACTTAGAGGTGGAAATGTCCAAATTGCCAACGGTTTAGAAATTAATAGCTGTTTGTTGAGTCCCTTTGAGGGGACAAATTTACACTGTTATACAGGCTGTACACTCACTACTTTACATTGTAGCAAAGTGTCATTTCTTCAGTTTTTTTACATTAAAAGATATAATAAAATATTTACAAAAATTTGAGGGGTGTACTCACTTTTGTGAGATACTGTATACACACACACATATACAGATACACACACATACATACATAGATACACACTTTGATACACACATTAGAGGCGCTCAGTATTAGTAGGATCAATTCAGGATAGGAGAATGTAACATTTTTAATAAACATTTGGTTTACTCTGGCAAAATTGCAAGACTCCAGAAACTATGCCCACAAATAACATGACATCATTTTTTTTTAAAGGCAGGCAGTCCTTAGTGTTGCATCTATGGATAGATAATATAACCACTGATAGAAAGGAGGTCACAACTGTAAAGACAGGACATGCAACACTGCAGTTTGAAGTACAAGACACAACATATATTAAAAGCATATGGAAATGTGAAGTCAGTACATATCTCTTATGGATCAAGTGTATCAGGAGATTCAAACCATCTAATATACTGTCAGCCCTTTAATTTTAATACCCCGCTCCTCCCCCTCACTTTCCTAGCCAGACTGTTTAAAAGCTCCTGTTCGATCTCTCCCCCACCAATAACGTGCTCATAGAGATTCAGAAGCTTGTCTGTAGGTTTGGTGATTTATTATTTGAGGGTCAACACCAAGCACTATTTCTGTTATTCCACTTTAAGTGAAGCCGGACAACTGAGGCTGTAGGAAGCAGAGGGCAGGTCTGGAGCAGCGTGTTTGCTGTGATGAGAGACAGGCACAGGAATTTCAAGGGAAACAATCAAACATAACAGCAGCTCCCTTCACAAAAGTCTTTCTGTGTGTAGCTGCTGGAGGAGAGAGGACAGGAGCGTTCTGGAAACGTATGACAGGGTATGCCAGTGACAGGGAATGTAATACATAAATCCACCTCTTTGCGGCCATGGAAATCCACCTCACCTTCTCCTAACATTTTCGCTACCTGCAGCAGATTCAGCAGAGAGACCTACCTCTGCTCACTTTATCCACAGCTGAAGTGGCTCTGCATTTACCGCTATGACAGTATAGCGCTATGCAGAGCTGGAACAAAATCTTAACATACAGTTTCTGGGGAATGATTAAGCAGCAACACTCCTCTGTAACAGCTGCACATTCACAACAAGGTAGTTAAAACTTATTTATGAGTCGATCATAATTGATAACAACTAGACATCGCAAACTATATACCAAGTGGTGGGCGGAGCTCAACTTCCATTTTGGATATTTAAAGTTTTCCTGCACATCATAGAAGCAGAGAGATGAAGGACATGTTAAACAGTGTTTAAATGGCATTCAAAAGTAAGTTAACAAAAAATAAACTAGGTGTAGACTGTCCCTTTAAGTCTACCTCCCTTTTAACTTTTGCCACATCACCCTCAGGGTATCCCCTGGCACACAATTGTTTAATGAGGTCATCACTTTGTGTAATATAATTCCTTTTCACTCTAATTAGCTGTCCCTTTGATATTGCATACGAGATATGATGAGGGTGGCAACTTTTACCATGTAATACTGTGTTCCCTGTGATAAGTTTACAATACAATGTAGTTTCTACATTGGCATTATATTGTGATGCCCTTAGGGTGACATCAAGATAGTTAATCTCTGTGAGTTGATGCTCCATGGTAAAAGAAATACCAACCTCATTATTGTTCATGTATGCTAGAAAATCCTTTACTAAAGTGGTGTCACCTCTCCAAATTAAAACAAGGTCGTCGATATATCGCCTGTAAAAGGCAATATTATTCTTGAAGGGATTCCAATTTCCAAAGATGTGGGACACCTCCCACCAACCTAAAAACAGATTGGCGTAGGTATGGGCAAAATTGGCCCCATGGCTGTCCCACATCTCTGAAGATAGAAATCGCCCTCAAAGGAGAAAAAGTTGTGGGTAAGTAAATACTCTTAAAATGTACATTTGGAATTCTCTATCATAGTCTGTCTTGTTTTTAAAAAAATATGCCAAAGCTTCAAGTCCCTTTACATGTTGAATACTTGAGTACAAAGAAGTTACGTCAACCATAAGACATGAATAGCCTTCAATCCATTGAACATTATCCAAAAGAGATAGCATGTGCTGTGTGTCTCTCAGACAACTTTTGAGTGACAGCATCAATGGTTGTAGGATGCTGTCAAACCACTGTGACAAGGGTTCACAAAGGGAACCAATGCTTGACACAATGGGCCTACCTCTAACATCAGTTAAGGATTTATTTACCTTTGGTAACATATGAAAAATTGACAAAACTGGTTTGTCAACATACAAAAATTCAAAGGTTTTCTGGTCAAAAAAAGCCTTCATACAGACCATCATCCAAAATTGATCTAAGTTCTAATTGAAACCTGTTCAATGGATTGAAGCCTAATTTCTGGTAATAAGAGGAGTAAACCCTGGATATAGATAGTGCATCCTTTACAGCTCTACATCTTTATACATTCTCTAGCATTTATTAAGAAATTAATTTAGAATTTATTAATCATTTAGACATTTGTCACAAATAAAAATTTCCTAATATGCATGTATGCCACCTGTATACATCTACTTGCAATTGGGTATTTGTTCACTAGTAGCAAAAAAACATACATAAGCAGTGGAGATCAAGTTCTGTGGTGAGCTCCACCATGTTTTAATTTTTTTAATTTATTAATTCATGAATCACTTATTCTACAATCGATTAGAATAAATTGGGACATTGTTTAAATTATCTCCTACATGTATAAACTTGTTTCTCTATATGTATCTTATCTAATATGATTTTGCGTAATACCTTATGGATATCTTATAGCCACATTGTAATTTGAAATATGCCACATTATACTTGATATTATGAATCGTATGGTCCAATACATATACATATGTTTTACTGCATATTGCGCTTTCGTATATAAATCAGAAAATATTTAGCTATTATTTTTACTTTTGTTACTAATAATTGTGTGTTTGTTTGGGACATACTGTTTAGTTTAACTTAGTTTTATCTTAAGTTCACAGTTGCCAATGCACCTTTTTCCATGTACCTTTTCCTTGAAATTTAAGCAATGAGGCTATTACTTTGTTTAATCATGTGATCTGAGTTTAACCAATGGTTTGTAGGTTTTGATCTTAAATACACCTGTGCTTGCTAATGTGAATGAGCATCTCTGACTAAGGCATAAAGCCAAAACACGTAAGATGCGTGTTTTATTTCTGCTCTATTAAAGTAGATTTTTTTATAATAAAGGTTTTGAATTTTAGTTGGAGTGCCAGACTTTCTTTCTATATATATCTTACAGTAACTGCCTTTTCCCTATGGCATCCAGCTATCATCAGGCAAGATACACCAGCAGCTTTTAATTCATTTTCCTAAAGCAGAGTTTCTAGCCCTTGAGTCCCAGGCAGCAATTCCACAAACAAGCTGTTCCTATTGGCCCTATACACAGTGCTTACACTGAGCAACGTCAGAGTGGGAGGAGCTACTTTTGATAGCGGAGTCTTGCTGGAACACCGTAGTGGTGACACATAGGGCTAGATTTATCAAAGCTGAGGCGTACAGGGGCACGTATACACGCCCCTGTATGCCTCAGCTCGCCTGTGGCGGGGCGAAATTACCCGCAGGTAATCAACATTGCACACAAGCGTAATTTTGCGCTCGCGTGCAATCCCGCTGCTTCCCGCACACAGCCAATCATGCGCGGGCAGGAGCTGTCAATCTCCTCGGTCGGACTCGACCGAGGAGATTGAATTTTGCCACCTTAGAGGTGGCAAAGAGCTTAGGACAGCAGCAGTCTGGTGACCGCTGTTTGATAATTCACGGCGAGCAAGTTCTTGTTAGAACTTGCAGCCGTAGGGGCTTGATAAATCGAGCCCATAGTGTTGACAGGACGGGCAGAGTTACCGAACACATTTCTCGACAAGCGGTTGAGTTGGTAAGGTCTAGAGTCCTGAAGCCTGGTAAGGACACAGTCTTTGCTCCATTTGTACCACTACATAGCATACCCACATCGGCACTCATTGTGGCTGGTTAACAGTCGCAACACATGTTTGTTTGTATTGCACTGTGTACTATCGGACAGTAAGTCTGTGCAAGAGTATAAAGAAAAAGCCAATTATTCAAACATACAGCTAAGAAGAAGATTTTGGAACAGCTAAATGTACTATTACACACACCTGGGTACATATCAATCCACTTTAAGAGCACTGGGATATGAATGAATTGTGAATTTTTGGCTAACAGTATGTCCAGCCATGGCAAAATGAGCTGAAACTGGGCATTTTAATAAATAAATAACATATGTTATTTATTAAAATGTGAATATGGGCAGGGCTATGTGGGGGAGATGACACGTCCTCTCAAAGACACTATCAGTGCACACAAGTCAAGCATCAGAAGCAAAGATATGACACAGCCAGTGTCAGCTCATTTTGCCATGGCTGGACATACTGTTATCCAACTCTGCTTCCAGATCATAGATCACATCCCCAAATTAAGGAGAGGATAGGGAGTTAATGTTAAAAAAGAGAGAAGTTTGGTGGATACAAAAATTAGGGACTCCATCCAGTAGGTTTAAATAAAGATTATGATTTACATTTATTTCTTTAATGTTGTTTAATCTTTATTAGATTGTTTTCAACATAGATTTCTTTTTAAAAAATATGAATTTGTGTAATTAATTAGTTGTAACATTTGTTGTGATTATAATGTAACAAAAAAAGTGTATATTAATACAATGTATCCACTAGATGCGTCTTTATAGGAGAATAGACATAGATCTGGCAATGTATTAGTTAACCAATTATGGTCTCAGGTGCTATAAAAGGAAGTTGTTACCTGTCCACTACATCATGAGTAAGGGCTATGTAGGCCCGAAACATCGCTGTGTTTTATCCTCTACACCTCAATAAAGGATTCACTTTGATTAAAGCAGTGCTGAGACTACTTCTATTTTTTTGGATTGGATAAAGAATGGAGTTAGCAGGACCCTGCAAGTCTACGTGCACTTGATAAAGAAAAAAGTTTTTCGTAAATATAGTGCTGTACCAGATCTGATATGCAGCGTCGCCCGCAAAAGCCGGCGACGCCAAAATTTGCGCTGGTTTGGTATCCTATATACGGCGTAACCTAGAAGTTACGCTCGTATACAGGGAGTGCAGAATTATTAGGCAAGTTGTATTTTTGAGGATTCATTTTATTATTGAACAACAACCATGTTCTCAATGAACCCAAAAAACTCATTAATATCAAAGCTGAATATTTTTGGAAGTAGTTTTTAGTTTGTTTTAGCTATTTTAGGGGGATATCTGTGTGTGCAGGTGACTATTACTGTGCATAATTATTAGGCAACTTAACAAAAAACAAATATATACCCATTTCAATTATTTATTTTTACCAGTGAAACCAATATAACATCTCAACATTCACAAATATACATTTCTGACATTCAAAAACAAAACAAAAACACATCAGTGACCAATATAGCCACCTTTCTTTGCAAGGACACTCAAAAGCCTGCCATCCATGGATTCTGTCAGTGTTTTGATCTGTTCACCATCAACATTGCGTGCAGCAGCAACCACAGCCTCCCATACACTGTTCAGAGAGGTGTACTGTTTTCCCTCCTTGTAAATCTCACATTTGATGATGGACCAAAGGTTCTCAATGGGGTTCAGATCAGGTGAACAAAGAGGCCATGTCATTAGATTTTCTTCTTTTATACCCTTTCTTGCCAGCCACGCTGTGGAGTACTTGGACGCGTGTGATGGAGCATTGTCCTGCATGAAAATCATGTTTTTCTTGAAGGATGCAGACTTCTTCCTGTACCACTGCTTGAAGAAGGTGTCTTCCAGAAACTTTCAGTAGGACTGGGAGATGAGCTTGACTCCATCCTCAACCCGAAAAGGCCCCACAAGCTCATCTTTGATGATACCAGGCCAAACCAGTACTCCACCTCCACCTTGCTGGCGTCTGAGTCGGACTGGAGCTCTCTGCCCTTTACCAATCCAGCCACGGGCCCATCCATCTGGCCCATCAAGACTCACTCTCATTTCATCAGTCCATAAAACCTTAGAAAAATCAGTCTTGAGATATTTCTTGGCCCAGTCTTGACGTTTTAGCTTGTGTGTCTTGTTCAGTGGTGGTCGTCTTTCAGCCTTTCTTACTTTGGCCATGTCTCTGAGTATTGCACACCTTGTGCTTTTGGGCACTCCAGTGATGTTGCAGCTCTGAAATATGGCCAAACTGGTGGCAAGTGGCATCTTGGCAGCTGCACGCTTGACTTTTCTCAGTTCATGGGCAGTTATTTTGTGCCTTGGTTTTTCCACATGCTTCTTGCGACCCTGTTGACTATTTTGAATGAAACGCTTGATTGTTCGATAATCACGCTTCAGAAGCTTTGCAATTTTAAGAGTGCTGCATCCCTCTGCAAGATATCTCACTATTTTTTACTTTTCTGAGCCTGTGAAGTCCTTCTTTTGACCCATTTTGCCAAAGGAAAGGAAGTTGCCTAATAATTATGCACACCTGATATAGGGTGTTGATGTCATTAGACCACACCCCTTCTCATTACAGAGATGCACATCACCTAATATGCTTAATTGGTAGTAGGCTTTCGAGCCTATACAGCTTGGAGTAAGACAACATGCATAAAGAGGATGATGTGGTCAAAATACTCATTTGCCTAATAATTCTGCACTCCCTGTATTTCTGCCTTCGCCCGTAGTTTTTTGGGCTATAGGCAGGTATACCAAACCAGGGCAGTTTGGTATCCAATATACAGAGTAAGGACTTACGTAACGAAAATGGAGAAATCTTACACCATTTTCACCTCGCCACAAAATGCAGCCGTAGTAAGCCTTACGCTGTCTATTGGAGCCCCGTAACTCCCTAAACTACCTGCCAAATAAACCTAACACCTAACACATGCGCAATGTCTATCTACCTGTCAACCGCGATCCCCCGCCGCAATCCCTAATAAAGTATTTAACCCCTAAACCGCCGCACATGGACCCCGCCGCCGCCTACATTAAAAGTATAACCCCCTAATGTGATCCCCCTACACCGTCGCAAGCTACATTACATACCCCCTAATGTGAGCCCCTTACACCACCGCCATCTACCTTACCTACCCCCTAAAGTGAGCCTCCTACCCCGCCGCCATCTATCTTACCTACCCCCTAAAGTGAGCCCCCTACCCCGCCGCCATCTATCTTACCTACCCCCTAAAGTGAGCCCCTTACACTGCCGCCATCTATTTTAAAAATATTAACCCCTAATTTAATCCCCCTACACCGCCAACAAGCTATATTAACTATATTAACCCTAATTATATTAGGGTTAATATAGTTAATATAGTTATTATATTATATATATATTAACTATATCAACCCTAATTATATTAGGGTTAATATAGTTAATATCGTTATTATATTATATATATATTAAGTATAATAACCCTATCTAACTCTAACATCCCTAACTAAATTCTTATTAAAATAAATCTAATTAATATTAATATTATTAATTAAAATATTCCTATTTAAAACTATTTAATAGCTACCTAGTTAAAATAATTACCAATTTACCTGTAAAATAAATCCTAACCTAAGTTACAAATACACCTACATTATCAATAAATTAAATAAACTACAAATATCTAAACTAAAATACAATAAACTAAACTAAACTAAATTACAAAAAAAAACAAACAGTAAATTACAAAAAATAAAAAAAATATTACAAGATTTTTAAGCTAATTACACCTATTCTAAGCCCCCTAATAAAATAATAAAGTCCCCCAAAATAAAAAAAATTCCCTACCCTATTCTAAATTAAAAAAGTTCACAGTTCTTTTACCTTACCAGCCCTTAAAAGGGCCTTTTGCGGGGCATGCCCCAAAGAAAACAGCTCTTTTGCCTGTAAAAGAAAAACACAATACCACCCCCCAACATTACAACAATACCACCCCCCAACATTACAACCCACCACCCACATACCCCTATTCTAAACCCACCCAAACCCCCCTTAAAAAAGAACCAATCAGCCAATCAGATTGAACTTGAATCTGATTGGCTGATTCAATCAGCCAATCAGATTTTTCTACCTTAATTCCGATTGGCTTATAGAATCCTATCAGCCAATCGGAATTCGACGGATGCCATCTTGGATGACGTCATTTAAAGGTACCTCATTCCTCGTTTAGTCTTCGTGCCGGATGGATGCTCTGCGGCGGAGGAGCGAAGAAAGAAGATTGAAGATGCCGCTTTGCTTGAAGTCATCGCCGGGTGAAAGAAGACATTGCCGGATGGAAGAAGACTTCACTGCCGCTTGATTGAAGACATTGCCGGATGGAAGAAGACTTCACTGCCGCTTGATTGAAGACATCGCCCGGATGGAAGAAGACTTCTCTGCGGCTTGATTGGACATCGCCCGGATCGGATGAAGAGTTCGGCCCGGCTGGGTGAAGACAAGGTAGGGAGATCTTCAGGGGGGTAGTGTTAGGTTTTTTTAAGGGGGGTTTGGGTGGGTTTAGAATAGGGGTATGTGGGTGGTGGATTGTAATGTTGGGGGGTGGTATTGTGTTTTTCTTTTACAGGCAAAAGAGCTGTTTTCTTTGGGGCATGCCCCACAAAAGGCCCTTTTAAGGGCTGGTAAGGTAAAAGAACTGTGAACTTTTTTAATTTAGAATAGGGTAGGGAATTTTTTTTTATTTTGGGGGGCTTTATTATTTTATTAGGGGGCTTAGAATGTGTGTAATTAGCTTAAAAATCTTGTAATCTTTTTTTTATTTTTTGTAATTTAGTGTTTGTTTTTTTTGTAATTTAGTTTAGTTTATTGTATTTTAGTTTAGATATTTGTAGTTTATTTAATTTATTGATAGTGTAGGTGTATTTGTAACTTAGGTTAGGATTTATTTTACAGGTAAATTGGTAATTATTTTAACTAGGTAGCTATTAAATAGTTATTAACTATTTAATAGCTATTGTACCTAGTTAAAATAAATACCAAGTTACCTGTAAAATAAATATAAACCCTAAAATAGCTACAATGTAATTATTAATTACATTGTAGCTATCTTAGGGTTTATTTTATAGGTAAGTATTTAGAATTAAATAGGAATATTTTAATTAATAATATTAATATTAATTAGATTTATTTTAATAAGAATTTAGTTAGGGATGTTAGAGTTAGATAGGGTTATTATACTTAATATATATATATATAATATAATAACAATATTAACTATATTATCCCTAATATAATTAGGGTTGATATAGTTAATATATATAATATAATAACTATATTAACTATATTAACCCTAATATAATTAGGGTTAATATAGTTAATATAGCTGGCGGCGGTGTAGGGGGATTAAATTAGGGGTAATATTTTTAAAATAAATGGCGGCGTGTAAGGGGCTCACTTTAGGGGGTAGGTAAGATAGATGGTGGCGGGGTAGGGGGCTCACTTTAGGGGGTAGGTAAGATAGATGGTGGCGGGGTAGGGGCTCACTTTAGGAGTAGGTAAGGTAGATGGCGGTGGTGTAAGGGACTCACATTAGGGGGTATGTAATATAGCTTGTGACGGTGTAGGGGGATCACATTAGGGGGTTATAGATTTAATATTGCTGGCGGCGGGGTCCAGGAGCGATGGTTTAGGGGTTAATACATTTTTTTATTGTTAGAATAGTGAGGGGGGATAGCGGTTAGAGGGTTAGACGTGTCGGGCTATGTTTGGGAGGCGTGTTAGACAGTATGGGTGATTTAATAACTTTAGTCAGGTTTTGTAGGCGCTGGCAGTTTCTAAAGTGCCGTAAGTCACCGGCGACTCCAGAAATTTGTGCTTACGCAGATTTCTGGACATCGCTGGTTTGTCAGACTTACGGCACTTTAGCCTCTGATGGCGCCGTATATAGGATAGCTCGAGTTGCGAGCTGAAACTGGGGGCGGGGGGGCTCCCTCGCTTGCGCCGCAAACTACGCTCTTTATCGGATTGCGCCCCTTGTGTATATAAAGATCTATTTAGAAATACATTTAACATATTCTACTAAGTGCAGGACATTGGAATGTGAAATATTTACAGAAATTAAAACAGTATAACACTTTATTAAAAATTTATTTTGCATATTTAGGCCTAGATTTAGAGTTCGGCGGTAAAAGGGCTGTTAACGCTCCGCGGGTTTTTTTCTGGCCGCACCATAAATTTAACTCTGGTATCGAGAGTTCAAACAAATGCTGCGTTAGGCTCCAAAAAAGGAGCGTAGAGCATTTTTACCGCAAATGCAACTCTCGATACCAGAGTTGCTTACGGACGCGGCCGGCATCAAAAACGTGCTCGTGCACGATTCTCCCATAGGAAACAATGGGGCTGTTTGAGCTGAAAAAAAACCTAACACCTGCAAAAAAGCAGCGTTCAGCTCCTAACGCAGCCCCATTGTTTCCTATGGGGAAACACCTCCTAAGTCTGCACCTAACACCCTAACATGTACCCCGAGTCTAAACACCCCTAACCTTACACTTATTAACTCCTAATCTGCCGCCCCCGCTATCGCTGACCCCTGCATTACACTTTTAACCCCTAATCTGCCGCTCCGTAAACCGCCGCCACCTACGTTATCCCTATGTACCCCTAATCTGCTGCCCTAACATCGCCGACCCCTATGTTATATTTATTAACCCCTAATCTGCCCCCCACAACGTCGCCGACACCTGCCTACACTTATTAACCCCTAATCTGCCGAGCGGACCTGAGCGCTACTATAATAAAGTTATTAACCCCTAATCCGCCTCACTAACCCTATCATAAATAGTATTAACCCCTAATCTGCCCTCCCTAACATCGCCGACACCTACCTTCAATTATTAACCCCTAATCTGCCGACCGGAGCTCACCGCTATTCTAATAAATGTATTAACCCCTAAAGCTAAGTCTAACCCTAACACTAACACCCCCCTAAGTTAAATATAATTTTTATCTAACGAAATAAATTAACTCTTATTAAATAAATGATTCCTATTTAAAGCTAAATACTTACCTGTAAAATAAATCCTAATATAGCTACAATATAAATTATAATTATATTATAGCTATTTTAGGATTAATATTTATTTTACAGGCAACTTTGTAATTATTTTAACCAGGTACAATAGCTATTAAATAGTTAAGAACTATTTAATAGTTACCTAGTTAAAATAATAACAAATTTACCTGTAAAATAAATCCTAACCTAAGATATAATTAAACCTAACACTACCCTATCAATAAAATAATTAAATAAACTACCTACAATTACCTACAATTAACCTAACACTACACTATCAATAAATTAATTAAACACAATTGCTACAAATAAATAAAATTAAATAAACTATCTAAAGTACAAAAAATAAAAAAGAACTAAGTTACAGAAAATAATAAAATATTTACAAACATAAGAAAAATATTACAACAATTTTAAACTAATTACACCTACTCTAAGCCCCCTAATAAAATAACAAAGCCCCCCAAAATAAAAAATTCCCTACCCTATTCTAAAATACAAATATTACAAGCTCTTTTACCTTACCAGCCCTGAACAGGGCCCTTTGCGGGGCATGCCCCAAGAATTTCAGCTCTTTTGCCTGTAAAAAAAA
Organism: Bombina bombina; assembly: GCF_027579735.1. Classification (NCBI taxonomy): domain Eukaryota; kingdom Metazoa; phylum Chordata; class Amphibia; order Anura; family Bombinatoridae; genus Bombina; species Bombina bombina. The sequence goes on along the minus strand of NC_069500.1, from coordinate 1,053,661,846 downwards.
ACATACAATACCCCCCCCCCCAACATTACAACCCACCACCCACATACCCCTAATCTAACCCAAACCCCCCTTAAATAAACCTAACACTACCCCCCTGATGATCTTCCTACCTTGTCTTCACCATGCCAGGTTCACCGATCCGTCCTGGCTCCAAGATCTTCATCCAACCCAAGCGGGGGCTAGACATCCACTGAAGAAGTCCAGAAGAGGGTCCAAAGTCTTCCTCCTATCCGGCAAGAAGAGGACATCCGGACCGGCAAACATCTTCTCCAAGCGGCATCTTCTATCTTCTTCCATCCGATGACGACCGGCTCCATCTTGAAGACCTCCAGCGCGGATCCATCCTCTTCTTCCGACGACTAGACGACGAATGACGGTTCCTTTAAGGGACGTCATCCAAGATGGCGTCCCTCGAATTCCGATTGGCTGATAGGATTCTATCAGCCAATCGGAATTAAGGTAGGAATTTTCTGATTGGCTGATGGAATCAGCCAATCAGAATCAAGTTCAATCCGATTGGCTGATCCAATCAGCCAATCAGATTGAGCTCGCATTCTATTGGCTGATCGGAACAGCCAATAGAATGCGAGCTCAATCTGATTGGCTGATTGGATCAGCCAATCGGATTGAACTATATTCTGATTGGCTGATTCCATCAGCCAATCAGAAAATTCCTACCTTAATTCCGATTGGCTGATAGAATCCTATCAGCCAATCGGAATTCGAGGGACGCCATCTTGGATGACGTCCCTTAAAGGAACCGTCATTCGTCGTCTAGTCGTCGGAAGAAGAGGATGGATCCGCGCTGGAGGTCTTCAAGATGGAGCCGGTCGTCATCGGATGGAAGAAGATAGAAGATGCCGCTTGGAGAAGATGTTTGCCGGTCCGGATGTCCTCTTCTTGCCGGATAGGAGGAAGACTTTGGACCCTCTTCTGGACTTCTTCAGTGGATGTCTAGCCCCCGCTTGGGTTGGATGAAGATCTTGGAGCCAGGACGGATCGGTGAACCTGGCATGGTGAAGACATGGTAGGAAGATCATCAGGGGGGTAGTGTTAGGTTTATTTAAGGGGGGTTTGGGTTAGATTAGGGGTATGTGGGTGGTGGGTTGTAATGTTGGGGGGGGGGGTATTGTATGTTTTTTTTTACAGGCAAAAGAGCTGAAATTCTTGGGGCATGCCCCGCAAAGGGCTCTGTTCAGGGCTGGTAAGGTAAAAGAGCTTGTAATATTTGTATTTTAGAATAGGGTAGGGAATTTTTTATTTTGGGGGGCTTTGTTATTTTATTAGGGGGCTTAGAGTAGGTGTAATTAGTTTAAAATTGTTGTAATATTTTTCTTATGTTTGTAAATATTTTATTATTTTCTGTAACTTAGTTCTTTTTTATTTTTTGTACTTTAGATAGTTTATTTAATTTTATTTATTTGTAGCAATTGTGTTTAATTAATTTATTGATAGTGTAGTGTTAGGTTAATTGTAGGTAATTGTAGGTAGTTTATTTAATTATTTTATTGATAGGGTAGTGTTAGGTTTAATTATATCTTAGGTTAGGATTTATTTTACAGGTAAATTTGTAATTATTTTAACTAGGTAACTATTAAATAGTTCTTAACTATTTAATAGCTATTGTACCTGGTTAAAATAATTACAAAGTTGCCTGTAAAATAAATATTAATCCTAAAATAGCTATAATATAATTATAATTTATATTGTAGCTATATTAGGATGTATTTTACAGGTAAGTATTTAGCTTTAAATAGGAATTATTTATTTAATAAGAGTTAATTTATTTCGTTAGATAAAAATTATATTTAACTTAGGGGGGTGTTAGTGTTAGGGTTAGACTTAGCTTTAGGGGTTAATACATTTATTAGAATAGCGGTGAGCTCCGGTCGGCAGATTAGGGGTTAATAATTGAAGGTAGGTGTCGGCGATGTTAGGGAGGGCAGATTAGGGGTTAATACTATTTATGATAGGGTTAGTGAGGCGGATTAGGGGTTAATAACTTTATTATAGTAGCGCTCAGGTCCGCTCGGCAGATTAGGGGTTAATAAGTGTAGGTAGGTGTCGGCGACGTTGTGGGGGGCAGATTAGGGGTTAATAAATATAACATAGGGGTCGGCGATGTTAGGGGTAGCAGATTAGGGGTACATAGGGATAACGTAGGTGGCGGCGATTTGCGGTCGGAAGATTAGGGGTTAATTATTTTAAGTAGCTTGCGGCGACGTTGTGGGGGGCAAGTTAGGGGTTAATAGATATAATACAGGGGTCGGCGGTGTTAGGGGCAGCAGATTAGGGGTACATAAGTATAACGTAGGTGGCGGTCGGCAGATTAGGGGTTAAAAATTTTAATCGAGTGGCGGCGATGTGGGGGGACCTCGGTTTAGGGGTACATAGGTAGTTTATGGGTGTTAGTGTACTTTAGGGTACAGTAGTTAAGAGCTTTATAAACCGGCGTTAGCCAGAAAGCTCTTAACTCCTGCTATTTTCAGGCGGCTGGAATCTTGTCGTTAGAGCTCTAACGCTCACTGCAGAAACGACTCTAAATACCGGCGTTAGGAAGATCCCATTGAAAAGATAGGCTACGCAAATGGCGTAGGGGGATCTGCGGTATGGAAAAGTCGCGGCTGTAAAGTGAGCGTTAGACCCTTTAATCACTGACTCCAAATACCAGCGGGCGCCCAAAACCAGCGTTAGGAGCCTCTAACGCTGGTTTTGACGGCTACCACCGAACTCTAAATCTAGGCCATAGTATATAAGCATACATACATATACATCCATGTATATGTATGAATCTCTAAGTTAAAGCCCTTTGCCTACCTTTTTTTTCTAACACCTGAAACCTTATATCGCATAACTTTTTTTGTGCAAAATTGTTTTTTAATCATTTTTATTGCATAATGTAATTACTTTGTAATGTATTTATGATGTATTTTGTTAAACTTTTTTGCTTTGTGAAACTATTAACCAGAGCTCTGTGGACGTGCTTTCCAGATGAGCTTTAACTTCAATTGCACTCAAGTGATCACGTTTACTTTCAACTTATAATATTTCCAATAAACCTGACTTGCGCTAACAGCCTTTACAAACCTCTTTTAGCTTGTGCGGAACTGTTAGTGCTCCACTCATAATCTAGCCCCAAATAGGCATTAATGTTGCAGTTTCCAGATTAGATGCTGCTTTTGGTTCATTCCATGGTTAGTGTTGTTCACCTAACTCTTGCGGCAGCGAGCGGGGGAAAAGAGGTGAGCTGAGGTCTGGCTGAAATAGGGAGAGTGACACATTTTTAGGGGGTAGCCTAAGGGCACTCCCCCATGCTGGTAGGTGGGCCTCATCACTCCTACTAACCTCTGAGTACCCATGGGTAGAGCATCATATGATCCATTCCAGGTTATAGATGTGGGTTGCTGACTAGCTATGGTGGGGGTTCAGAAGGGACTCATGTGCCTCCTGAAAATTTTAATTCAGCTCGAGTTCACTAAATTAAATGTTTAATAAACACAGCAATAATTGCTTTCTCTCCAGCTCTTGTCTCTGAGTTATTGGGTTTCAGTTTAATGAGTATTATTGATTAAGGGGTTTAATGAGCAGGGAACGTGAATAGTGTTTAAAGGGTTTAATCCCTTATGTTGCAGAGCACACACAAACATATTCATATACATTTGCACATCATACTCAAACACACCCACGCACACACATATTTATACACATATGCATACTATACACAAACACATACACACACCCACTCCCACACACATGTATTCATACATATACAGTGTGTGCACCATACACATACTGTACATACACACACTAGCACACATATACTTATTAACACATATACGTAAGCAATACACAAACACAAACACATATTCATACACATATTCACACCATACACAACAAACACATATACAACAGATATACAAATGCACACTATACACATATACATACAAAAACTTATTAATACACATATGAACATCATACATAAACATGCACTCACACAGCAAAACTTGTTCATACACATAAGCACACTATACGCAAACTCATACACACACATTATTCAAACACATACTACATACATACATACACAATATACAAACACATACACTCACAGCACATCATACACATATGTACCCCCTACAAAACACATTCACATAAAATTATTTATACACATATGCATACCATATATAAACTCATAGGGGCCGATTTATCAAACAGTCAATCGGCCCCAATGCATCTGTTTCCGCACGAGCCTTCAGGCTCGCCAGAAATAGGAATTAAGAAGCAGCGGGCTTAAGACCGCTGCTCCTTAACTCATACGCCTCCTCTGACAGCAATCCACCCGATCATGTACAATCGGGTTGATCGACACCCCCTGCTAGAGGCCAATCTGCAGGGGACGGCATTGCACAAGCGACATTCAGCGATGTCTGGCAGACATAAATCAGCCCCAATCACTCAAGCTTATTTGTCCACATACACACGACAAACAAACACTTAAACATACAAACAAACGTATTCATACATATAACCACATCATACACAAACACATACCCATGAATGCAAATCTACTATATACATGTGGACTCCATATTAAAAACATAAAGAAAAACCAGCGAGCCTCCAGGCAAGGTAAAAAAACTTTATTTAGACTTCCATTAAGGACAACAATGAAAGTAAGATAAAAAACTGCATGACAAGCAGTGCTGTCAGCCTTACATCTGACGCGTTTCGGCTAGTATGCCTTAGTCGTAGATTGGACTCCATACACTCACATTTACAAAGACAGAGAATAGATACATATGATCATTATTATTAACATTATCGTCAGAATCTAAGTATTGTCTAATTCTGTAGTTATTGGTACATAATGAAATTCATGTTAAAACAGGAAAGCAAATACAGAAATAGACTTTACAAAAATACAAAACTAAAGTTACAATCTAGAGGTTTAATAAGTAAATGCATGGACACACTCACATAAGCACTTATTCACATATACACATATGTATACTCACAAAAATACATAGACACAAACAGGCATGTAGACACATGAACATATATACACACAAAGGCACAAAAATTTAGACATATATAAAAACATACATAGACATAGACACTATGACCCGGGTTTAAAATTTAAAAATGATTATACATTTGCAAGAAGGGTAATTTTATCACCTTACTCTGATAGTCATCCTAGTAGCTGTAAATATGTATTTAAAGGAAATATGTGAGAGTTCTCATCACATATGCTAGGGTAAATTAGAATCTGCTTCACCACCTCCAAGGAGAATTGAACACTACATATTGCATTCAAATTTTCAGTAGTATCTAACTTGCTTTGCACAACGACTTTAAATGGAAAGTGAAGTCAAAACTAAAGTTTTATGATTCAAATACAATATGCAATTATAAACAAAATTCTAATTTACTGGTATTGGCAAATTTACTTTGTTCTCTTACTACCCATTGATGAAGAGTATACCTAGGTAGACTGAGGAGCAGCAATGCACTGTTCGGAGTTAGCTGGTGATTGATGGCTGCATATGTATTCCTGTTGTCATTGCCTCACCAAATATGTTCAGCTATCTCTCAGTAGAGCATTGCTACTCCTGAGTCTACTCTTCAACACAGGATAACAAGAAAACAACGCAAATTTGATTTAAAAAAAAAAAAAAGTAAATGGTAAGTTCTTCTTTTTGAATCATGAAAGTTTAATTTTGACTTCACTGTTTCTTTAACCCCCTTGGACCAATTGGACATACAGTGGGGGGAAAATATTTAATCCCCTGCTGATTATGTACCTTTGCCCACTGACAAAGAAATGATCAGTCTATAATTTTAATTGTAGGTTTATTTGAACATTGAGACAGAATAACAACAAAAAATCCAGAAAAAAGCATTTAAAAAAAGTTATAAATGAATTTGCATTTTAATGAGTGAAATAAGTATTTGATCCCCTATCAATCAGCAAGATTTCTGGCTCCCAGCTGTCTTTTATACAAGTAACAAACTGAGATTTGGAGTACTCTCTTAAAGGGAGTGCTCCTAATCTCAGCTTGTTACCTCTATCAAAGACACCTTTCCACAGAAGCAATAAATCAGATTCCAAACTCTCCACCATAGCCAAGACCAAAGAGCTGTCCAACGATGTCAGGGACAAGATTGTAGACCTACACAAGGATGGAATGGGCTACAAGACCATCTCCATGTGGCTTGGTGAGAAGGTGACAGCAGTTGGCGCGATTATTCGCAAATGGAAGAAACACAAAATAACTGTCAATCTCCCTCGGTCTGGGGCTCCATGCAAGATCTCACCTTGTGGAGTTTCAATAATCATGAGAATGGTGAGGAATCAGCCCATAACTATATGGGAGGATCTAGTCAATGATCTCAAGGCAGCTGGGACCATAGTTACCAATAAAACAATTGGTAACGCACTACGCAGTGAAGGACTGTGATCCTGCAGCGCACGCAAGATCCACCTGCTCAAGAAAGCACATGTCTTCGCCTGTCTGAAGCTTGCCAATGAACATCTGAATGAATCAGAGGAGAACTGGGTGAAAGTGTTGTAATCAGATGAGACCAGAATCAAGCTCTTTGGCAATAACTCAACTCGCTATGTTTGGAGGAGGAGGAATGCTGCCTATGAACCAAAGAACACCATCGCCACCATCAAACATGGAGGTGGAAACATTAAGCTTTGGGGTGTTTTTCTGCTAAGGGGGATAGGACAACTTCACCGCATCAAAGGGACGATAGATGGGGCCATGTACCATCAAATCTTGGATGAGAATCTCCTTCCCTCAGCCAGGGCATTGAAAAGGGGTCATGGATGGGTATTCCAGCATGACAATGACCCAAAACACACAGCCAAGGCAACAAAGGGGGGGCTCAAGAAGAAGCACATTAAGGTCCTGGAGTGGAGGGAGCTGAATGTTTGAGTTGCCAAACGTCAGCCATGAAACCTTAATGATTGGAGAGGATCTGCAAATAGGAGTGGGACAAATCCCTCCTGAGATGTGTGCAAACCTTGTGGCCAACAACAAGAAACGTCGGACCTCTGTGATTGCCAACAAGGGTTTTGCACCAAGTTCTAAGTCATATTTTGCAAGTGGGTCAAAAACTTATTTCACTCATTATGCAAATCAATTTATAACTTTTTTTAAATGTGTTTTTCTGAATTTTTTGTTGTTATTCTGTGTCTCACTGTTCAGATAAACCTACCATTAAAATTATATCCTGATCATTTCTTTGTCAGTGGGCAAACATACAAAATCAGCAGAGTATCAAATATTTTTTTCCCTCACTGTAGGTACTTTGTAACACAATACTTTGCCCATTGTACTGTGTTTGATGTAGTGCCTTTGACAGCAGGAATCGCAACTGGGGGCACAAGGCTTCAGACATTATATGGTAGGAGAGCATTGATTGTGCGTTGGTGCCGGTGGGAAGTGTGGGAGGGACAGAAGAAGGCAGGTGGGTGGCCCATCATGGAAGGATGGTCCCTACACTACAAAATGATCTCTCAATGGGAGAGTGAGAGATGTGTCCCTTCACTACAGAAAACAGTGAACAGTTGGAGGGGGAGGTAGTTCCCTACAGTATAGAAAAAAATATTACCATAACTCAATAGCAAAGGCATACATGGCTGCTGTTTCTGAAAAAAGGGGATCCTAGAGAAGCTTTATAGCTATTTATTTTATGACTGCAGTATTGTGTGTAAATAATTTCAACGAGAAACCAAACATTTGTGAAAAAGTTATCTTTTTTTTTTTTTTTTTTCATTTGATTTTGCGCCAAATGGTATCATGAAATAAATATATATATATATATAGATGTGGTCGACGAAAGTATTGGTATTTTTGCATTTTAAAGTATTGATACCCTTTTTAAGAGAAAAACACATAAAAGCCTGACTGGAATTAGCCAAAATGCATGTTGACAAGACACAGTCCTTCTGAGAGAATGTCCTTTGGACAGACAAAGTAAAAGTAGAGATTTTTGGCAAATCACATCAACTCCATGTTTACAGAAGAAAAAAAGAAATAAAAGAAACATTCAATGAAAAGAACATGGAAAACATGGATGATGCTCAGTGATGTTTTGGGGTTGCTTTTCTGCCTCTGGCACTGGGTGCAGGACACGACAAAATAAGGCTATCAAGCTGTGTCTTAGTCGCAGGTCTTAAGTCCTCCCGCAGGATAATGACCCGAAACAAACCTCAAAAAGCACCCAAGAATGAATGAGAAGAAAACATTAGACCATTCTGAAGTGGTCTTCTATTAGTCAAGATCTGAATGGCATTGAACATCTGTGGAAAGCACTAAAACTCCAGGTTTGATAAAGGCACCCATAAAACCTAAGACAACTAGTGCAGTCTGCTCTAGAAGAGTGTAGAAATCTTATTCAGAGCTACAGAAAGAGCTTGATTGCAGTTATTGTCTCCAAAGTCTATGCTACAAAATATTATTTTAAAAGTACTAATATTTTGTTCATGTCATTCTAATTTGCATAACTTTAAAGTAATATGTGAAATCATAAATCAAAAGGGAATTTTCTGTTATATTGCATTTGAAATAAGGAATGATGGATACCAGATATTTATATATATATACATATATATATATATAAAAATCTTTTATAGATAGATAGATAGATAGATAGTTTTACTTTTTTTGGTAATTTTGCAATGATTCCTAAATTCTGTGAACAAATATCTAGTTGAAACAGTCATCCACAAAGGTTTTTTGTATGCAAAAAAAATATATAGTTTTCATAAGTAAATTAAAAAAAAGCAAAGGTTCTATTTCTGTTTAAACAGAGAGATAGCAAAAATGTGAAAAATTCTCTGATACCTTGGCCAAGTTTTTCTGAAACACCCAGTAGCAAACAGGTTAATCAACTGGTATAAGTGTCCTTATGATGTAGTTTTACAGATTATGACCAAAACAATGATCAGGTCAGCCGTTGTGCATAGCCACTTGCTCAGTGGCATGATTTTTTTATTTTTGGTACTTTATCAGTACAATCTAGTAACACTAATATGAATGAAAAGGATAGAAATCGCTTTTTGAGTATAGGCCCATTTATGCTGTTCCTTTTTGCAATATGTTATGTAAATTCATTATCAAATAATATAAAATGAATTGAATGTAAATGTTGAAATATTAGAAGTGTATCAGTTAATACATTATTGTGTTCATTGTAGAGGTTTTATTTTTACAAGTGATTTAAATGTGCTGGTGTGACCTGAAATCAACCTCATGGTTTTTTGTTTTTTTTCTGCATTAAAATACAATGTTAGTCTTAAACATTGCAGACTGTGATTTTTAAATAACAAATATATTAAATCATTTAGTTTTGTTAAATTTTCTTTCATTAGGAAGATTAATAATTATTTTTTTTTAAAGGGAATTTTAAGACATTTATTTTCTATTTATGTATGCATATATATATATATATTTACATTTTTATATATATATATATATATATATATATATATATATATATATATATATATATATATATATACATATTTATATGGGTGTGTATATATATATATATATATATATATATTTATATATATATATATATATATATATATAGATAGATACACATGTATATATACATGTTGTCCTTATTCTTGTGCACACACACATGCACAATTAAAAAAAATAAGTTTTCTGGAAAGAATCAAACTAATTTCTTCAACCAAACTTTTATTTAGTGTTTATTTTATGGAAATCAGGGAATAGAAAAAAAGTATTTATCACTATTAATAGTTCAACTAATAGAACTGTATGTGCTGTGAGAGTTTGTAGGTCTCAGCTCAGTGACCTTATGATCTGTAGCACTGCAAGTTATTTTTTCCTCTGTTCTAAATAGATAAGGATATTGATTTCTTATTCTCAGAGAATACCTCAGAGGCCATTGTAGTAATGGTAGTATCCTGTTTGTTTTGTTGTAGAAGTGACTGCTGGATTATCTGTGGCACCTTTTGAAAACTTTCGTAATTATAATTGCTTATTTTCTTGCAGTGTGCCATGGTGCTTGACTCAACTTGTATGGGAACCATAATTCCAAAAAGTCCACCTTCAGCAACCATTATCAATTGTATCCTTTACATTTATGATTTCAAGAGGTCACTTATTGTGAGAATGGAATAGAATATGAAGATTTTTAGCTTATTAACACATACATATATATGTATATAAGCATATACATATATATTTTCAGTTTTAACAGAGTCCCAGGCCCACTCACTTTAACCCCTAAAAATTGCTTTGTGCTTTTATTAAAAAAAAAATGCTAATATTTTTTATTTTAATAATACAACTACACACTTTATTTTGGGGGCAATTGGGAGATATTTTAAAAATTAACCAGAGGTCTGACCTCATGGTAGCAATTACTGGTTGTTTATCAGGCGTGTGATAAATTAGTACTCCAAAAGAAACAGCCTAGAAGGGCTGAGAAACGCGTTGCTTTGTTTTAATAAATATTGTTTTAACAATAAACTTGCTGTTTTCCTGGGGACTTTTTTCTGGCACATTGTTTGGCTGGTGATTGGATACCTTCAACGCCTGAGCACAGTCTACTGGGTGACTGAGAGGTCCCAGCTTGCCCTTACTGCACCTGGAGGCACTGAGATTTGCATTGCTGTTGATTATTCCAAAGTGCTTTAGACACTGGCACACAGTGAGCTGGACCACTGCTAACTGATCCAGTCTGCATCATCTGCACCACTGGGTGCTTCACCTATGTGAGTACCATTTCACATTTTGGTTGGAGAATCACCTGTACAGACGTTACTAGGCCATATTGGTGCCTCTGTATCTTACTTTTTTTTCAAATTGTGACATGAATTAAACGATTTGTGCAAAAATAGGTACATTTGAAAACAAAATGAATTCCCCACAGGATACAATTTTTGAATCAAGATATTTCATTAAAAATTATGTACATATTTTGCCATTCCCTCCACTTATATAGGGCCAGTTTATGAGTGGAGTGCAAAATTGTGCTTTAGAGAGCATATTTGCAAAATTGCACTTTCGAGAGCACAATGTTTATGCTCCACTCAGTAATACCAGCGCATGCAAATGCAAGTAAATACACAGGAGCGTGCTTCCATAGGCTCCAATGGGTGCCACGTTCTCATGCTGTTATACACAGCACAGAACCCAGTGCAACGAAGGGGGTAAGTCGTGCAGCGATGGACAGCACATTTAAAATATATATGTATATTAATATATATATATATTTATAAAAATATTTAGGTTTTTATATGTGTTTACACACATATTAACACATAAATATATATGTATATAAGCATATACATATACATTTGCAGTTTTAACAGAGTCCCAGACCCACTCACTTTAACCCCTAAAAATTGCTTTGTGCTTTTATTTTTTTTTAAAAAAACATAATTTATGCTTACCTGATAAATTCCTTTCTTCTGTAGTGTGATCAGTCCACGGGTCATCATTACTTCTGGGATATTACTCCTCCCCAACAGGAAGTGCAAGAGGATTCACCCAGCAGAGCTGCATATAGCTCCTCCCCTCTACGTCACTCCCAGTCATTCGACCAAGGACCAACGAGAAAGGAAAAGCCAAGGGTGAAGTGGTGACTGGAGTATAAATTAAAAAATATTTACCTGCCTTAAAAACAGGGCGGGCCGTGGACTGATCACACTACAGAAGAAAGGAATTTATCAGGTAAGCATAAATTATGTTTTCTTCTGTTAAGTGTGATCAGTCCACGGGTCATCATTACTTCTGGGATACCAATACCAAAGCAAAAGTACACGGATGACGGGAGGGATAGGCAGGCTCTTTATACAGAAGGAACCACTGCCTGAAGAACCTTTCTCCCAAAAATAGCCTCCAATGAAGCAAAAGTGTCAAATTTGTAAAATTTGGAAAAAGTATGAAGCGAAGACCAAGTTGCAGCCTTGCAAATCTGTTCAACAGAGGCCTCATTCTTGAAGGCCCAAGTGGAAGCCACAGCTCTAGTAGAATGAGCTGTAATTCTTTCAGGAGGCTGCTGTCCAGCAGTCTCATAAGCTAAACGAATTATGCTACGAAGCCAAAAAGAAAGAGAGGTAGCGGAAGCTTTTTGACCTCTCCTCTGCCCAGAGTAAATGACAAACAGAGAAGATGTTTGTCGAAATTCCTTAGTTGCCTGTAAGTAAAATTTTAGAGCACGGACTACATCCAGGTTGTGCAGTAGACGTTCCTTCTTTGAAGAAGGATTTGGGCATAAAGAAGGAACAACAATCTCTTGATTGATATTCCTGTTAGTAACTACCTTAGGTAAGAACCCAGGTTTAGTACGCAGGACTACCTTATCCGAATGAAAAATCAAATAAGGAGAATCACAATGTAAGGCTGATAATTCAGAGACTCTTCGAGCCGAGGAAATAGCCATTAAAAATAGAACTTTCCAAGATAACAACTTTATATCAATGGAATGAAGGGGTTCAAACGGAACGCCCTGTAAAACATTAAGAACAAGGTTTAAACTCCATGGTGGAGCAACAGTTTTAAACACAGGCTTAATCCTGGCCAAAGCCTGACAAAAAGCCTGGACGTCAGGAACTTCTGACAGACGTTTGTGTAACAGAATGGACAGAGCTGAGATCTGTCCCTTTAAAGAACTAGCAGATAAACCCTTTTCTAAACCTTCTTGTAGAAAAGACAATATCCTAGGAATCCTAACCTTACTCCAAGAGTAACCTTTGGATTCACACCAATATAGGTATTTACGCCATATCTTATGGTAAATCTTTCTGGTAACAGGTTTCCTAGCCTGTATTAAGGTATCAATTACTGACTCAGAAAACCCACGTCTTGATAAAATCAAGCGTTCAATTTCCAAGCAGTCAGCTTCAGAGAAGTTAGATTTTGATGTTTGAAGGGACCCTGTATCAGAAGGTCCTGTTTCAGAGGTAGAGACCAAGGTGGACAGGATGACATGTCCACCAGGTCTGCATACCAAGTCCTGCGTGGCCACGCAGGTGCTATTAGAATCACTGATGCTCTCTCTTGTTTGATTCTGGCAATCAATCGAGGAAGCAACGGGAAGGGTGGAAACACGTAAGCCATCCTGAAGTCCCAAGGTGCTGTCAGAGCATCTATCAGGACTGCTCCTGGATCCCTGGATCTGGACCCGTAACGAGGAAGCTTGGCATTCTGTCGAGACGCCATGAGATCTATCTCTGGTTTGCCCCAACGTCGAAGTATTTGGGCAAAGACCTCCGGATGAAGTTCCCACTCCCCCGGGTGAAAAGTCTGACGACTTAAGAAATCCGCCTCCCAGTTCTCCACTCCCGGGATGTGGATTGCTGACAGGTGGCAAGAGTGAGACTCTGCCCAGCGAATTATCTTTGATACTTCCATCATAGCTAGGGAGCTTCTTGTCCCTCCCTGATGGTTGATGTAAGCTACAGTCGTGATGTTGTCCGACTGAAACCTGATGAACCCCCGAGTTGTCAACTGGGGCCAAGCCAGGAGGGCATTGAGAACTGCTCTCAATTCCAGAATGTTTATTGGCAGGAGACTCTCCTCCTGACTCCATTGTCCCTGAGCCTTCAGAGAATTCCAGACGGCACCCCAACCTAGAAGGCTGGCGTCTGTTGTTACAATTGTCCAGTCTGGTCTGCTGAATGGCATCCCCCTGGGCAGATGTGGCCGAGAAAGCCACCATAGAAGAGAATTTCTAGTCTCTTGATCCAGATTCAGAGAAGGGGATAAGTCTGAGTAATCCCCATTCCACTGACTTAGCATGCACAGTTGCAGTGGTCTGAGGTGTAAGCGTGCAAAGGGTATTATGTCCATTGCCGCTACCATTAAGCCGATTACCTCCATGCATTGAGCCACTGACGGGTGTTGAATGGAATGAAGGGTGCGGCAAGCACTTTGAAGTCTTGTTAGCCTGTCCTCTGTCAGGAAAATCTTCATTTCTACAGAATCTATAAGAGTCCCCAGGAAGGGAACTCTTGTGAGTGGAACGAGTGAACTTTTCTTTTCGTTCACCTTCCATCCATGTGACCTTAGAAATGCCAGCACTAACTCTGTATGAGACTTGGCAGTTTGAAAGCTTGAAGCTTGTATCAGAATGTCATCTAGGTATGGAGCTACCGAGATTCCCCGCGGTCTTAGTACCGCCAGAAGAGCACCCAGAACCTTTGTGAAGATTCTTGGAGCTGTAGCCAATCCGAATGGAAGAGCCACAAACTGGTAATGCCTGTCTAGGAAGGCAAACCTTAGGTACCGATAATGATCTTTGTGAATCGGTATGTGAAGGTAAGCATCTTTTAAATCTACAGTGGTCATGTACTGACCTTCTTGGATCATAGGTAAAATTGTCCGAATAGTCTCCATCTTGAACGATGAAACTCTTAGGAATTTGTTTAGGATCTTTAAGTCCAGGATTGGTCTGAAAGTTCCCTCTTTTTTGGGAACCACAAACAGATTTGAGTAAAACCCCTGTCCCTGTTCTGATCGTGGAACTGGATGGATTACTCCCATTAACAAGAGCTCTTGTACGCAGCGTAGAAACGCCTCTTTCTTTGTCTGGATTGTTGACAATCTTGACAGATGAAATCTCTCTCTTGGAGGAGAGTATTTGAAGTCCAGAAGGTATCCCTGAGATATTATCTCTAGCGACCAGGGATCCTGAACATCTCTTGCCCAAGCCTGGGCGAAGAGAGAAAGTCTGCCCCCCACTAGATCCGATCCCGGATCGGGGGCCCTCAATTCATGCTGTTTTAGGGGCAGCAGCAGGTTTCCTAGTCTGCTTGCCCTTGTTCCAGGACTGGTTAGGTTTCCAGCCTTGTCTGTAGCGAGCAACAGCTCCTTCCTGTTTTGGTGCAGAGGAAGTTGATGCTGCTCCTGCTTTGAAATTACGAAAGGAACGAAAATTAGACTGTCTAGTCTTGGCTTTGGCTTTGTCCTGAGGCAGGGCATGGCCTTTACCTCCTGTAATGTCAGCGATAATCTCTTTCAACCCGGGCCCGAATAAGGTCTGCCCTTTGAAAGGTATATTAAGCAATTTAGACTTAGAAGTAACATCAGCTGACCAGGATTTTAGCCACAGCGCCCTGCGTGCCTGAATGGCGAATCCTGAATTCTTCGCCGTAAGTTTAGTAAGATGTACTACGGCCTCCGAAATGAATGAATTAGCTAGTTTAAGGACTCTAAGCCTGTCCGTAATGTCGTCCAGAGTAGCTGAACCAATGTTCTCTTCCAGAGACTCAATCCAGAATGCCGCTGCAGCCGTGATCGGCGCAATGCATGCAAGGGGTTGCAATATAAAACCTTGTTGAACAAACATTTTCTTAAGGTAGCCCTCTAACTTTTTATCCATTGGATCTGAAAAAGCACAGCTATCCTCCACCGGGATAGTGGTACGCTTAGCTAAGGTAGAAACTGCTCCCTCCACCTTAGGGACCGTTTGCCATAAGTCCCTTGTGGTGGCGTCTATTGGAAACATTTTTCTAAATATCGGAGGGGGTGAGAACGGCACACCGGGTCTATCCCACTCCTTAGTAACAATTTCAGTAAGTCTCTTAGGTATAGGAAAAACCTCAGTACTCGACGGTACCGCAAAATATTTATCCAACCTACACATTTTCTCTGGTATTGCAACTGTGTTACAATCATTCAGAGCCGCTAACACCTCCCCTAGTAATACACAGAGGTTTTCCAGTTTAAATTTAAAATTTGAAATATCTGAATCCAGTCTGTTTGGATCAGAACCGTCACCCACAGAATGAAGTTCTCCGTCCTCATGTTCTGCCACCTGTGACGCAGTGTCTGACATGGCCCTAATATTATCAGCACACTCTGTTCTCACCCCAGAGTGATCACGCTTACCTCTTAGTTCTGGTAATTTAGCCAAAACCTCCGTCATAACAGTAGCCATATCCTGTAATGTGATTTGTAATGGCCGCCCAGATGTACTCGGCGCTACAATATCACGCACCTCCCTCTGAGCGGGAGATGTGGGTACTGACACGTGAGGCGAGTTAGTCGGCATAACTCTCCCCTCGTTGTTTGGTGAAATTTGTTCAATTTGTACAGATTGATTTTTATTTAAAGTAGCATCAATACAGTTAGTACATAAATTTCTATTGGGCTCCACTTTGGCATTGCAACAAATGACACAGGTATCATCCTCTGAATCAGACATGTTTAACACACTAGCAAATAAACTTGCAACTTGGAAATACAATTCAATTAGAATAATATTAAAACGTACTGTGCCTTTAAGAAGCACAGAAGATCTATGACAGTTGAAAATTAATAAATTGAAACAGTTATAGCCTCAATCCTTGTAAACAACACAACTTTAGCAAAGGTTTAATCCCATTAGCAAAGCTAACAAATTCTGAAAGCAGGAAACAAATTACAGAATAAACGTTTTTTATCTCAGTCAAACTATAATTCTCACAGCTCTGCTGAGAGAAATTACCTCCCTCAAAATAAGTTTTGAAGACCCCTGAGCTCTGTAGAGATGAACCGGATCATGCAGGGAATACAATGAGTTGCTGACTGAAATATTTGATGCATAGAAAAAGCGCCAAAAAACGGCCCCTCCCCCTCACACACAGCAGTGAGGGAGAACAGAAACTGTCAGAAAACAGATTAAGCAACTGCCAAGTGGAAAAATAGTGCCCAAACATTTATTCACTCAGTACCTCAGCAAATGAAAACGATTTTACATTCCAGCAAAAACGTTAAACATAATCTCTAGTTATTAAACAGCTTTATGTATTTCTTACAGTGTAATTCTAGTGAAGTACCATTCCCCAGAATACTGAAGTGTAAAGTATACATACATGACATTATATCGGTATGGCAGGATTTTCTCATCAATTCCATTGTCAGAAAATAAAAACTGCTACATACCTCTATGCAGATTCATCTGCCCGCTGTCCCCTGATCTGAAGTTTACCTCTCCTCAGATGGCCGAGAAACAGCAATATGATCTTAACTACTCCGGCTAAAATCATAACAAAAACTCTGGTAGATTCTTCTTCAAACTCTGCCAGAGAGATAATAACACACTCCGGTGCTATTTTAAAATAACAAACTTTTGATTGAAGATATAAAACTAAGTATAATCACCATAGTCCTCTCACACATCCTATCTAGTCGTTGGGTGCAAGAGAATGACTGGGAGTGACGTAGAGGGGAGGAGCTATATGCAGCTCTGCTGGGTGAATCCTCTTGCACTTCCTGTTGGGGAGGAGTAATATCCCAGAAGTAATGATGACCCGTGGACTGATCACACTTAACAGAAGAAACGCTAATATTTTTTATTTTAATAATAAAACCACACACTTTATTTTGGGGGCAATTGGGAGATATTTTAAAAATTAACCAGAGGTCTGACCTCTAGTTAATTTTTGGAGTGCTATTTGCTACTGCAAGCTCATGGTAGCAATAACCAGCCACTTATAATGACTGGTTATTTATCAGGCACGTGATAAATTTCTACTCCACCTGTAGAACTTTGAGAATAAATTCTAGAAGGGAAAGAACAACCACAATAACCTTAATGGAAACAATAATATTGTGTTCAGAGCAGTGAATAAAAGAAATTCTATTGAAATACCGGATTCTGCCAGCTGGCTATCAGACGTTTTTCCCTTCTAAAACATATTGAAACATATAAACTATTAATTGTAGACTCTATAAATAAAGATATTTTGACTAAGATGCTTATTGTAGCTAAAGTAATTGATAATTAAGAATTTTTACTATTTGATCAATGCCTAACCAAAAGTAGCAATATTCTGTCACCTTTACAAAGTCCATAAAAATCTTTTATGTCCACTAGGACAATTAATTGTTTCAGGAGTAGCTCCCATGCAGCATTTATCTGAATTGATTGATTTACTGTATGTTGATGCAAAATCTAGGTCCTATAGCTGAGCAGGGGTATACAGTGAAGATGTTAACCAAAAATAATAGAAACTCACTATCAAAATGAATATAAATGTATTGAGATGATGAGGTGTACTAATAACAGTACTAGATAAGCAAAACTCAAGAATATATATAGAGTCTCAAGAATATATAGAGTATATAGAGTCTCAAGAATATATAGAGTATATAGAGTCTCAAGAATATATAGAGTATATAGAGTCTCAAGAATATATAGAGTATATAGAGTCTCAAGAATATATAGAGTATATAGAGTCTCAAGAATATATTTGATTGGACTTATTGCTTATAAGTTAATTTAAGATTTTAACAAGAGAGGGGAGAATGTTGATGTTTATTGGACACAAATGTAAAAAAACATGATGATTAAAGTTACCAGCAATAACATTAACCCAAAGTTAATATAGTGGTAAGCTGTGCATACTCTAGCGCATAATTTGGTACTTTGTGATATGGTCTAGAAAGCACCTGTTTTGTTGTCATTTACTGAACATTAGGTACTGATCTGGCTGACTTCCCACTTGCAAAGCTAGTAATGCAATTATAGGCCCACATATATTATTTGTCATTTAGAGTTTACAATGGAATTGCAATGAGTAAATAGCTTAGAGAGAACATACTGTTTTTAACCTGCATATACCTACAAATATAAATCAATAAAAAAAGATCCAGCATGGAAAATCAGTGAAAATGCAGAAACAAGTATCATACTTGGACATTTGATGTTGGTTCTCATAGAAAACTTCACTAATTCATACATGTCATAAAGATACATGTCATTTCTCATAATATTTATAGCAATATATAACTTTATGGGCTCCATGTACTAAGCAGTCAGCGAGCTACCCGCAACAAATCTTGCGTCCAAACTCGCAAACTGATATGTACAAAGCCGTCAATTATGTAAAAACTCGCATCTTTAAAATTGCGAGCGTACTTATCCGCCATACCTCGCTACCTCTCCATTTTTACTGTAATTAGACACATTTGACCACCAACTCGCCAAAAACGAATGTACTAAAAAATCTATTTGTCCGCTCGCGTCAATCTCCGCCCCCACCTCATTATTTTTGCCTCGCCACCTTTTAGGTGGTGGGCAAGGTACAAAACAATAGGAAAGCCACTAGACGCCAGTCTATACATATATAAAAGGCAGTAATATCAGCATTGTACTTACATTGTTCATTTCAGCAGCTATGGAGAGAATTCTGTTTTTGTTTATTCTCCGTTTGAGGCAAATCCGGGCTAGAAGACAGAATACTGGAAATGTAGCTAATCGATTGGTTAGAAGAAGGAGAGTTCGAGTCCCCCGTGTATTCCTTCCACGGGTTGGTTTGCACAGCCTTTCTGACCGAGAGATCATACAAAGATTCCGGCTTGATCGTGAATCGATATTACACCTGTATCAAGAGATTGAAGATCATTTGGAGCCGATGACTGCTCGTTCACAAGCTATTCCGGGACTTCTGAAACTATTAGCTGCATTGCATTTTTTTGCAACAGGCTCCTTTCAGGCAGTTTCTAGCGTCATTATTGGAATGAGTCAATCTGCTTTTTCACGCCACTTATCCAAAGTAATAGGGGCTATGATGGTTATTTTTCATCGATATGTTTGTTTGCCATCTACCCCTGAAGAATGGCAATCTATCAAGTCAAATTTCTATAGGATGGCTGGGATGCCCAATGTCCTAGGTGCCATAGACTGTACCCATGTTGCTGTAAGACCACTTCAAGCTCGTGAGGAGATCTATAGGAATAGAAAGCATTTCCATTCCTTGAATGTCCAGATGATACCGGAAGTTCGAGGACAGAAATATGCCTGACGGATGGCTTCTAGGTAAGCATAACTGGCGTCTAATATGTCTCTCATTTCAATGTACCAAAATTGCGCCCAATTTGTCGACTGTAATCTGTATAGTTTAAATTTGTATTGTATAGTTCTGAATCTTTATAATTATTCTTATATTAATATTTATATTTATTATATCTTCTATTAGGAGATGGAGGGTACTCATGTACAGAATGGCTGTTGACTCCCTATAACAACCCACAGACCAGAAGTCAAGTACGTTTCAATGAAGCTCACCGATCTACCAGGGGGATTATTGAGAGGACTTTCGGTATTTTGAAAATGCGGTTTCGA
Organism: Bombina bombina; assembly: GCF_027579735.1. Lineage (NCBI taxonomy): Eukaryota > Metazoa > Chordata > Amphibia > Anura > Bombinatoridae > Bombina > Bombina bombina. The sequence continues at coordinate 1,053,641,743 of NC_069500.1, read as the reverse complement.
TGTCTTGATCGTTCTGGTGGTGCTATGCAGTATGCACCAGAGAAAGTTGCAAAAATTATATTGGTTTGCTGCATACTGCACAATATTGCAATTAAAAGAGGCTGTCCATTAGAAGATGAAGATCCAATAGATGCTGATGATTTACCAGAAGAAATATGTGTAGAACAAGCTAATAGGCATGGAAATGCAACAAGGGACATGGTTTCAGAACAATATTTTGTGTTTGAGGATTAAAGTTTCAGTTGATCAATAAAAAACTTTCTTTATTAACTTGTCTCCATTTTTTTTTTTTTAAGAATTAAGGTTATTAAAAATCACTCAAGATAAACAGTTAAATACATAACAGTTGTTGCTCTTCAATTATCAAAGGTTTCAAATAAATAAAGTTTATGATCAAAGTTATTACAGACAATATATTATAGGTAATACATTGTCTTTGTGACATCACACTAGTGTCTACAGCTGCTCTCACTCTTTTACATTATGTGATTAGTGTAATGTAATCCCTCCATAGCTGATGCTAATTCATTGTATTGTGTCATTGAATTGTAGCTGTAACAAGCAACAGTATATTCAACAGTGCTTTATGTTATCAGATTGGATTTTTGAGTTAAAAAAGACTTGCTAATTTTATTTGTTTTATTCTAACCTCTATTTTTAACAGCTACTAGGTTTTCCCATATTCAAATAAATACCTTAAGGGCTTACTCTTAACACTTATTTTCTTAACCTTTATAATATATTTTTGCATTCAAGATTTGTTAAAAGAATAGTGGCATATAGAAAATAATGGCAAAATAAATTATTTTATAACACAATTAGAATCTTTAAACATTATATATTAACAATTGTAAACCAAAGTAACTTGTAATACATATAAACACATCTGAAAAAAAAGGAAATGTTTAGAAACCAAATAACAATTGTAAACCAAAATAAATTTTAATACATATAAACACATATGAAACAAAGAAAATGTTTAGAAACAAAATAACAATTGTAAACCAAACAACATTTTAATACATATAAACACATCTTAAAAAAATTAAATGTTTAGAAACAAAATAAAAATTGTAAACCAAAATAAATTTTAATACATATAAACACATCTGAAACAAATAAAATGTTTAGAAACAAAATAACTATTGTAAACCAAAGTAAATTTTAATACATATCAACACATCTGAAACAAAGAAAATGTATAGAAAACAAATATCATTTGTAATAACTATAAACATCGATATTTACAAACCTTCATAAAATACATTAATCTACATATACATTATATTTTTCTCTATTTTTCGGGGATACATATCTATATCAATGCGCTAATGATTGACATAACGATTAATCACGTCATCGTCTAACATGTCGCGTCCTGAACCTTTTGGTGCTGGAGAATTGGTGATATTAGTTTATGCCATGGATAAATATTTCCCTAAACGGATTGGTGGTGTGAGGGGAGTGAGACAGGAATGCAGAGACAAAATTATATACGAGATGCTGAGAAGAATGCATCGTATTTCAAAAATTAAAAGAACAAGACGACAGTGTCTTAGAAAATATAGTGATTTGAAGAGAAGAGAACCGAAGTACTATAAATCGATTCGAAGATTGATAACGACATGTAAGTTTCAAAATTATATATGAAATAATTTTTAATAATATAAAAAAAGGGTTTATTTTTGAACTGCGTCATCATTGACGAATCCAGGACAATATTATTTTCTGAGTGTTACTTTGACTATATTAGTATATACAATTGCAAAAAGTTACAAAAGTAAGCATGCAGAACTGAGTTAGTAGATTAAAATTTAACTATATTACTATATACACTTAAAAGGTTAGAAAACTTAGCATACAAAAATGAGTTAGTAGAGTAAAATATAACTATATTAGTATATACCATTGAAACATGTTAGAAAAGTAAGCATGCAGAACTGAATGTTTTGAAAACAAAAAATTACTTGGAATAATTAAATAAAAAAATGTTATTCCAAATTTTTTTTATATATATGTTTATAGATATGAGAAGTAGGAGAATGAAGTGTGCACACCCACCACGCTACCTAAGGTCAATGTTGGTGCAAACACCCAGAAGTGAAGCTCTTTCTCCACCTTTGCCAATAACACTATTGGATATTGAATTATCTCCAAATCCATATGAAATTTGTCATAAAAAGACACAGACAGGTAATGACTTATTATTTAAATTTTAAATCATATATTTTAGGTTTTGGCTTAAAAAGTTTTAGCATGCAATATTAATCAAGTTGCTAATTTACTTCTATTATCATTTTTTTCCTCATTAACTTTCTATCTTTATTTGAAAAAGAAGGCATCTAAGCTAAGGAGCCAGCCAATTTTTGGTTGAGCACCATGGATAGCGCTCTTTGATTGGTTCTGTCCAATTAGCAAGTACAACACAGTTGGTTCACCAAAAATGGGCTGGCATCTAAACTTAGATTCTTGCTTTTCAAATAAAGATACAAAAAGAATGAAGTAAAATAGAAAGTTTATTTAAATTGCATGCACTATCTGAATCATGAAACTTAGAAATTGGGTTCTATGTCCCTTTTAATGATTATTATTATTGTTTTAAATAATATATCCTAGGTTTTTGATTTAATAGTTTTCTATCTTTATCTTTGTAATTACGTTCATAGATATTACCATGGAAGACATGGAAACTAGTATGGAAATGGAAGAATTTCAAAATCCTGATAGTGTGACAATATTTGAAGCATTGACTTCAGATGATACTCAACCAAGGATAGAAGTTTTACCAACAATGATGTTAGATAAAGGTATGTTTCATACTCAGTAATCTTAAATCTAAGAAAATCCAGGTTTTAACTAATACATATTGTATATTTCAAATAGGAGTTGGCTCAGATGAAAGCTTTAAAGGAGTGGACATAAGTGTAGAAGCCAATATAGTAGATAACGTAGATAACAGCACATCAGGAGGTAATATTTGTGATGAAAAACCCTATCATACATTGAATATGTATATGAAAATTGAATTAAAATTTGCTTTGCATTTATTTTTCTACAGATTTATCTTCAACATCAACTATTGAAACTGCAGACAAAAGTACTCAGAGTTGTCTTGAAGATCATGTTAAACAAAAAAATTCTAAAATTAGGGCAACTTTGGGAATGTTAATGGAGCAAGTAGATTTTTTATACCGTAAATATGTTATTTGATTTCATTTTTTGTTTTGTCATGATGATTGTCAGAAGAATGACAATTAATAACTGAGAAAAACTTTTGTGTTGAAGAATCAAAAGTGAGTTTGAATTTATGTAAATAAACTTTTTTTTTGGCCATAAAAAAATTTGTCTTTATTAAATAATAACATTTTAAACTTAAAATACACAAAAAATAACTTATTAAACAATATATAGATGAAAAAAAATGAACAGTGACTAATATAGTGTTATAAATAATACAAAATGTTCACTCCAGACGTGGCCTCTTTGGGTCTGTTGTACCCTCCCTTTCACTGACAATAGCCAACAGAGATTGTAATGTCCTTTCACTGATGGTTAAAGCTCTGTTAATTTGCTGGTTTTTCTCTTCATCCATCCGCCTCTGCCACTGGAACATCTCTCTTTGCAGCTGTAATTTCTGCATTTCTATCTCATTCCTTTGCATTTCTATTTCCACATTTTTTTCTGACAGAGCAGCCCAGCGGTCAATATTAGTGTTAATAATATTTTGCATTTCTCTGTGGTCCTCTCTGTATTGCCTTGCAAGTGTCAACATTTCCCTCAATGCAACATCGCCCAATAGTCCTTCTGCCGGTGTATTGTCAATATTTACACCACCTGTTTGCAGTGCAATTGGTGGTGCCTGTGTTTCAACAGGTTCCTCAATGTTTTCTGGTGTGTGAATTTCATCCGGTTGCGCATCTCCCAAATCTTCAAGAATATCTGGAGTCTCACTTCCATCATGCCCTCCTGGTGGTTCATCTTGAATGGGATTTTCCACTATCGGCATGAGATTGATAGTGATCTCCCTTGATGAGTTTTCTTCTTCTAGATCAAGACATAACAAATTGTTAGTAAATAAAAATAAAATGTTATAAAAACACTTGCAGAAATAGAATAGAAGGAGAGAGCAGATACAACCGTCATACACCAATTTAAGTTATATTATATATATATACATATGTGATACATACCATCAAATAATGGAGATTAATGTCCAGTCAATCGCTGGAAAAGACGTCCCAAATCACCTATAAAAAAATAAATAACATAAAAATAAATAAATAAAATTAAAATGTTTTTTTGTCAATGTAACTATATATTCAAAATTATTAATGGAAATGTATTTTGCAATTAACTGGACACTGAAGCAAAAATAATCTTTTTGAGAATAAGATATATTGCATGGAATTTCTATCAACTTTCTTATGTAATACTATGATCAATTCTCAAAAAGAAAATAATGATAAATTTTAAAACCATTAGAAAGTTGATTAAAATAGCATGCATGCTCTACACGAATCCTCATTTAAAAAAATTTGTACAGTGTCCCTTTCATGAAAATCTATGATCATTGCTATTTGTCCTTCAAATTACATCTGTAAAAGATCTCGAAATAGAATATGTCAATAATGACATTTGACATTTAAAAAAAAAAATAAAATAAAAAAAAAATTGAGAGATAAAAGAGATAAAACACACAACATTGAAATTATTCATTTGTAAAGTACTTACCAGTTGCTCTACCAACACCAGTTTGTGGAGTGCTGGTCCTTAGATCAGGTAGTGTGTCCGCCGAGGAAGCTGTGTGTGTAACATTAGATGTTGAGCGTATTAATTGTCCATGTGTAAAACTGGCCGAAGGTCTGGAAACAGCTGCACTGGGTGGTCTTGAAATCGCAGAAGATGTAGTAGAACAAGTGGGCACTTCGTTACTCCTCACAGGCTCTGCTTGTGTTGTTGGCGTCGCTTTAAAAAAAAAAAAAAAAAAAAATTAGGTTTATTTTTATTTCTAGTTGAAACTGAAAGCTAAAAGTGTTAGTAATAATAATTACAGCAGTGAATGCAGGCTCAATCATTAAAGGGACATGTCAACCACCTTTTTTTATGATTTGGAAAGAGAATGCAGTTATAAACATCTTTATAATTTACTTATATTATCTAATTTGTTTTATTCTCTTGATATTCTTTGTTGAAAAGCATTTGATTGATGCACAAAGAAGCCTCGTGTGATTGGCTCAACATGTGTATTTATTTTTCTTCAACTAAGAATATCTAGAAAATGAAGCCAAAGAAATAATGGAAGTAATTTGTAATGTTGTTTAAATTTCAATTCTCTATCCGAATCATTAATAAAAGATTTTGGGTTTAGTGGCCCTTTAAAGGGACATGAACAAATATAATTACCTTTACAAATTGCATAAGAAAATGCTTTTTCAAAAATATTTAATTGTATTATGTTTTTGCATTCATTGGATTGTTATACTTTGAGGAAAAGCAAATCTATACAGGCACAGTAAATGATCATTGGTTGATGCACATAGATGGTTCATGTGACTGCGTCAACTATGTGCATAGCTATATCTGAAAAAAGTATATGTTTATAAAGCGGAGAACAATTTGGAAAGATGTTAACAATAATATTCTATAGTCAAATAACGCAACATGGAAGTCAATAGATCAGAAATTTAAGAAGGCATGTGATCTGGGGTTAGTCTCATGATTAATGTCGGACATACAATATTATTTTAATAGTTTCAAATTACATTATTTCTATTGTCATTATCTCTTTAAGGTTTCTATGCAATACTGGTTTGAAAATAAACACATGGGTGTTATCTTTAGGGATCACTATATTAATAATCAACAAATCTTTAGTTCCGTTAGACCATTAAAAAAAAGGCAGTATAACAACACTATTATTGTACAATTCCTTATACATATATGCGACATAAATGATTACAGTATTTGGGGCCTAAATGGCTTGTACAATCCCTTATACATATATGCGAGATAAATGATTACAGTATTTGGGGCCTAAATGGCCTATATAGATTAGGATACTGAAGCGTAAGAAGTCAGATAATGTTATTTTAAAGAAATATATATTGGAGACAATGACCTATCATAACTTTAAAAAAAACATTTACGTCAACTATGTTGTACATTTACCTCTTAAATCACTGTCACAATCATCCGTTATGCCAGTGATGATCTCTGGTCCCAGACGCTGAACAAGCTTCTGCTCATAATCATTGAGGTCTGCCACATATGCTGGTCCACCTCCGGTAGCACGTGCTGAATTTTTTTCTCTGGCCAATTTAGCTTTGGCGAAGCGTTTAATGTCGTTGTAACGCTTCTTCAGCTGATCGACATCCTTTTTTCCTGGACCCTGGGCACTAACAGCGTCGCTGATCCTTTGCCAGATCTGCTTCCTCCTAGAAAAATTTGTCTGTTTGACACGACATCCAAACAAATAATCATAAGAGTCAATAATCATGTCAATCAAAACGACATTTTGCTGATGAGAAAAGTGAGGATTCTTGGATTTTGAAGCGGTTTCAGATCCAGATGAAGCCATATCGAAATTGTAAATAAAGATCACAAAAACGAGCGCTCTGTAATTACTCTCCAAAAATTTTGGAACAATAATAAAGTTGTTTAGAAAAGTTGTACATTTATAGGAGCAAAATTCTATTCCCGCGACTACTATGACGTTCATGACACCTTACATGTCACGTGTTAACAATTGGCCAGACAATTCAACTGAAAGTTAAGTACATCAGCTTAGTCGCTGCGAGCGAGGCGTCAAATTTATCAATATTCCACCACTGCTCGCGGCGGGCTAGACGTGTCTATTTATTGTGGGATTATTAGTACATAGCTACAGCGGACACCATTTCGCCCGCGACGAGTAACGGCGAGTTTAGCCGCGTCTAAAATGACGGATGAATTGACGGCTTAGTACATGGAGCCCTATATAACTGGGACATAATTCAGCAGTTTTGGTTATCTTGCAGGAAATAATTATGCAAAATCTGCAGGAACAATGAATTGTAATAGCATTACTCTACTTGTTTAGGTCTCATATCCCTGTCAATAGTAGGTGATGCCCATAAAATGTGACCATTAATAAGTGACAGCGGCATTTATCATTATATTTTTACAACTTTATTTGGTATTAAATATGACAGAGAATTTTTTTTTTGCCAGAAAATTTTATTAAATAGTGAGTTTGGTAACACTTATTTGTTGTGTTAGTAATAAGTGGCAACAAATATACCCTGTTATAGTTTGAATAACCAAATATGTTTTTAAATATTTATTGAATCTATTAATCATTACGTTTTGTAGTGTTTAAAATTTGGCTTTTATTCGTTCACTATGGTTAAGTTGGTTTCATCAAATATATATATATTTTTTCAAATCTTGTTAAAATAAGGTCTGTGAAGTTAATCCCTCTTATTTTTAATGGCTTTCAGCTGATAAATATATATATATAAAACCAGACACTCAAATAAATTAATGTAATGGATGTTTACTATTGTATTCTACTGGGTGTTAGTAAAGAGATTTTAAATCACTTTTTGATGTACTTACAGCTTACCACTATATTACCTTGGGTTAACGTTATTGCTGGTAGCTTTAATCATCATGTTTTTTTAAATTTGTGTCCAATAAACATCAACATTCTCTCTCTTGTTAAAATCTTAAAGGGACATTCCAGTCACAATATAAATGCACATAGATTTATTGCATCTTTGAATAGAAACATATTTGCAATCTACTTGTATTGGCAAAAATGCTTCTATTAAGAGTTATCACTGTTGTAGTGTTAACATTTTTCTCTGCATGTGCATGTGAAGCATAGCTAGATATTTTCACTGCACACACATAAAAAATGCAGCTGCTCAGGTCATTAGTGGGGCTTATATCATGTCAGCAATTAACAAATTGAGTCATTACCAGATGGTACAAGCACCTTAGGCTCTCCGAACAAGTGTTTAAATTGCTAGTGCACGGTGCACACTTAAATACACCTTTGAAACAGCTATAGCTTTTATTAGAAGCTTTTTTGCTAATGCATGTATATTACAAAAATGCTTCTGTTCAATACCGAAATGCACCCATGTGGTTTCCAATTTTGACTGGAATATCCCTTTAAGTTAACTTATAAGCAATAAGTTCAATCAAATATATTTTTGAGATTTCTGAGTTTTGCTATCTAGTACTGTTATTAGTACACCTCACCATTCCATCATCTCAATACATTTATACAACTGATTTTGAAAAAGAGTTTCTATTATTTTTGGTTAACATCTTCACTGTTCACCCCTGCTCAGCTATAGGACCTAGATTTTGCATCAACATACAGTAAAAATCATTCAATTCAGATAAATCCTGCATGGGGAGATACCCCTGAAACAAATAGTTGTCCTAGTGGACGTAGAAGATTTTTATGGACTTTGTAAAGGATATTACTACTTTTGCTTACGCAGTCATCAAATAGTAAAAATTCTTAATTATCAATTACTTTAGCTACAATAAGCATCTTAGTCAAAATACTTTTATTTCTATTTATTGTCTTCCATTAAAGGACCAGTCAACACAGTAGATTTGCATAATCAAAAAATGCAAGATAACAAGACAATGCAATAACAGTTAGTCTGAACTTCAAATGAGTAGTAGATTTTTTTTCTGACAATTTTAAAAGTTATGTCTTTTTCCACTCCCCCTGTACCTTGTGACAGCCATCAGCCATTCACAAATGCATACACACTTATTCTTGCACATGCTCAGTAGGAGCTGGTGACTCAAAAAGTTTAAATATAAAAAGACTGTGCACATTTTGTTAATGGAAGTAAATTGGAAAGTTGTTTAAAATTACATGCTCTATCTGAATACTGAAAGTTTAATTTTGATTGAGTGTCCCTTTAAGGATATTATGGCTGTTCTTTCCCTTCTAGAATTTCTTCTCAAAGTTCTACTATTTTTACATGTTTTGAAATCATCACAGATGAATTTATTAAACACCAAAATACTTTCCTCTTGCCTATGTACAGGTTAAACACAGATTTGTCTTTAAAGGAGCATAATACCTCAAATTTTTCTTTTGTGATTCAGTATACAATTTTTATAAACATTAACATTTTACGTCTATTATAAAATGTCATTCATTTTCATGGTATTCTTTGTTGAAACGAGACCTAGGTAGGTAGGTGTGCAATGTCTGGAACACTACATGAAAGTAAACACCGCCACTCTCTAGTGCTCTTACAAATGTAAAACGTTTTTGCAAAATTGCTGCAATATAGTGCTGCAGACACGTACATGCTCTTGAGTTTTTTCCCCTGCTTTTCAACAAAGGAGACCAAAGAAACAAAGAAAACTTGATAATAGAAGTTAAATGAAAACTTTTTTAAAATTGTATGCACTATCTGAATTATTAAACAAAAATCTAAGGTTTCATGTTCCTTTAAATTTACACTAAAGTCAAATTCAGATAGTGCATGAAGTTTTAAGAGATTCTCCAATTTATGTTCATTATCAAATCGTGTAAATTCTCTGAGATGAAACACCAGCTACCACTAATCATGTGCAAGATTTCACAGTATATACATATTTCAGTCTGTTATTGGTTGATGCCTATTCACGATACAGGAGGCCAGCAAATTGAAGTAAATTTACAAATTTGTCTACTGTTAATTTAAAATTAAGAATCAAAGTCCAACACAGCAACAGCAGCATCGTTTTATCCAAATAATGTAAAGTACTTTATTGAAGCATAGCAAAATACAATGACGTTTCGGTCAGAAGACCTTAAAGGGATATTATACACTCATTTTTTCTTTACATAAAAGTTTTGTATTTATATGGCCCATAAAGGTTTTTTTTTTAAATGTATAGCTTTGCTTATTTTTTAAATAACATTGCTCTGATTTTCAGACTCCTAACCAAGCCCCAAAGTTTTATGAGAATACTGTCAGCTACCTTCTCCAACTTGCTCCTGTTTGTGTAATTGGGGGAGTTTCTTATTTCCCACTTGCAGTGAGCTTTCCAGCTACATTTTCAACAGAGCTAAACTGAGAGCTTCTAAGTAAGTTTTTAAACAGTTTTATACTGGATTTTTATATCAGTATCTGTGCATCTTATTTTTTATAGTAGTGTCTATTACATGCAGTTATATGAAAATGAGTGTATACTCTCCCTTTAATCAAGTAGCATACATTAATACATTGGCCGCTTACTTACAAATACTTACTGGGAGGAGCTATCTGAACACAAGTGAACATTTAACTATTCAACTTTAAATAGTTTTTAGGCTCCATCTAGTGGTCTATATGCAGAATTCTAAGTAAAAAATTATAGAGACCTAAACATATTCCATAAAGTGTTCACATTCCAATACATTACAAACTATAATGCAACAATTTTAAGCGCTTTAAGATAGTATATTATTTTCATACCCAGAATCAACATATATATATATATATCTAGTAACCTCCAATATTAAAAAAAAGTACCAATCTATGGGGCATATGTATAAAGCTCCGAATGGAGCTTGATGCCCCGTGTTTCTGGCGAGACCGCTGCTCCATAACCTGTCCGCCTGCTCTGAGCAGGCGGACAGACATCGCTGGAAATCAGCCTGAACGAGTACGATCGGGTTGAATGACACACCCTACTGGCGGGCTATTGGCCGCGAGTCTGCAGGGGGCAGCGTTGCACCTGCAGCTCTTGTGAGCTGCTGGTGCAATGCTGAATACAGCAAGTGTATTGCTCGCCGTATTCAGCGAGGTCTGTCGGACCTGATCCGCACTGTCGGATCAGGTCCGACAGACCTTGATAACTAGAGGCCTATGTCTCTATTCATTCCAAAAGGGCATAATGCTTGTAATTTGTAAATCCAAAATGTCCCCCTACATTTTAACAATCTATCTCTATCACACCCTCTCCTAGGTCTCTTAATGTGAACTATGATCAGAAATCTTAATTCAGATATGGTATGTCCTGCTTCCAAAAAATGGTTAGATTGTGGTGTCTGTTTGCTTTTATTGCGTATTAGATTTATGTCTATTGTGAATTCTATGTGTGGATTCACCTATATACATTTTAGAACATCGACACTTAATTAAAGGGAAAGTAAAGTCCAAATTAAACTTTCATTAACAAATAAACAAAACATAAAGTCTTTGTTCCTCTGAGCTCCTGCTAAACAATTTGTAGCTGACTATTATGGTGCAGCTAGACTGCTTACCAACAAAATAACAATAGTAACAGGGCTAAACTAGTAACTTAATTCTGGTACTGACAACTACGTACTTCAGGCAGGCCAGGCCTACATTGAATTGGACTTGCAGTAACCCCTTATGAAGATTGGTTTATCTATACACAGTTTCCCATCGGGTTTTGTTTTATTGATGAGTGACATGTCTTTAGGTACTGACAAAGATTCTTAGACAGTGATAAACTCTTAAATATCTTTAATTTTGATGTACATTATAATATAATTTATACCCTTTTTGTAGCTCTATTAACTCTGTGGGTAAAGCTAAATAAGTATAGACTTGTTCTATAGGGCATATTGGGCTACATGTAATTTGCATATAGGGACCATTCTGACAATATTATTAAGCCTACCTTCTCTTTTCAATATATACAAACAAGCTTGTGTGGATGCCTACCACCCTAATATACTTATCTTTAACGTGTGAGGGTTTGGATGGTGGCTACCCACTTAAGCTTACTAAAAAGTTGGGTATTATACATACTGTATCAGTTCACATGACTAACTCCCTCTTAATTTTGCAGAGTCTATTATATTTTCCTTTTCTTTAGATGTAGAAACTTGTTTGACTATATGATTCCCTTGCTGTCGGGTATAGGGCCCATAACCAGAAGGCAGGATATCATAATACGAGAGGGAGTAAACTCATTTAGTCTCTAGTATCATAGTGCTGATGCAACCATATTTTTGCCCTGAGCTAATATAAATCACAATACACTTTGGCCTAGATTTAGAGTTGGGCGGTAGCCGTGAAAACCAGCGTTAGAGGCTCCTAACGCTGGTTTTTAACGCCCTCTGGTATTTGGAGTCAGTCATTAAAGGGTCTAACGCTCACTTTCCAGCCGCGACTTTTCCATACCGCAGATCCCCTTACGTCAATTGCGTATCCTATCTTTTCAATGGGATCTTTCTAATGCCGGTATTTAGAGTCGTGTCTGGAGTGAGCGTTTGAAATCTAACGACAAAACTCCAGCCGCAGAAAAAAGTCAGTAGTTAAGAGCTTTCTGGGCTAACGCCGGTTCATAAAGCTCTTAACTACTGTGCTCTAAAGTACACTAACACCCATAAACTACCTATGTACCCCTAAACCGAGGTCCCCCCACATCGCCGCCACTCTATTAAATTTTTTTAACCCCTAATCTGCCGACCACCACCTACTTTATCCTTATGTAGACCTAATCTGCTGCCCCTAACACCGCCGACCCCTATATTATATTTATTAACCCCTAATCTGCCGCCCCCGCTATCGCTGACCCCTGCATATTATTATTAACCCCTAATCTGCTGCTCCGTACACCGCCGCTACTTACATTATCCCTATGTACCCCTAATCTGCTGCCCCTAACACCGCCAACCCCATATTATATTTATTAACCCCTAATCTGCCCCCCACAACGTCGCCGCCACCTACCTACACTTATTAACCCCTAATCTGCCAAGCGGACCGCACCGCTACTATAATAAAGTTATTAACCCCTAATCCGCCTCACTCCTGCCTCAATAACCCTATAATAAATAGTATTAACCCCTAATCTGCCCTCCCTAACATCGCCGACACCTAACTTCAAACATTAACCCCTAATCTGCCGACCGGAGCTCACCGCTATTCTAATAAATTTTTTAACCCCTAAAGCTAAGTCTAACCCTTAACACTAACACCCCCCTAAGTTAAATATAATTTAAATCTAACGAAATAAATTAACTCTTATTATATAAATTATTCCTATTTAAAGCTAAATACTTACCTGTAAAATAAACCCTAATATAGCTACAATATAAATAATAATTATATTGTAGCTATTTTAGGATTAATATTTATATTTATTTTAACCAGGTACAATAGCTATTAAATAGTTAAGAACTATTTAATAGCTAAAATAGTTAAAATAAAAAAGAACTAAGTTACAAAAAATAAAAAAATATTTACAAACATTAGAAAAATATTACAACAATTTTAAACTAATTACACCTACTCTAAGCCCCCTAATAAAATAACAAAGACCCCCAAAATAAAAAAAATGCCCTACCCTATTCTAAATTACAAAAGTTCAAAGCTCTTTTACCTTACCAGCCCTGAACAGGGCCCTTTGCAAGGCATGCCCCAAAGAATTCAGCTTTTTTGCCTGTAAAAAAAAACATACAATACCCCCCCCCCAACATTACAACCCACCACCCACATACCCCTAATCTAACCCAAACCCCCCTTAAATAAACCTAACACTAAGCCCCTGAAGATCTTCCTACCTTGTCTTCACCATGCCAGGTTCACCGATCGGTCCAGAGTCTTGATCCAAGCCCAAGCAGGGGGCTGAAGAGTGACGTCCATCCTCGGGCTGAAGTCTGGATCCAAGCGGCGGCTGAAGAAATCCATCATCGGGCTGAAGTCGGAAGTCCATCATCGGGATGAAGTCTTCTATCAAGCCGCATCTTCAATCTTCTTTCTTCTGGAGCGTAGCCATCTTCTTTCCAACCGACGCGGATCCAACCTCTTCAACCGACGCCTACTCGCCGAATGAAGGTTCCTTTAAGGGACGTCATCCAAGATGGCGTCCCTCGAATTCCGATTGGCTGATAGGATTCTATCAGCCAATCGGAATTAAGGTAGGAAAATTCTGATTGGCTGATAGAATTCTATCAGCCAATCGGAATTAAGGTAGGAAAATTCTGATTGGCTGATGGAATCAGCCAATCAGAATCAAGTTCAGGGCTGGTAAGGTAAAAGAGCTTTGAACTTTTGTAATTTAGAATAGGGTAGGGCATTTTTTTATTTTGGGGGTCTTTGTTATTTTATTAGGGGGCTTAGAGTAGGTGTAATTAGTTTAAAATTGTAATTTTTTTCTAATGTTTGTAAAAAAAAATTATTTTTTGTAACTTAGTTCTTTTTTATTTTTTGTACTTTAGTTAGTTTATTTAATTGTATTTATTTGTAGGTATTGTATTTAATTTATTTATTGATAGTGTAGTGTTAGGTTTAATTGTAGATAATTGTAGGTATTTTATTTAATTAATTTATTGATAGTGTAGTGTTAGGTTTAATTGTAACTTAGGTTAGGATTTATTTTACAGGTAATTTTGTAATTATTTTAACTAGATAACTATTAAATAGTTATTAACTATTTAATAGCTATTGTACCTGGTTAAAATAATTACAAAGTTGCCTGTAAAATAAATATTAATCCTAAAATAGCTACAATGTAATTATAATTTATATTGTAGCTATATTAGGGTTTATTTTACAGGTAAGTATTTAGCTTTAAATAGGAATAAGTTATTTAATAAGAGTTAATTTATTTAGTTAGAATAAAATTATATTTAATTTAGGGGGGTGTTAGGGTTAGGGTTAGAATTAGCTTTAGGGGTTAAAAAATTTATTAGAGTAGTGGTGAGCTCCGATCGGCAGATTAGGGGTTAATACTTGAAGTTAGGTGTCGGCAATGTTAGGAAGGGCAGATTAGGGGTTAATACTATTTCTTATAGGGTTATTGAGGCGGGAGTGAGGCGGATTAGGGGTTAATACATTTATTATAGTAGCGATCAGGTCCGGTCGGCAGATTAGGGGTTAATAAGTGTAGTTAGGTGGAGGCGACATTGGGGGCGGCAGATTAGGGGTTAATAAATATAATATATTGGTCGGCGGTGTTAGGGGCAGCAGATTAGGGGTACATAGGGATAATGTAAGTAGCGGCGGTTTACGGAGCGGCAGATTAGGGGTTAAAAAAAATATGAAGGTGTCAGCGATAGCGGGGGCGGCAGAATAGGGGTTAATAAGTGTAAGGTTAGGGGTGTTTAGACTCGGGGTACATGTTAGGGTGTTAGGTGCAGACGTAGGAAGTGTTTCCCCATAGGAAACAATGGGGCTGCGTTAGGAGCTGAACGCAGCTTTTTTGCAGGTGTTTTTTCAGCTCAAACAGCCCCATTGTTTCCTATGGGGGAATCGTGCACGAGCACGTTTTTGAGGCTGGCCGCTTCCGTAAGCACCGCTGGTATCTAGAGTTGCAGTGGCGTTAAATTATGCTCTACGCTCCCTTTTTGGAGCCTAACGCACTGAAAACCCTGCCATTCTGTGAACTCTAAATACCAGCGGTATTTAAAAGGTGCGGCCAGAAAAAAGCATGCGTTAGCTACGCGGGTCCTTACCGACAAAACTCTAAATCTAGGCGTTTATCTTTTCAAAGAAAGTCTTAGTCTCATGACATAACTAGAGGTTACTCCCATTTTGCTCACGATTTCTCACTCAGTATTTAAATGGATATACTATAACAAGCCCACTAATACCCCGTTTGTTAACAGGCCCTATAAGAGCACTCTCATTTTTCTACCTGGCTGGAATCCTCCCTCCCCATATAGTACTCTGGCATTTTCCGATTCTAACCAGAAACTTATCGTCGCTTCCCTCGATAAATGCTGCACTTAATGTTCTATTCCTCTAACTACCCATGTTTAAGCTGCCTATGTATGTTTACAGCTGTTGCACAGTTCCTATATAGCAGGACTGAAAATTACAGCATTATTGAGCCATACAAGGTATACTTTTAAAGTAAAAATTAAATTTCTTCTCTATTTCTTTAAGCTACAGAAAATGTCTTATTTTCATATGTGATTCTATTATTGATTACTAAATGTTACTCTTGATTTGTCTACTATCCCCTCTTAGTCCCTTTATTGTTCAGACTTGGTTTAGATGGTCCAAAAGAGGCCACTAATTTCCATCACAGACATTTTTTGTACCTAAATTGATATTATCAGGGGATATACAGCTTGTTACAATATGTAAAAGAATGAGGTTTGTTTATTTTTCCTTAAAGGCTATTACAATTTTCATCCAGAGGGACTGGTAATGAAATCTACATGATCTAATTCAGACTCTAAATTGTCAAATGTGTTTTCTTATGATCCAAAAATTGTCCTATAACTTTGTATTCCTGACAATTTACTCTTGTACCTAGTTGCCTGACACTGTTTGTCTGGTATATAACCTCAATAAAAATAAATAATAATAAAAAAATATATAGAAGTGCTATAAGGTGGTGAAATATTTCTTTGGATCCACAGCTATGTCGAGCAAGCCTGTCGACATATTCCAAGATTTTAACATAGATACTAAAAGGCGGCATAGCTGAGAGGCGTTTGTTATACATGCCATTGTTCGGCAATGCTGGCTATAGATTACACCCAGCATCGCTGCCTATATTGGCAATGTATAGTAAAGTATCCCTTGGAATATATTTGCAGTGCCTAACCAATAGCCCTAAACCAAAGTACCCCACAATTGCAAACTATTGGTACATTAGTAAATATTTAAACCTCTACTTTACACACCGTAAGTACCTATCCTGTTAACCCCTAAAACACCACATACCCACTGCAAGTACCCATCTAAACTATTAACTCCTAAACCAACACATAACCACCGCAAGTACCGCTCTAAACTATTAACCCCTATACCACCATTATCCCACCGCAAGTACCTATCTAAACTGTTAACCCCTATACCGTCACATACCCACCACAAGTACTCATCTAAACTATAAACCCCTATACTGCCTCTAGCCCACCGCAAGTACCTATCTAAACTGTTAACCCCTATACCAATACATACCCACTGCAAGTACCCTAAACTATTAACCCCTAAACCACCACAAGCATACAGAAAGTACCCTACACTAATAACCCAAAACCACCACAACCCCCAACTCACACTAACTCTACTCTACCTAACACCTAACCTCCCCTCTAAACTAAACCCCATAAGGTACTTTAAAAAAAAGTTAGAGAAAGAAAAAAAAAAAGACAGTATCCAAAACAAAAAAAACCACCATTATACCTAACACTAATCTACATATCCTATAAAAAAGAACCCCAAAACAAAAAAAAAAACAACTAAACCCTAACTCTAAAATAAATTACAATTGCCCTTAAAACGGCCTTTTGTAGGGCATTGTCCTAAAGACAATACAGCTCTTTTACAAATTAAAAAAATGAAACACCTCCCCCTCTACAATACAAGTAACCCCCCCAAAATAATAAAGTCTACCTTAAAAATCTTTTATAAAAAGCCTATTCTTTGAAAATAAAAAACCCACGCCAAAAAAGCCCTAACTAACCCCAAAGTTTGTACACACCATGTGAAAATCCAGCTTCTTTTGATCCAACATTGGGCCCTCTTCATTCCAGGCCCAGGTCCCAGAGGCCAATCTTTGTGGTGGAGGCAGACTTCAGAGCCCTCTACTGATTCCTCCACTCTGCATCTTCTTCAGTGCTAGGGTCCCTCTTCATTCACGGTCCAGGCGACGGGTGCCATCTTCGCAGCAGCAGAGCCAGACTTCGGTGGCCTCTTCTACTGCCTCTGCTCCACATCTTCTTTCTTCTAATCTTCAGCTCTCTTCCTAGAGCCCTCATCTTCATATGGTTGCCATCACACCCCTTTATATAAGGTACTGCTTCAACCCTATTTTTTTTTTTTAATCAGTCAATCCCTATTAGCTGATTTTTAATCAGCCAATAGCAAGAAATTATTTTATTTTTAATTCTAATCATCCAGATGATTAGAATTTAAAATAAAATAAACTTCAATTCTGTTTCCCCATTCCTCCCAGAAGGTAGCACCCCCAAACAAGTGGTATCCCCAGATGCCCCATGAAATTGCTGACTTGATTCCCATCACTCTGTTTGATCGGAACCCCTTTTAAGATGCACTCAGTTCAAGGAGCCGGGTAGGCTGGTGTGGATTTTGCTGGCACTACGGTGGTCAGCAGAAGGAATCTAGCGCATCTCTGTGACACATCATTTAAACATTGTTTTTAATTTTAGCGACATAGCTCCTATAGTTATAATGGGGAAGTTTACTATTTTTTAGACAGTCAGCTAGATTACGAGTTGTGTGTTACTGCTCTTAACACTGAAAATATGGTATTTTCAGCGTTAAAACAGCACCGCAGCCATTACAAGTCTTGTCGGTAATCGGTATAGGTGTACCGCAAGCCTTTTAGCCTGTACCGCAACGTCAGTACCGCATTCGTAAAAATTACATTTTTTCATGGGATTTCTATAGTTCTGGTATTACAAGTTTTGCGGTGAGGCTAAAAAGCGAGCGTTACACTCTAAAACGGCAAGATCCATAACTCCATCTAAAGTCAGTAGTTATGAGTTTTACGCTACAAAGCTGTAACATAAAACTCATAACTAATGTGTTAAAAAGTACACTAACACCCATAAAGTACCTATTAACCCCTAAACTGAGGCCCTCCCTCATCGCAGACACTATAATACATTTATTAACCCCTAATCTGCTGCTCCCAACATCGCCACCACAAATAAAATGTATTAACCCCTATTCCACTGTTCCCCAACATCGTCACCACTATACTAAAGTTATTAATCCCTAAACCACTGCCCTCCTGCATCGCAAACACTATTTAAATATTATTAACCCCTAATCTGCCATCCGCCCACATCGCAACCACTGTAGTTATTAAGCACCTACACCGCTGCCACATTATTAAACCTATTAACCCCTAAACCGCAAGCCATCCACAACAAAATATACTAAATTAAACTATTAACCCCTAAACTGGAAGCCCCCCACATCGCAATAAACTAATTTAAACTAGTAACCCCTAAACCTAACGCCCCCCCCTAATGTTATATTAAAATTACAATTTCCCTAGCTTAAATTAAATTTAAACTTACCTGTCAAATTAAAAAATCTAAGTTTAGACTAACAATAAAACTAATATAATTATTAAACTAAAATTAAACTAACTACCAATTAAATAAACTAAACTACACATTAAAAAATCCTAACATTACTGGGAAAATTACAAAGTATCTAAATAAAAAAAAATAAAAAGACTAAATTATGAAAAATTACAAACACTAAATTACGGAAAATAACAAACGAAATTATCCAAATAAAAAAGAATTGCACCTAATCTAATAGCCTTCTAAAAATAAAAAAGCCCATCCAAAATAAAAAAAAAAACCTAGCCTATAATAAACTACCGATGGCCCTTAAAAGGACCTTTTGTGGGGATTTTCCCCCAAGATAATTGTTCTTTTACCTGTAAAAAAAAAAATACAAAGACCCCCCCCAACAGTAAAACCCACCACCCAACCACCCCCCCAAAATAAAAAATGTAAATCTAAAAAAGGACATTGTATGGGCATTTAGCTCTTTTACTGCCCAAACCCTAATCTAAAAATAAAACCCACCCAAAAATCCCTAAATCTTCAATGCAAGGTACGCAATTCAATTTAGGATTTAAGCAGCTCTCATTCTATTGGCTGATTCATTATCCAATAGAATTAGAGCTGCTTAAATCATATTGGCTGATTTGAACAGCCTATAGGATTTTAGCAGCTTTCATACTATTGGCTGATTCAAATCTTTCAGCCAATCTGAATGCAAGGGATGCCATTTTCAATCGCATACCTTGCATTGAAGATTTAGTATACGGCGGCAACCGTATGAAGACGATGCTCCGCGCCAGGTGTATTCAGGATGGACCCGCTCTGCACCGCCGGGATCAAGATAGAAGATGCCGCTTGGATGAAGATTGAAGAGGCCGTCTAGATGAAGACTTCTCGCTGCTTGGATGAGGACTTCTCCACCGGGATGAAGATTGAAGAGGCCATCTCGATGAAGACTTCTCCGCTGGGATGAAGATCGTTCAAGCGGGACTTCAAAAACTGTAAGTGGATCGTCTTGGGGTTAGTGTTAGTTTTTTTTTGGGTAGGTTTTATTTTATAGATTAAGGTTTGGGCAGTAAAAGAGCTAAATGCCCTTTTAAAGGCAATGCTCATACAAATGTCCTGTTCAGGGCAATGGGTAGCTTAGGTTTTTTAGATATTTTTTTTTATTTTGTAGGTTTTATGGGCCCTTGATAGTTTGGGGGGTGGGGGTTTGTATACTTTTAAGGGCCCTTATTAGTTTATTTTAGATTAGCCTTTTTTATTTTGGGGTGTTTTTTTTTTTTTTTTTTTTAAAGGGTATTAGAATAGGAATAATTTTAATTTTTTTGGATAATTTTGTTTTGTTTTTGTTTTTTTGTAATGGTAGGTTTTTTTATTTTTTTTATTTTAGGTTTTAGTGTAAGGTAGCTTAGGTTTTATTTCACAGGTAATTTTGTATTTATTTTAACTAAGTAGTTATTAAATAGTTAATAACTATTTACTAACTAGTCTAGCTAGTTAAACTAAATACAAACTTACCTGTGAAATCAAAATAAATCCTAAGCTAGCTACAATATAACTATTAGTTATATTGCATCTAGCTTAGGTTTTATTTCACAGATATTTAGTTTTAAATAGGTATTATTTAGTTAATAATTGTAAGTTAAATTTAGCTATATTTTAATTATGTTATAGTTAGGGGGTGTTAGGATTAAGTTAGGGTTAGGGTTAGGTTTAGGTTTAGGGGTTAATATAGTTTAATTTAGGTTGTTGCGATGTGGGGGGCTGGCGGTTTAGGGGTTAATAGGTTTATTTAGTTAATAATTGTAAGTTTAATTTAGCTCTATTTTAATTATGTTAACGTTAGGGGGGATTAGGGTTAGGGTTACGTTAGGGTTAGGGTCACTATGGTTTAGGGTTTAATAGTCTAATTTAGGTTGTTGCGATGTGGGGGACTGGTGGTTTAGAGGTTAATAGGTTTATTTAGTGGTAGTGAGGTTGGAGGCCAGAGGTTTAGGGATTTATAGCTTTATTTAGTTGCGGTGATGTCGGGGAGCGTCAGAATAGGGGTTCATAGATTTATTACAGTGTGGGCGATGTTGGGGTGCAGGGGAATAGGGGTTAATAACTTTAGTATAGTGGCGGCGATATCGTGAGCGGCAGATTAGGGGTTAATACCTTTATTTAGGTGGCAGCAATATCATGAGCAGCAGATTAGGGCTTAATAACTGTAGGCAGGATTTGGCGATATCGGTTTAAACCTTATTTTCTTTTTCCCCATAGACATCAATGGGACTGCGTTACGGAGCTTTTATTTCCGTGATCGCAGGTGTTAGACTTATTTCTGACCCGCTCTCCTCATTGATGTGTATAAGGAAAGCTCGCATGAGCACGTTAAATCAGCTCTTATTCTTGGTGTGGTATGGAGCTTTTAAATCCCCATATTGCCCACACAAGCCTGTTTTTTAAAACTTGTAATGGCAGCGCTATAGGGGATTAAATAACGCCACTTTTGTTTTGTTTGTTAATTTCCCGATGTTGGGGTGCAGGGGAATAGGGGTTAATAACTTTAGTATAGTGGCGGCGATATCATGAGCGGCAGATTAGGGGTTAATACCTTTATTTAGGTGGCAGCGATATCGTGAGCAGCAGATTAGGGCTTAATAACTGTAGGCAGGATTTGGCGATGTCGGGGGCAAAAGATTAGGGGTGATTAGACATAGGGTTTATGTTAGGTTTAAACCGTATTTTCTTTTTCCCCATAGACATCAATGGGACTGCGTTACGGAGCTTTTATTTCTGTGATCGCAGGTGTTAGACTTATTTCTGACCCGCTCTCCCCATTGATGTGCATAAGGAAAGCACGCACGAGCACATTAAATCAGCTCTTATTCTTGGTGTGGTATGGAGCTTAAAATCCCCATATCGCCCACACAAGCCTGTTTTTTAAAACTTGTAATGGCAGCGCTATAGGGGATTAAATAACGCCACTTTTGTTTCGTTTGTTAATTACCCTATAGTGCTCAAAACTCGTAATCTAGGCGAGTAGGCAGTATGTGGGAGTTTGCTGGGGAGTTCCAGGTGCATGTAGGTTACACGTTACATAAGTGTAGGCTGTATTAGGGGCTTAGCTGGGTGTACCAGGGATGTGTAGGTTTGGCATGACACAGTTGTAGGCTTTCAGAGGGATTTAACTGGGTGGTGCAGGGGAGTGTAGGTTAGCTCTGATGTAGGTGTAGGAAATCAGTGGGAGGTAGCGAGGTGGAGCAGGTGGAGTGTAGGTTAGATGTGACGTAGGTATAGGCATTCAGGTAATGTTAGTGGGGTGTGCTAACCGAGAAGGCTGCACTTTGATTCGGACATATCAATAACAGTGTGATATGTTCGAATATGAGAAGTGCAGGTTTTGAGGAGGGTAGCAGCCAAGTTTGTCTCACCAACTATAAGCTGTCGAGGCTATAACACCTGTGGTAGTTAGTGTAGGTGTAGTAAAACATAGGTCCCGCTGGCAATATTTGGAATGTGCCTACACGAAAACTATTTTTAGTTTCAGTTTGCACACTGTCTGCACTGTGTAGGCCCACTTCAAATACAACTCCCCATTGCTGTAGCATACTGTCGACGCACTGCGATGTGGGTGATGTGGGTGGTGACGTCACGCTCCCATTGACTTCTATGTAAGAGACATCGCCACTCACCGGCACTAGTCATCCATGCCCCTTTTTATTGGAAAATTTCAACATACTGATTGTCTGGGAGGCCGACAAAGCCAATAAGGCAGTTTCTCGTTGGTCTGTTGATGTTTTGAACATTGAGGCCTAGCTGAGGATAAGTCAGCAATGATTGGCTAAAATATATGTCTGTCAAAAGAACTGAGATAAGAAGCAGTCTGCAGAGGCTTAGACACAAGGTAATAACAGGGGTAAAAAGTTTGTTAATATAAAAGTGTTGGCTATGTAAAACTTGGTAACTAGCGCTGCAGAATCTGTTGGCGCTCTATAAATAATAATAATAATAACGGGTAATAAAGGAATTATCTATCATTTTTAAACGAAAAAAATCCAAGAAGACTATCCCTTTAAACATAATTCAATAGTAGAGTGATCTGAACTCACTGGATTATCAGACTAGTAATGAAGGGACTGTGACCCCAAAATGTAATTGTTTTCACAATAAGGGCTAAATTATAAATGGTGCAATTTTTTTTTTTTTGCGATTGTGAAAACTCAACCAGATTTAAGCTTTTTGTGGTAGTCGGGTTGCGCTGGCATTACAGGTAAAAAAAACAAACTTATTTTGCGCAAGCAGTAACCTGACAAGCCCAAAAATCTGAACATGCAATATTGCGTGTGTGTTCACGAATTCCCCCATAGAAGTCAATGTTGAAAAAAGACACCCACTCTTTTGCGCACATAACATATTCTCATTAGCCTCTGAGGAAGCGTAATGTAAAACGCGCCCGCATCAGGGGTCTTTCTCATATTTTAACTAGCTCTCTGTCTTGTTGGAAACCCAGTCTGTCTTTGTTGAAAATATATGTTTGTTTGTCCAAAAATGGGTTTATAACGAGGGTGGTTAGATAACGTGGGAGGATTTTGTCCCTTATGTGTGTTTTTGGCTTGGTAGTAAATGATATCTGTATCGTTACTTAAAGGGCCATAATACCCAAATGTTTAAAAACTTGAAAGTGATGCAGCATAGCTGTAAAAAGCTGACTAGAAAATATCTCCTGAACATCTCTATGTAAAAAAGAAAGATATTTTACCTCAAAAGTTCCTCAGTAGCCACCTCCCATTGTAAAGGATTTCTAAGCAGCATTTTAGTGTGTCTGTCCTGGGACAGCTTAGGGGATGAGCCTCGTGAACTCTCATATTATTTCACCAATCAGGTAAAGGAAGCATACTATGAAATCTCATGAGAGTTAAGTCAAATCTCATGAGATCACAGTAAGAGTTCATGACCTCAGCATTGCTGATGCTGATTGGCTGCTGTTCATTTCTTCATTTTTTTTTATTTTTGCCTGCAGCTGGGAGCAG
This sequence comes from Bombina bombina, assembly GCF_027579735.1. Classification (NCBI taxonomy): domain Eukaryota; kingdom Metazoa; phylum Chordata; class Amphibia; order Anura; family Bombinatoridae; genus Bombina; species Bombina bombina. Next base: position 1,053,617,752 of record NC_069500.1, on the reverse strand, counting down.
GTGAAGTATAACTTTTTACACAGAACTTACTCTGCTGAGCTGAGGAGATTGTGAGGTAAAATATCTTCCTTTTTTACATAGAGATGATCAGATGATATTTTCCTGTCAGCTTTTTACAGTTATACTGCATCAGTTTCAAGTGATTTAGCATATGAGTATTATGTCCCTTTAACGACCTTATATTCCTAATACATTCCTAAACCTAAAATCCCATAACGCTAATCCTACATTATAGTAGCAATATTTTTTTCACTAAGTACCACATACCCTTAGACAAACACTTAACTGTTTAACAAACTTTCAAATATCTGAGACAGAGATGTGTTTTTAACTTTTTCAGTGGCAGCAGTTTCTCCACTGTTCTCATGCTGTCTTTTAAAAGAATCATCAATAAACGTTGTCTTATTTTTAAAATAATCTAATCATGTGCTAAATAGCATTTCTTTATTCTCTACCTATATATTATAGATTTTTTGTGTATATTCTCATAAGTGCAAACCCAACATGTAATTATGAATATTCCAATGTTCTTTTATATGTTTGTTTGTAATATGTGCATACCCTATTGCAGTGTTTCTCAACCGTGTACCTCAAGTACCCCCAGCTGATCAGTAACCATGGTTACCAACCTGCTTTCACCTATGAGCTGATTATTTCACCTGTGCTCTAGTTCAGTTATAATGAAAACCTGGACTGTTGGGGATAAGGACAGCGCAAACACGATCGCATACTGTAATATGTGCATACATGACATGAAAATATTAAAAATATGTAAACATATATATTGATGCTCTTATATGTGCACATATGTCTGTAAATACATATATACATATATAAATACGCTAAAATACATGTATACATACATAGACATATAGACATACATACATATATCACCTGAGATCTCATATCTTTGAGTCCTTATAACTTTTTAATGCAATTTTTTAAAAATATTTTTTATTAGACCGTGTTAATATGAGTGTAACTGTACTTTGTAATGTATTTTTAAAGTGTTTTGTGCAACTTTTTATTTTCGGAAAACAGTTAACAGCTCTGAGATCGCGGTAAGGATTGAAGCATAATAATAATCGTAATATAAGCGCAGTTTGAATGGGTTGTGAAAAAAACTATATCGCTTACGCCTTACGTGTTGTAATCTAGCCCTAAATTGTTAATACTTTCTACAAATCCAGTGAGTGCAGATCTCTCTACAACTGCAATATAATTTTTTGGAATATAATATTATCATTGTATTTATCATTTTAGAGGTTTAACTAATTGAATCAGGATCACTTCCAGCTGGCTGGAATGCCATATAAAAGGAAGTTAAAATCCACTTAAGTGGGGGGGCGGAGCCGGCCGGGAAAGAACATGGCCGCAACTAACTGAAGCTCCGGCTACATCCACTTGATATAAGCATAGCTAAGGGGGCTAAAGCAAAGTAAACGGGCATGCAATAACGTGCCATAATCCCTGAATTAGGGGGCTAGGTGTGGAGACCGAAAACAGGCATATAAACGGCGGAGAAACCCAGGCTACAGCGGTCATTAGCAGAGGCCTCTCGGAATCACCCACGTGGCGAGCAGCGTCTCGCGGTTAGAGAAGGACCGACAACTTGGGACATACAGAGCAGTGCACTTACAAAGGTATCCTCAGACACCGGTTTTCAAGACACCGATTGCCACCTCCGGCCAGACGCTACAGAACCCGATACAGGGAACGAGCCTCTTGGAACCACAGACACAGAATCAACCCTATAACAAACAGGAGAGAGCAGCAGCATCACCAAACATTAAGTAAGTCGCACATCCCAACGTTATAACAGTTTATTAACCACATATATGAAGAGAGAGGCCCTGCACACTGAACGATATACCAGCTAAAGGGACACAAACCAAAACCACATAACACAGACGGAGCTGGTTGCCACGCACATAAGAAACCAGGCCCTGGGGACATAACTCCGCAGAGACACATCACTACTTTATTCTGGGGGAAATACAGAGGAAAAGAACCCCCGATAGGGCCATCATTATTGTTACCACTCTATGTTAATACTGCCATATGGCTACCAGAAAACAGAAACCTGACAAGCAACAGAAAACTACAACCCCAGGTGGGGGGAAATTAAATGCATTCTTTAAGCCATTTGACAATGTAAATGCGCTTTCTGTGGAAACTGCACAATTAGATATGTCGGATCTCACGGATCATGCATCTGATCACACACCTATAACGCGAGCAGACCTTAACCTGCTACCCACTAAAGATGACCTGAGCACATTTATGACCCATGTCAGCAAGGCAATAAAAGACGGTTTAGCTGAAGTTAAGAGAGATGTTAATGCACTGGGTCACAGAGTACTGCATTTGGAGGAACAAGCAGAGGAATACACCAGAACCACAGATGACATGACTATAACATTACAGCAACAGAACACGACAATATTGCAACTGCAATCCCAAGTCGAAGACCTTGATAATAGAGGCAGACGTCAAAACCTGAGAATCAGGGGGGTGCCAGAGGAAATTACACCACCACAAATTCCATCATACTTACAAAACCTATTCAAATTTTTACTAGGTCTTGGCAAAGACGACAGGATATCTTTAGACAGAGCACACCGTGCCCTGAGACCCAAACCATCGCCATCGGCGCCCCCTAGAGATATTATATTATGTTGCCACAAGTTTGCAGATAAGGAGAGAATCATGCTGGCGGCAAGAAAAAGTTCCCCACTTAGATTCGGGGAGGACTCTCTACAGATCTTCTCAGACCTGAGCCCACTAACATTAGCAAAGAGGAAGGAGGCGAGATACCTTACATTGCATTTAACAGACTTAAATATACCCTACAGATGGGGTTTTCCCTTTGCTATAAAAGTCATTAAGGACAATAAAACATACACATATAAAGACCCCGAAGACATAGAAACATTCTGTCATCAGCTTGACATCCCACAACCCAAGTTGCCTTCAATAAAAGATCTCATCACAGATAAACCTTCACAAAAGAAAACTCCGAAAACTAACCAACAATCAAACTGGTCAACAGTACCGAAGAAAAGAAGAAACAACTCCACAACTTCACAGGCCCAATCGGAAGCGGACTCTGAACCACCATGAAGGGAGTACTTTATTTCCTTTTATATTTGTTCTGCACTTACTATAACTCCCTAAGAGAGTTCTGAACAAAGACTATTGCGGGAATGTCCGCCCAAATGGAAAGACTCTAGTATATAGTACAAAGCTATAATAGATTCCTCAGGGACCTACGGAAATTCCCCCCCCTCCACCCTCTCCACCCCATACCCCTTTAACTTAAAAGCTAGCCCCCACGACCACAACAAATATCTTGACATAATATCAAGAATGGATAGGCACAAAAGATGCCTTTTTCCCCCTACCACTCTTGCCTACCATCCCCTCTCAACGGAAGCAAGAAAATTCATTTCCCTAATTCCCCATTACCTTGCCCCCCCCCTAACTGTACGATGATAGTACATCGTACTCTACGACAAATGGAATGTTATTGTTATTGTTGTTTGATACTTATACCATTTTTATTTTACTTACATGTTTTGCTTATTTATTTCAGTATTGGAACCACCATCCATCCTTTCTCCTTTTTCTATGTAATTTCCGGAGAACTGATTACAGCCCTCTTATCTACAACTCTCTTCTACTCTTACTTAAGCTGTACCAGTAAAGTATTACAAACCAAGCTACGGATGATCCTCCTGAGGGTAAGACCACATTGCTCGCTAACACACACACTCCAACATGGCTAACCCAGCAGTAAACATTATATCCCAGAATGTGAAGGGCCTCAACTCCCCTACGAAGAGAGCGATTGCACTGCGCAGCTTAGCTAAGCATAAAAATGCAATAATATTCCTACAGGAGACACATTTCATAAGGGAGTCAGAACCTAATTTTCACTCAAAAGAATTCACAACAAGTTATTACAGCTCAGACAGAGTTAAAAAGAACGGGGTATGCACTTTAATACATAAAAACATACAATTCCAACTTAACAAACAGATTGTTGATACGGAAGGCAGAATACTGATCCTAACAGGTTTACTGTTCCACCAACCTGTGACGTTAGTAAATGCATATGCCCCCAACGGTAAGAAAGCCCAATTTTTCCAGACACTACAGAACCTAGTAGTAGAAAATAAAATTGGTACTCTCATTTTAGGAGGGGATTTAAACGTCGCTCTAAACCCAACACTGGACGCTTCCTCTCACAGACCAACAGCTCAGACACGACCTCCTAACATAGTATACAAATTCCTAACACATTTAGGCTTACTTGATACATGGAGACTAAAACATCCGTTACAGCGCAATTACACCTTTTTCTCCTTCCCCTGGTCAGTGTACACTAGAATCGACTATATCTTCATAGACAGAAACCACCTCTCTTTACTTAAAGACGCAGACATCCAGCCAACACCATGGTCAGACCACTCTCAAGTATGTGCCCAACTACTATGGCCCGACCACCCAACGACCCCCTATATTTGGAGAATGGACGACTCGTTATTACATCAACCAGACACAACTGACGCCTTGGCAACTTCACTAAAGGAATACTTTAGCATTAACGCTACTCCAGACACCTCTCCACACATGTTATGGGAGGCTCACAAAGCGGTACTCAGAGGCCACTGCATTAAACACACTTCATATAGGAAGAAAAGGTATAATCAGACAATAGACGCCCTGACCGCTCAATTAGCCGTCTTGGAACTCTCCCACAAAAATTCTCCGAAAGACAATACATTACTTAAAAGGGTGACAGACACCAGACAAGAACTTAATAAAATACTCTTGAAAGAAGCCCAGAGACGTGCATTAAATCTTAAAAAAATCTACTTTTTCGAGGGCAACAGAGCAGGTTCGCTCCTAGCTAGAGCCCTAAAAACCCAGACACTAAAAGCACAGATACATAAATTAACAACCCCTGACAAACGGGATATACTAGACAGTGAAGGTATTGCTAACCACTTTAAAGAATATTACGCCAAGTTATATAACCTTAGCAAAGACGACACACCAGAACACCTAACGCAGATGCGGGCATACATTAACGACGCAGACCTACCCTCTTTGCAACCAGAGCAACGCACCACACTAGAAAACCCAATAAGCTTGTTAGAGGTCTTGTCTGCAATAAAAGATTTACCCACAGGTAAAAGTCCGGGTCCAGACGGCTTCTCAAACACATACTATAAGACTTATAGACATATCCTAGCCCCACACCTACTTAAATTATTCCAAACATTGGAGAACGAGGGCTCTTTCTCGCAAGACATGCTGTCGGCACATATTTCTGTAATACCCAAACCCCAGAAAAGCCCAACAGACCCCAGTAGTTATAGGCCGATATCCCTCCTAAACACGGATATAAAAATTTTAGGCAAAATCTTAGCAAAAAGAATCAACGTAGTACTGCAGTCCCTAATACATACGGATCAAGTGGGATTTGTCCCGGGGCGGGAGGCAAGGGACAATACAATAAGAGCCCTGACTTTAATATCATACGCTAAACATAACAAAATTCCATCAGCCCTCTTGGCGGTAGACGCCGAGAAGGCGTTCGATCGCATAAATTGGAGATTTCTTGAAGAGACACTAAAGGCGATGGGATTTGGACCACACATGATCTCACGCATACTTAGCCTATACACCAGTCCCACAGCTAAAGTTAAGGCAAATGGAATGCTATCAAACCCCTTCCAAATCCAAAACGGCACACGACAGGGTTGCCCCTTGTCGCCCATATTATTTATTCTAACGATGGAAGTCTTTGCTACACATATTAGAAATAACAATGAGATACATGGTATAAAGATAGGTCCTCACGATTTTAAAATTGCATTATATGCCGACGACGTACTATTCACAATAACTGATCCACTCCGCACAGTTCCTATAATCTTAAAAGAAATTAACACCTTCGGCCAGTTCTCGGGTTTCTCGATAAACCCGCAGAAATCGGAGATTCTAAATATTTCCATGGCCCAGACTGATTTTCTTAATGTTTCAAACACCTGCCCAATGACTGTCCGAGACAGGTCCATAAAATACTTAGGGATACATATCTCCCCTAACCACACACAACTATTTAAAGAAAATTACACCAAACTTTTATTAACAACGCAACAAGATCTTCGCACTTGGTCTTTAAAACCAATTTCATGGTGGGGACGCACACAATGCATTAAAATGACCACTTTGCCCAGGGTATTGTACCTACTTCAAGCGGTACCCATAACTCTTCCCAAATGGTACCTAGCTCAACTCCAAAGACATATAAATGCTTTTATTTGGGGAAAAGGAAAACCTAGGATTAACAAATCCAACATGTACAGAGCCACAATAAATGGAGGACTGGGGTTACCAGACTTAACAGTATATTATAACGCAGTCACCTTACAAAGAATTCTAGACTGGCATAGAGCAGGTGACTCGAAAGCCTGGGTATCCTTAGACTCTAACATCCTTAGAGTTCCTTCAGTGGGAGCTCTATGCTGGGTACCAAAATCTTTACGGCCCCCACAGTGTTATGATCTAATGATTCATAAACATGTTTTTGACTCCTGGGATAATATTAATCTCCACCAGACGCATCTCACTGGAGCTCGCTCCCCTCTTTTTCCCATACCACTGAACGCTGAGATGATAGGAGGGTTGGATAAAGGACAACAGAGACTAACTGAATGGGGATACACAGTGCCACTAAAAGAATTTACGCTTCATGGGAAGTTAGCAGGGAGAGAAAGTCTAAGTGCAGTGGCGGGAGGACGATACTCTAACTGGTTAAAATATTCTCAACTACACCATTTTATATACACTTCACCACACCAAAAAGACTTCCTTAGGGAACTGACACCGTTCGAATCTCTTTGCATAAATACAACTCCTCTGCGGCACTCACTGTCATTGACACGCAAACTTATACAAACAGAACACACACACACGCTCCCCTCATACACGACCAAATGGCACGAGGAGCTGGGACACGATATAAATGGGAAGGATTGGAAGAAAATCTTTCAAAACACAAAAAAGTCGTCTAGCTCACCCCAAATGTTAGAACTTAATTTTAAAGTGCTACTGAGATGGTACTTAACACCTTCACGCATCCACTCCATCTACCCGGAGGCAAGCAGTAACTGCTGGAGAGGTTGCCCTACTAGAGGCCAATACCTACATATGTGGTGGGAATGTGATGTAATCAAACCACTCTGGTGCGAAATAGAAACTTTTTATAGGCAAATACTGACTGAGGAATTTGAGCTGACACCCAGACTAGCGTTATTAAATGACCTCCCCCCGTTCCCTTGCAAACTGAGACTTAGACTTTTACAAATAGGCATCACAAGCGCCAAATCTCTAATAGCGTTTCATTGGAAAACACAACACAGGCCAACACTATTAGAATGGATCAATAAGGTCACGGACATGCTAGCACTCGAGGAATATAGTTACTACAAAAGAAAACAGATCGGCACTTTTGCAGATATTAAATTTCTCTGGGAAGAACTAACTACACGGCAGGTCCCTTTACGTAGGCCAATAACATAAAGTCCCTTCTCTCCCTATTTACCTGTCTCTCTCTTCGTTTCCTCTTATATCTCTTGTTGACGCTGATCTCGGGGGCCCCCCCCCCCTTGGAAGGAATGGTGGTTCCAAAGTTTATAGTTAAGTTTATCGTTACAAAGTTATGAGAATAATTTCACCAAGGAGCAATGAAACTACACACCTATGTGTTAACATCATCCATATCGTTACATTGGGAGAAGACTGTAAAAGACTATATTTATGTAATTGTTGTCTCTTAATTTTCTATTTCTCTTCCATGCTCTGTATATTATTTTATTTTTGTGGATGACAATAAAGCTCTTTGAAAAAAAAAAAAAAAAAAAAAAAAAAAAAATCCACTTAAGTGAAATATTAAATCTTCACATGGCACTCACTAATTATTTGTAATATGAACCATAGCTTTTATCTTGATGTTTTTGTAATATGTAATAGAAAGGAATATCTGTTTGGGTTTCAATGGGAATAAAGAACATCTAAATTGGAAGGATTTAAAAAAAAAAAATTAATAAATAAATAAAAAGATTATTATTTGCTGGTAAATCTTTTCCTTCATATTCAATTTCAGTACGTGGCATTTATAACTGAAGGATATTACACTTTTGTCAGCTTGGAGATGTAGAACTGATGAAAAGTAATATATCCTCCCATTCTACTGTATCACTGCTAAAATATTCCAGTCAAACATGCAGCCAAAGCTAATTAGCATAAGGATTAAAGGACACAGCAATAACCGTTGTGACAGAAAGCACATGAACAGCATATGTATACCCAACGGTCAGTGTAAAGAAAAATATGTTCTGTTTCCGGTCACACTATCCATGAAGGTTTAACTGGTTTAATTAAAAAACAGCTTAAACAAATGGAACAGATAGGGAGGAAAATGCACAAGTTAATCTGGAACTATGGTTTGTGTTACCTTTCCTCAAAATCAGGATTTAAATAATATGAACACTCTGAACTGAGAGAAAGGTACAGATGATTAAATGTTTGACAGAAACCTGCAGAAAAATGCATAATGATTCCACAAATTCTTTAGATTAATAATGATTAATGGCTGATATTGGCAACACCCAGTGCTGTGGATAGAAGCAAACCTCTACAGATTTTATAGTAATAATTATGTGCCACTAAGCACATGACTACTGACACTACTTCCAACAGGTTTTACATTTGCTCCACAGAGCAAATATCACCAGTTATGGTCTCCAAACAAATGTAAAGTTCAACACAATAATTATAAAATAGTATATGTAATCCTGCCCAATTAACAATACATGAAATAAAGCATTCACATTAATTTGCAGAGTGACAAATTGCAATTTTATTGATGCTTTAAGATAGCAACTCCTCGGTTCTCAAAACCTTTTGCCCATGTGTGATAAACTTCCAATAGCTTCTCAGGAAGCCTAAGCATCATATTACAGACCACTCACAGTTGGAACTCTAATTCCCTAAGGAATGATAATGATCTTTTTAACTTTACACATAAGGACTTTTCAAGAAGTATAATTTAGAAATGTGGTCCCATTATTGCTTTACTGCAAAGATCCACAGATTTAGAATTTCAGAATTTCCAAATGAGACTGTAATGAATTTAATGACAAAAGCCTTGTAAGTAATAAGTAGAATTATTGATTCACATCTGTATACAATCTTTTTTAGAATTTAATTTTTGGCATCATATAATGACTTGATTTTCCAGGGAATAGCTCTGGGTTTTAAGGGCATTAAGAAGAAAAGTGTCCTCAAAAATATCTTTTTTTTTAATACTAGATACATAATATAGAATCTTCTAAGGAATAAATACTTTTAACATAACCCTTTCCTACTAAAATCTAACACTGCTAAAACAAAAGAAAAAACAAGGACACAACTAAGAAATGCTAAATATATTTTACTGAGAGGTTATATATGACTATTGTCACGATATTCAAAAAAATTACTATTCATGAACCTCAATTTAAATACGTTACATTTTCAAAATGGCATTGCACATTCTGGGCTAGATTACAAGTGTCACACTATTAAAGGGACACTGAACCCATTTTTTTTCTTTTGGGATTCAGATAGAGCATGCAATTTTAGGCAACTTTGTAATTTAGTCCTATTATCAATTTTTCTTTGTTCTCTTGCTATGTTTATTTAAAAAGAAGGCATCTAAGCATTTTTGTTTTGTTTCAGTACTCTGGACACCACTTTTTGATTGGTGGATGAATTTATCCACCAATCAGGAAGAACAACCAAGGTTGTTCACAAAAAATGGGCCGGCATCTAAACTTACATTCTTGCATTTCAAATAATGATACCAAAAGAATGAAGAAAATGTGATAATAAGGAGTAAATTAGAAAGTTGCTTAAAATTGCATGATCTATCTGAATCATGAAAGAAAATTTTTGGGTTCAGTGTCCCTTTTACTATTATAGATACTGTAAATAAATAATTAATATATTTTTTTACAGTATCAACAATAATTTATCATTATTATTAATAATTTTAAATATTTTATATTTAAAGGGTCAGTAAACCTTAAAATTAATGTTATATAATTCTGCACATTATATTAGCCAACCATTATTTAACATAATATTGCCTTTTTATTTTTAGCAAAAAACGCTGTTACTCAGCAGAGCCCAGAGAGCGGGTCTGTTTTTTTCATCAGCGCATCGGGCCAGCTGTATAGTCACAGCCCTGCCCGACCGCGCCATAAGACTAAGTGCAGCTCGCTCCTGCTGTCAGACAGAGCATATACATATCTCACTATTACAAGATATATCAGTCCAAAAATCATCACATATATAGAGAAATATTTATCTCACATCCAAATTGAAGGCACTTTTGGTAGTGGACAGGGGTCCCCATGTGCATTCTGACTGGTCTGCATCTACGCAGCCCCATACACACCAAATTGTGATGTACTCAGTGTTCTGACACTTTTATATCATGGCCAGCATTTAATCTTTTTCAGCTATTTCAGCTATAGTAGCTATTCTGTGTGATTGGACCAGACATGCTAACCTTTGCTCCCCACATGCATCAATGAGCCATGGGTGTCCATGATCCTGATGCCATTTCACAGGTTGTCCTTCCTTGAACCACTTTTGGTAGGTGCCAACCACTGCATTACGGGAACACCAGGCAAGACTTGCCGTTTTGAAGCTGCTCTGACCCAGACATTGCACCATCACTATTTGGCACTTGTCAAAGTCACTCAGATCTTTTCATTTACCCATTTTCCTGCTTCCAAAACATGAAATTCAAGAACTGACTGTTCACTTACTGCCTAATATATCCCACCCCTTGACAGCTGTCATTATGACAATATAATCAATGTTATTCATTTCACCTGTCGGTGGTTTTAATGTTGTGGCTGATCACTGTAAAGTATATACAGATATGTATAGAAATATAATTGTCCTGTTATACCTTTGATCCCTTATAAAAACTTTTATTAATATATATATATATATATATATATATATATATATATATATATATATATATATATATAAAATTTTAACAGATAGTGTTTATATGAGTGCAACAGTTTATTTTAATGTATTTATGTTGTGTTTGATTCAACTTTTATAATAATCCTAACCTTTTATGCAAGGTATTTTATTCATGCTAACCTGAAGCTCGTTAATTTGATTGAACAAACGTGTTTACGTTCAACTTGTAGGATGCATGCAAATTAACTCACCCATGATATTTTTATATTATGCATGTGCTAAAATTAGTGTGCCACTAACATTATTAACAACCTAGTTTCATGATAAAATCTATGATAATCTAGTTTGGATTGAAATATACTCCTCTTCTGCTTGCACTGTGTTTTCTGATAAAATGTATTATAATCCAGTTTGTACAGAAATGACCCCACTTCTGATGCCAAGTATTTTATTTCAGGGTAGTAACAAACTATTTTAGACTAAATTGATTATGGAGTTACAGAATGTATTATTGATTATGATAAAAATAGTGAAAAATATACAATTATTGATAATAAAAACAGAAACAAATTATATTGTGTCTAAAAGTTGCAAAACAATTATTAAAAATCAAATTATATTTAGTTTCTATTTGCAAACAAATTGTATTCAAATTATAATCAGCAAGGATGTTACACAATTTTATATTCATTCACAGAAAGTTATCTTTAATTATAATTAAATATCAAAACAGGTTTTATGCTATACAATACATAATACTTTTTTTTTTTTTAAATGATGATCAGCATGGGAAAGAGATAAGGATGTGAGACACCTCAGCCCAGGTATCACCTGTAATGGATAACTCAGTTCCCACACCATCATAGACTAGACACCACTTGTGGATATTCCAATAATTTTGCCAACTGTGTCCTCTGGTCCTCGTCTAATCATTTGTATGACTGACAGGTACTTTTATGGGTATCTGAATGTTTTCTCTTGATCAAGACAAGGGTCACTTGGGGTGACCTGAGGTGTGCAGCAGCAGTCTGAGAGAGTGCAGCAAGGGAAGTTTTTATAAAAACTTTACTCACTGGAGACTCAAGCAATACAGCTGAAAGGGAACTCAACCCAGGTCTGTTGAGAAATTAGTATATATTCTTTATTGAATACCACTAACATATTTAATGAACCTATCTCAGTTCATATATATGCCAAAGACTTATAAAAGAATCAATAACAATAAAAAATACAGCCCCCAACCCACCTCTCTCTGACAGAAAGTAATTTTCAATTTGTTATTTTGATGAGAGATAAGGATACAGCCTAAACTGTTAGGTGCTAGAGGGTCTGTTAGTTGGGAAATTTATCAGGCAGTTAACATTTACCTTAGCTGATTTTTAAGTCTATCAGCATTTCTAAGTGCTCAACCCTAACGGTATTAGATTGTAAAACAGTATGCTTATAGTGCCAAGCTCTACTGTAACAACTGTATATTATCATCCAATACATGGTTTAGCCAGTGGAGTGGACTTTGAGTGTTAATGGAATTGAATTCCTGGTCATAGAGATAGGGCTGGAGTTTCTTGATGGCCAGTACCAGAGTCAGGTACTCCTTCTCTATGGCTGCATAGCTAACCTCACTATTCAGAATCTTGGGCCACCTTGCAATTGCCTTCATCTTGGCATGTCTGCTGCCTATCCAGTGCCCTGGATACTCAGCAGAACCAGTATGCCCTGACCGCAGACAAAGTGTCAGGGTTTCACTCATCTTTCATTTGTTATTTGCTTCTGGCTCCCATTTTTACTTACCTGTCTCTCTCTTTCCCTGCTGCAGAGTGTGTAACACTGCCCACTACACCTAGGCACCCTCTTATGGCCAAACTTGAGAACGTCATCAGTGAGAGATAGGTTGCAGTCCCAGAATTATGATGTCATCACTTACTATTTAAAGTGCCTCAGTTCAGTCTGTCTTTGCCCTTGTGTTGTCTCAGACTTATTTGTGAGTTCCTGTGTTCCTGTTCCTGTGTCTAACCTGGCTTGTTTTATGTCCCTTCTGGTTCCTGATACCGGGCTTGTTCCTGGCTCTGCTGATCTTTGTGTTCCTGACCCCAGCTTGTCTGATTACTCGCTTTGGCTCCTGACCTAACTCGTATGACTACCAGCTCTGACTTTGACTCCTGGCTTGTCGTTTGTTTTTTGAACTCTTTATTATTCTTTGCTATTATTTCATAAAGGGGTGATTATTTTAGCATTTCATGTCTTTGTCTAATTCTTGGTACACTGACACAAAGAAGCAAGAGAAGTGTTAGCATTCCTGGGAGCTACAGAATATTATAAGAATTTTTTTCCTCATACAGTGCCATGGCCAAACCACTGACAAACCTGACAGAGCCCCAGGTAGTAGTATGGACACTAGAATGTAAATCTGACTTATGTGCCCTGAGGGCCAGCTCTTAAAGTGAATGTCAATTTGTTAAATTGGTCCCCGGTTTTTAATAATCCTATTAAAAACAAGGGCAATTTAATTCATCAAAATTTACATTTCACTAATTTTCTTCAAATATTTACCTTTTAATCCTGACATCCGCTGCAGTACTTCCTCCACCCGTCGCAAGCCCTATTTGCGGGTCCAAAATGACGAATCCAGAGGAAACCGGATTTGTCATTTCTGACGTATGACAAGTCTTCCGACGGCCGGGGGAAGTGCTGAAACGGCTGTGAAGATTAAAAGGTAAGTATTTGAAGAAAACGAGTGAAATGTAAATTTTGATGAATTAAAGTGCCCTTGTTTTTAATAGGATTATTACAAACCGGGCACCGATTCATCTAAATTGACATTCACTTTAAGTTCTTGCTGCTTATTTTGCCTTGTCTTATATAGATATATTTCTGCATCTACTCAAAGATCCTATAATCAATAAACATGTTACTATCATTACTACATCTTGGTTCAAGCAGAAATATAATCTATAAACATGTCATTATTATAATTGTGCTTTTGTGTTAGCAGGGATTAAGGCCATAAAAGAACTGCCATTAATTCACTTTGGCTTTAGTAAGGACTGTGCCTATAAAATATCATTATCTTTAGCACACATTTTGGCCCTTGTAGAAATTAAAGTTTTTTTGGGTGGGTTTATTTTTTAGATTAGGGTTTGGGCTTTTCTTAAAAGAGCTGAATGCCCTTTTCAGGGAAAGAAAAAGAGCTGAATGTTATTTTAAGGGCAATGCCCATACAAATGCCCTTTTCAGGGCAATGGGTAGATTAGTTTTTTTTAGGTAGGTTTTTTTATTTTGTGGGTTTGGGGGGGTGGGGGTTTGTAATGTTAGGGGGTGTTTGTTTTTATTTTGTAGAAAAAGTGCTGATTTCTTTAGGTTAATAGATTAGGGTTCTTTTATTTTGGGGTGTTTTTTTAAACAGGGTATAAGAATAGGAATAATTGCTATTATTTTGAATAATTTGTTTGTTATTTTGTGTAATGTTTTTTTTTTTTTCTTTTTAATGGGCAGCCAAAGAGCTGAATGCCATTTTAAGGGCAATGCCCATACAAATGCCCTTTTCAGGGCAATGGGAAGATTATGTTTTACTTTATTTTTATTTTGTGGGTTTGGGGTGTGGGTTTTTTTATACTGTTAGGGGGTGTTTTGTTTTTCTTTTGTAGGAAAAGAGCTGATTTATTTAGGGCCCTTGGTAGTTTATTATAGATTAGGGTTTTTTATTTTGGGGTGTTTTTTTTTTTCAAACAGGGTATTAGGATAGGAATATTTTTTATTGTTTTGGATAATTTTGTTTTTGTTATTTTTGTAATGTTAGGTTTTAGTGTAAGGCAGCTAAGTTTTTATTTCATAGGTACGTTTGTATTTATTTTAACTAGGTAGTTAGTAAATAGTTAATAACTATTTACTAACTATTCTACCTAGTTAAAATAAATACAAACTTACCTGTGAAATAAAAGCCTAAGCTAGCTACAATATAACTATTAGTTATATTGTAGCTAGCTTAGGTTTCATTTTTATTTCACAGGTTAGTTTGTTTTTAGTTTTAAATAGGTATTATTTAGTTAATAATTGTAACTTTAATTTAGCTCTATCTTAATTATGTTAAAGTTAGGGGTGTTGGGTTTAGAGTTATGGTTAGGGTTCGGTTTAGGGGTTAATATAGTTTAATTTAGGTTGTTGCGATGTGGGGGGGCTGGCGGTTTAGGGGTTAATAGGTTTATTTAGTGGTAGTGATGTGGGAGGCCAGAGATTTAGGGGTTAATAACTTTATTTTAGTGGCAGCGATGTCAGGGAGCAGCGGAATAGGGGTTAATATCTTTATTATAGTGTGGGCGATGTTGGGGTGCGGGGGAATAGGGGTTAATAACTTTATTATAGTGGCGATGATATCGAGAGCGTCATATGTTAATAACATTATTTAGGTGTTGGTGATGTCGGGGGTGGTGGATTAGGGGTGTTTAGACTAGATGTTTATGTTAGGGTGTTAGGTTTAAACATAACTTTTTTCCCCCTAGACATCAATGGGGCTGCGTTACGGAGCTTTTCATTCCGCAATCGCAGGTGTTAGGTTTCTGTCTAACACTCTCTCCCCATTGATGTCTATGGGGAAAGCGTGCACGAGCACGTAAAATCAGCTCTTGTATTTTGTGCGGTATGGAGCTCAACGCAACCATATCGCACGCACAAGCCGATTTTTCAAAAACTCGTAATGGCAGAGCTATGGAGGGTGAAATAATGCAACTTTTGTTGCATTTGTTTCGCACCCTCTATAGCGCAAAACTTGTAATCTAGGTGTATCACATTTGATACAGTGCAGTCACAATTTTAGAACTGAACACGTATAGTACTGTGAAAACTAAAAAATACAATATTAAAAAAGTAATCTATTTTCAATATTGTTTTACATTGTACAGAGTTTATAAATGCGCTATTGTAAAATGAAAAATCCATACATTGGATGCTCTTTTCTGTGGGATATTAAAGGGACACTGAACCCATTTTTTTCTTTAGTGATTCAGATAGTGGATGCAATTTTAAGCAACTTTCTAATTTTCTCCTATTTTCAATTTTTCTTTATTCTCTTGCTATCTTTATTTGAAAAAGAAGGCATCAAAGCTTTTTTTTTTGGTTCAGACCCTGGACAGCACTTGTTTATTGGTGGGTAAATTTATCCACCAATCAGCAAGAACAACTCTGGTTGTTTACTAAAAATGGGCCGACATCTAAAATTACATTCTTGCTTTCAAATAAAAATACCAAGAGAATGAAGAAAATTTGATAATAGGAGTAAATTAGAAAGTTGCTTAAAAACACATGTTCTATGTGAATCACGAAGAAAAAAAAAATTGGGTTCAGTTTCAATTTAAAGTTACATGAAACCCAGAATTTTTCTTTCATGATTCAGATAGAACATGTGATTTTAAACAACTTTCCAATTTACTTCTTTTATCTGATTTTCTTCATTCTTCTGGTATCCTTTTCTGAAGAAAGAGAAATGCACATGGGTGAGCCATTTACATGAGGCATATATGTGCAGCCACCAATAAGCATCTCCTAAGCCTACCTTGGTATGCTTTGTGTGTATGTATGTGTTCTTAAGTCTGTTTTTATGTGTATGTGCATATGTATGTATATGTATTGTATATGCATATGTGTGCATGTGTTTCCAACAGGATAAAGCTGTTATCTAACCCCTTCACCCAATGTGATGTATATATATATATATATATATATATATATACATATATATATATATATATATATATATATATATATATATATATATATATATATATATATATATATATAAAAATATATATATATATATATATATATATATATATATATATCATGCAGTACATTGCTGATTATACTGCATGACGTATATATACGTTGCAGCTTCAGGACCCAAAAGCAGACTGTTGTTCCTGAAGCTGCAAGAACCTGTCTGCATATGGAAACAGAGCTTGATTAATGATCTGTTTCCAATGCCATATGAAGGCAGATGCCAGATCGTTACACACAATGACATTGTCTGTGTCACTGTGTGTATCGATCATCCCCTGGTGCTGGCGGGAGGTTTGAGAGGGTAAGCAGTAGGTGGGTGGGCGGCACAGCATCAGAGGATGGAGTGAGTGGGAGGGACCAGCCCTCTGCTCTGATGTGGTTGGAGGGTGAGAGGAAAGACCAATTCTCTGATCTGATGTGGTGGGAGGGTGTAAGGAGGGACCAGCACTCTGATCTGATGAGGTGGGTGGTGGCCAGGATTGACCAGCCCATTGATTTAATGCAGTGGGAGAAGGTACAGGTCCTTTGATATAATGAGGTGGTAGGGTGGCAGGGATGGACCAGCCCTCTGATCTGATGCATTGGCGGTCTGGGAAGAGGGAAGAGCCTTCTGATCTGATGTGGTGGGGGGTGGCAGGGAGGGATCAGTCCTCTGATTTGACGTGATGGGAAGAGGGACTAGTACTCTGATCTGATTGTGGTGGGAGGGTGGGAGGAGGGACCAGTCCTCTGATCTGATGCATTAGGGTTGTAGGGAGGGACCATGCCCTCATATGATGGTTTGGAGGGAGAGGGAGGGACCATGCCTTCATTTGGTGCTTGGCAGGGGGGGAGGGATCATGCCCTCACATGATGTTTGGGAGGGGGAAGGGAGGGACCATACTGTCATATGATGCTTGGGAGGTTAAGGGATCATGCCCTCATATGATGCTTGGGAGGAAGGGGAGGAAGGGACCATGCCCTCATATGATCCTTGGAAGGGACCATGCCTTCATTTGGTGCTTGGCAGGGGGGGAGGGATCATGCCCTCACATGATGTTTGGGAGGGGGAAGGGAGGGACCATACTGTCATATGATGCTTGGGAGGTTAAGGGATCATGCCCTCATATGATGCTTGGGAGGAAGGGGAGGAAGGGACCATGCCCTCATATGATCCTTGGAAGGGATTGGAGGGAGGGTCCATGCCCTCATATGATCCTTGGTAGGGGGAGGAAGGGACCATGCCCTCATATGATCCTTGGAAGGGACCATGCCTTCATTTGGTGCTTGGCAGGGGGGGAGGGATCATGCCCTCACATGATGTTTGGGAGGGACCATACTGTCATATGATGCTTGGGAGGTTAAGGGATCATGCCCTCATATGATGCTTGGGAGGAAGGGGAGGAAGGGACCATGCCCTCATATGATCCTTGGAAGGGATTGGAGGGAGGGTCCATGTCCTCATATGATGCTTGGTAGGGGGAGGAAGGGACCATGCCCTCATATGATGCTTGGGAGTTAGGGGTGGGAGAGATCCTGCTTTAGTATGATGCTTGGGAGGTGGAGGGAGGGGCCATTTCCTCATATGATGCTTGGGAGGGAGGGACTCTGCCCTCATATGATGCTATAAAGGGGTTTGGAGGGGCCATGCCCTCATATGATGCTTGGGAGGGATCAACCATGCTCTCATATGATGCTTGGGAGAGAGGGACCAGACCTCACAGTGATGCTTGGGTGGGAGGGAAGCAATACTCTCAATCTTGTTTGGATAGGAGAGAGGGGGAGGGATTGCCCCTCACCCTAATGGGAGGGATGGACCCTCAATATACTGATGCTTGGGTGGGAGGAACTCCCAGTACAGGGAAGATGTTTGGATGGTAAGGATGGGGAGGGACTCTACATAAAGAAAAAAATGTTTGGGTGGGGTTCCTATCTACAGTTTTGGGGTCAATTTTGAGAATCCCAGCATTATATCATTCCAAATGGGTCCTGCACCCTTTGCCATAACATGTCTAAAAATCCTCTTTCAAAAGTGTGGTGCACAGGTGCAGTTTACAGCCTTCTGATAGCCAAAATCAATGGTAAGCCCATAAATGTCTGTTAATTCTGAACACAGGGGATCGTTGAAAAGCTTTTCAAAGTATTTGTCTTATGATTGCACAAGTTATGTGTAAATGATTTATGTGAGAAACCCACAGTTTGTGAAAAAGTTAATGATTTTTTTTTAGATGATCGCATTTGGCATTCATCTGACTTCATGAAAAACACCAAAATGGGCCTAGAGCAATACTTTTGGTTGTCTAATTTAAACATGGAGTCTATGATTATGGTCTGAGGACTGAAACTGGTCAGACTTTTTGCCATGGTTATCCCTTGTTTTAAGGACTTTGCAATTTTTAATGGATTTTGAATAAAGGACTGCTTTTAGCTTACTTTCTTGTACCCTGGATTTTCTTTGGAATCTTTTTTGTTTATTTACTTTAAAATTATAGATAGATTTGGGGGTCAATTTTGAGAATTTGGGTAGTTCTGCGATACCAAATGAGAGTTACCCCATTGCATAATATGTAACAAGTATACATAGCTGCAGATAAAAACCTTAAAATTATAAAAAAAATTAATGCAAAATATATACATTTGTGGTCTCAACTGAATGAGAGGATGCCAATGAATTTTGAGATTTGTTTTCTACTGTAATATTAATATTTTATATACTTTATTTTTTAGGGTAAATTTACAATAATTTCTTAATTATTTGAATATATAGCTAGTTGAATCTATCTGAAAGCTCATTTTATGCCAAAAAAAAATTAAAAATGTATTTCTGTTTAAATGGAGTGACTGCAAAAAATGCGAAAAATTCTCTAGTACTTTAAACAAGTTTTTCTCTAAACTTTCCAGTATTGAAGGGGTTAAACTAGCTATTCCTTTCTTCTTAAAATAGTGGTTTGGATACTACCAACCACAAAATTGTGGTTCCCTCTTTATGTCCTGCTCCTAAGTATTCTAAATAGTGACTTTTTACAACCTAAATGTTGCGAGAATATTAAGATTCTATGTTAAAACAACAAAGGATTTTATACTTTTTTTCTTCTTTGTTCATTTTTCTGGACCTTGTAAGGATCAGAAAGCTATGGCAGCTAGCCTAGCCACTTGGCTTAACGTCTTGATTTGTAAAACATACCTGGCTGCAGGGAAGACTTTTCTGAGCTCATTACCGCACATTCAAATAGAACAGTTGGCACTTCTTGGGCCTTCAGGAAAAAGGTTTATATAGACAACACATTTGTGGAGACTATTTGCTCTCTCAATACATAATTTTACAAAATTCTACCTCCTTGATGTGTATGCCTCCTCAGAAGCTGCTTTTGGCAGGAAACTGATGAAGGCTGCAGTGTCTGATCAGTAACATACTTGCCTTAAAGGGACAGTCGTCACTTAAACTGTTATTGTTTAAAAAATTAGATAAAACCTTTACATCCATTCCCAAGCTTTGCACAACCAACTTTGTTATATTAATATACTTTATAACATTCAAACCTCTAAATGTCTGCCTGTTTCTAAGCCACTATAGACAGCCTCTTAATCAATTTCTTTTTATTTGCTTTTCACAACAGGAGACTGCTAGTTCCTGTGAGCAATATAGATAACATTGTGCTCATGCCCGAGGGATGTGCACAACACAGCTTAAATGCAAGTCAATAGTTAATAAATAAAGTCATGTGATCAGGGGGGCTTTCAAAAGAGGCTTAGATGCAAGGTAATCATAGAGGTTAAAAGTATATTAATACAACAAATACAACAAGGGTAGCACTCAAACTCTGACTGTGTAGACGATCTAGGTCACGTGGTGCTCTTCACTTAGTCCACACACCCCCTTTGACGTTACTGTGACGTATCCGGATTCACTCAGCTGCTCCGGTGCAAAGGAAAAGAGCGCTCCATCTGCGCTCAGTAGTACAAATGTCCCAATAGCTTCTATTGCACCCAGTAGCAGAGAGACACAGGACTCAACAGAGTAAATAAATGCCTGTTTATTGTTGTATACTGCAAAGGTTTAAACACACACCATCATTGACAGTTGGATACAACAGGGAAAAGCTGTAGCCGCATATGACAGGCAGCAGGAAAGAAAAAAGTGCAGGGTCAGACGCGTTTCCTCATGTTAATGCATGATAATCTTCAGTGACCATACCTACTACCCACAATACACTGCCTCATAAACCTGAAAACTGGTCACTCCCAGCAATTAAATTTCCAATCAAGGTAAAAGCAGGGGTTTTACAGCAATTTGGTGAGGATGTTAGTGATACTGAAGATCTCTTTAATTCAGACACTATGGAACAGGAGGCTAATACTAATCTGGATAGCCTTTTTTTTCAAAATGGATAGTTTATTGAAAAATGATACTAGGATTGAATTGGACATAAAGAGCTTCCAGATGTATAAAAAGGCACAGCGTATACCACGTGGCCTTCGAATTAGGAAATTTCCTTCTTTCCAAGTATCTGATCAAGGTTTTATTGAGAAATGGAACAATATTCTCACAGAGTGCTCTTTAGCACTCATTGATCTACTAATTGAATATAAAAGATCATTACGTCAAGAATTGTATAATGAGCAGAAGAAATTGCAGTCATATTTACGTCCTCTTAGTGAGAATCCAGATTTTACAAAATATGACATTAAATTACAGAAAGTCATTAATGATTTCAAAACTAATCTCTGGAATTTTAAGAAACAAAAAATTATGAGAGACAAACAGGATAACGAAACGAATAAAGGTTACAAATGGACTGTGACTAATATAAGAAGGAGGTATAGGAGTTCTTACAAAGGCCAAAGTTCAGACTATAGGAAAGTGAGATTTGCAGAAACTGACACCAAATATGACTATGACTCCTCTGACAGAAACATCGGTTGCCACTTCCCCTGCTATTGAGGGCTCAACATCTTTTGCACTTAATACTGCTTCAAATATTTCACAGTCAAAAAACGAGAGGGGCCCACAGAAGTCCACTGTACGTCAAAAAAAGTACGGAGAGGGGGACGAGGACAATCAAGGAAATCAAAGTCAGGACTTAATACCCAAGCCCAGGCGGTATCCACAAAGGAGGAGAGTCACACAGTCTCAGAAATATGCATGAAGGACAATAATGTTATTAATCTTTCTTCTTTTAATTTGTCTAAGGCACAGATTGAGGTTTTGTCTCTAGGTCTTGTTTTTTCCCCTACCACACATTTTAATCTTTTTGATACAGTTATTGATTTAAATAGGTTTGTGAGATTGCTGGTTCTCAAGAAACATTTCTTGGGAGTTACTGACACAGCTTTGAGTGCACAAGGTAGGGATCAACCAACTCCCATAAGATGTGGTTTTGATTTTTCTGACGAATGCTCCATTTTGGATCTCATGGAATTGGATAGAGACAACTTGGTATTATACCCTTATCCTATTGGGGGAACCCAGGATATAACTAAAATGAAGGGTAAATCAAAATTCTATCCAGTTAAATCTAGATCCAATTCCATAGAAGTCTTCCAAAAAACTGTTGAGCAGGAATTGAAGAAATTGAGTTCAGTTGAACTTAAACAACCAAACCGTAGAGATAATCTGTCAAAAACACAATTTTTATCTCTTCAAGAACTTAAGAGCAATAAGGAACTTGTCATACTTAACTCTGACAAAGGTGGAAAAGTGGTGGTTCTAAATTGACAGGTTTACCTGAATGAGGCATACAGACAATTATTGGATGTTGCAGTATATGAGAAACTCAAAAATAATCCGGTGTTCTTTTACAAATCATCTTTAAAGACCCTTTTGGAGCAGGCTATGCATGATGGTGTTATCAAACAAGCCAATTTTGATTTCTTATATACTGAGCACCCAGTTTCGGCAATTTTTCATTATTTGCAGAAGGTCCACAAACATGCCACCTGTCCACCTGGTAGACCCATAGTGGCAGGAATAGGCTCATTGAATGAGCCTCTTTCTCAATTGATAGATGGGTATTTACAGCCCTTGGTCTTGAGCCTTATGAGTTATATACGAGACACGTCTGATGTTATCACACAGGTTGAAAGCTTAGTATGGCAAAAAGAATTTATTTTTGTCCCAATTGACGTGGTCTCTTTATATACTTGCATCCCTCATGACAAAGGTGGTTTGGCTATTAAATTCTTTTTGGATACATTTTCTACTTATGATGATGCTACCAAACGGTTCATTGAGGCTTCTGTTGATTATCTGTTGACCCACAATTATTTTCTTTTTGAGGGGGATTACTATCTCCAGAGGCGTGGGACAGCGATGGGGGCCAAGTTTGCCCCCTCCTATGCCAACCTGTATTTATGTTGGTGGGAGCTGTCCCACGTCTATGGAGATGTGAACCCCTTCAGAGAATATATACATTTTTTTGGTCGCTACATCGACGATATTTTGTTGATTTGGAAGGGTCCAACAGACCTCCTTGAACCATTTTTAGCTTATTTACAGAACAATACTCTAAAATTTACCATGGAAAGCAGTAAATACTCAATTACGTTTTTGGATGTTGAATTACATTCTAACGTTCAGAAATCTTGTATTGATGTTGAATTGTTCCGTAAACCTATTGCTGGGAACACTATTTTAAATGCCAAATCATGTCATCTCAAACATACCATCAACTCTATCCCTAAAAGTCAGTACATTAGGGTTAAACGAAATTGTACTAGTCTTAAGAGTTATCAAAGACATTCCAGTGATTTAACTGAGGGATTAGTCCAGAGAGGGTATCTCCTTGGATGAAACAAAGAAAGAAGTTGATCTTTTGGACAGAAAGGATCTTTTTTTTGCCCAAGAGCTCACAAGAAAGTAATAGATTTAACAAACTTAAATTTATCACTTCCTACAGTTTAGAATATGCTAGGATTTGCAACATTATTAGGAAAGCACTTCCAATACTGACCACAGATGACAGTTTGGCACCAATTGTCAAAGAGGGAGTTTGTTTTGTGTCTCGTAAGGCACAAACACTAGGGAACATATTATCCCCTTCTATGTTGCCACAGCAACAGTCACAAAGTAATTGGCTCTGTATAAAACCTGGATTTTTCAAGTGTGGTAGTAGAAGGTGTAAGTCATGTGCTTATGCTTCTTTTGGCACCAATTTTGTATCTACCAAGAATAACAAGAATTTTGAGATTTGTGAACATATGACGTGCAATTCTTGCTATGTCATATACCTTTTGACCTGCAGGGGGTGTTTAAAACAGTACGTGGGTCAAACGATGCGTGCTGTAAAGGATCGCTTTCTTGAGCATTTACGATCAATTGAAGATCCGGAGTCCACCACACCCATTTCCCTGCACTTCAAAAAACAACATAATTCTGACAGTTCACTGCTGACATTTCAGGCTATCCAACTGATTCCCAGACACCCTAGAGGTGGTAATAGAGGCATTGTTCTCAGTAAAAGAGAAGTGTATTGGATTTTTCAGTTGGACACCAGGGTGCCAGCAGGTTTAAATTTTGATTGGGATGTTAAGTTATACGTAGATCATTAGTATACATTTTTTCATTTTTTTCTGTTTTTACACTACATCTATATGCTTTTTGCAAGTGGGACTTTGTCAATTTAATTACATTTTTACTCATATAGCTTATTCAAGATTTATGCATATATATATATATATATATATATATATATATATATATATATATATATATATATATATATATGTTTTTTCTTTTTTCAAAAATCATTATTTTTTATTTTTATTTTTATATTTATTTTTATAGTTTTTTATCAATATAAATTTCTTTTTATATTTTATATATATATATGGATAAAATATATATATAATTTGTTTATATTGATGTTCATTTTTTGACAATTTATGTCCCCTTTAAGCCTTGCCCCCATTACCCTGCCTTATAGGTAAACTTTTACCTTGATTGGAAATTTAATTGCTGGGAGTGACCAGTTTTAAGGTTTATAAGGAAGTGTATTGTGGGTAGTAGGTATGGTCACTGAAGATTATCATGCATTAACATGAGGAAACGCGTCTGACCCTGCACTTTTTTCTTTCCTGCTGCCTGTCATATGCGGCTACAGCCTTTTCCTGTTGTATCCAACTGTCAATGATGGTGTGTGTTTAAACCTTTGCAGTATACAACAATAAACAGGTATTTATTTACTCTGTTGTGTCCTGTGTCTCTCTGCTACTGGGTGCAATAGAAGCTATTGGGACATATATATTAATAGTGATGTCGCAAACCTAAAATATTCGGTTCGCGAACGGCGGACTCGAACTTCTGGTATTGTTCGCGAACACGTGAACTGCACGAACCGCCATTGAATTCAATAGGCAGGCGAACTTTAAAACCTACAAGGACTCTTTCTGGCCACAATAGTGATAGAAAAGTTGTTTCAAGGGTACTAACACCTGGACTGTTGCATGCTGGAGGGGGATCCCTGGCAAAACTCCCATGGAAAATTACATAGTTGATGCAGAGTCTGCTTTTAAGCCATAATGGGTCTAAATCAACTAACATTCCCAAAGTGGCTGTCCCAAAACACCCCGGACAGAAGATAGATTGATAGTGATAGATAGGATAGATAGATATACATAGATTGATAGTTAGATAGAATCAATAGAAGAGAAATAGATAAATTTGTTAGATATATAATTACCCTAATAAATTCTAATAATCAAACATGCGTTCTTGGACCCAACTAGCTTGTGTCAATTAGTACTATTCTTAGAACTTTAATCCCTGTCCCCCCCCCCCCCTAACGGGGGAGTTCTATATGGCCTGCCAGATTACCCTGAAAAATTATAATAATAAGACATGTGGTCTGCTACCTATTTTAACGAGGTTGTGTTTTAAGTACTACCATTCTTAGCACTTTAATCTCTGTAACTCCCCCTATTTGGTGAGGTCTATACGGCCTGGATGATTACCCATACAAAATATAATAATAAGACATCTGCTCTTGGTCTGCGACCCATGGTAACTATGTTGTGTTAATTAGTAATGCCCTTCACATTTTAATAGCTGTTACTCATACTCACCCTATCGGTGGAGGTCTATATGGCCTGCATGATTACCCTTACAAAATATAACAACCAAACATATGCTCTGGGACCCATGGTAAGTAGGTTGTGTTAAGTAGTACTGTTCTTTGCATTTTCATACCTGTTACAACACCAAATGGTGGCAGGTCTATCTGGCCTTCATGATTAGCTGCACCCAAACCCAAAAAAAAGCAGAGTGGTCTTAGACTAACACCCATGGCTAACTCGGTTGTTTCAATTAGTACTATTCTTAGCACTTTCATCCCTGTTACGGGCGGTCTACATGGCCATCATGATTAGCCGAACAAAATACCCCAATGCAACCTTTGCTCAGTCTTCATAGGCCCTTCATTGTCTGTATTTTGATAGTATAGTTCTTATTATTTTTATAGCTGATACAACACCGAATGGTGGCAGCTCTATATGGCCTGCATGATTAGCCGCACCCAATACAAAAATAAATCCAAGCGGTCTTGGATTAACACCCATGGCTAACTCTGTTGTTTCAAGTAGTACTATTCTTAGCACTTTCATCTCATCATCCCTGTTACTTCCAGGACTCTCGGTGGTGGTGGTCTACATGGCCATCATGATTAGCCTAACCAAATACTACAATCCAACCTTGGCTCAGTCTTCCTAAGGCCCTTCATTGGCTGTATTTTGGTAGTACTGATCTTATTAGTTTAATAGCTGATACGACACTGAATGTTGTCAGCTCTATATGGCCTGCATGACAAGCCGCACCCAAAGCCAAAAAAAGCCAAGCGGTTTTGCACTAACACCCATGGCTAACTCTGTTGTTTCAAGTTCTACTATTCTTAGCTCTTTCATCTCATCATCCCTGTCACTTCCAGGACTCTCTGTGGTGGTGGTCTACATGGCCATCATGATTAGCCTAACCAAATACTACAATCCAACCTTGGCTCAGTCTTCCTAAGGCCCTTCATTGGCTGTATTTTGGTAGTACTGTCATCCTTTTGAATAATAGATTACAGGAAAGGCATTGATTTTAGAATCCCAGAGATCATTTATATGACCCGTGAAATAAAAAAAAAAATTCATTAGATACCCGTTACACAATTATTTATCCTCAGGCCTTTTTAATACGAGGGTCCCGGAGCCTCAAACGAAACAACAGCATGAAAGAGGAGATATATCATCCTAGTGAATAATAGATTACAGGAAAGGCATTGATTTTAGAAACCCACAGATCATTATTTGCAACCGTGAAATTAGAAAAAAACATTGATTAGACACCCGTGACACTTATTTATGCTCAGGCCTTTTTAATACGAGGGTCCCGGAGCCTCAACCGAAACAACAGCATGAAAGAGGAGATATGTCATCCTTTTGAATAAAAGATTACAGTAAAGGCATTGATTTTAGAAACCCACAGATCATTATTTGCAACCGTGAAATTAGAAAAAAACATTGATTACACACCCGTGACATTTATTTATGCTCAGGCCTTTTTAATACGAGGGTCCCGGAGCCTCAACCGAAACAACAGCATGAAAGAGGAGATATGTCATCCTTTTGAATAAAAGATTACAGTAAAGGCATTGATTTTAGAAACCCACAGATCATTATTTGCAAACGTGAAATTAGAAGAAAAAAATTGATTAGACACCCGTGACACTTATTTATGCTCAGGCCTTTTTAATATGAGGGTCCCGGAGCCTCAACCGAAACAACAGCATGAAAGAGGAGATATGTCATCCTTTTGAATAAAAGATTACAGTAAAGGCATTGATTTTAGAAACCCACAGATCATTATTTGCAACCGTGAAATTAGAAAAAAACATTGATTGCACACCCGTGACACTTATTTATGCTCAGGCCTTTTTAATATGAGGGTCCCGGAGCCTCAACCGAAACAAAAGCATGAACGAGGAGATATGTCATCCTTTTGAATAAAAGATTACAGTAAAGGCATTGATTTTAGAAACCCACAGATCATTATTTGCAACCGTGAAATTAGAAAAAAACATTGATTACACACCCGTGACAATTATTTATGCTAAGGCCTTTTTAATACGAGGGTCCCGGAGCCTCAACCGAAACAACAGCATGAAAGAGGAGATATGTCATCCTTTTGAATAAAAGATTACAGTAAAGGCATTGATTTTAGAAACCCACAGATCATTATTTGCAACCGTGAAATAGAAAAAAACATTGATTACACACCCGTGACACTTATTTATCCTAAGGCCTTTTTAATACGAGATACCCGGAGCCTCAACCGAAACAACAGCATGAAAGAGGAGATATGTCATCCTTTTGAATAAAAGATTACAGTAAAGGCATTGATTTTAGAAACCCACAGATCATTATTTGCAACCGTGAAATTAGAAAAAAACATTGATTACACACCCGTGACACTTATTTATCCTCAGGCCTTTTTAATACGAGATACCCGGAGCCTCAACCGAAACAACAGCATGAAAGAGGAGATATGTCATCCTTTTGAATAAAAGATTACAGTAAAGGCATTGATTTTAGAAACCCACAGATCATTATTTGCAACCGTTAAATTAGAAAAAAACATTGATTAGATAGCCGTGACACTTATTTATGCTCAGGCCTTTTTAATATGAGGGTCCCGGAGCCTCAACCGAAAAAAAAGCATGAAAGAGGAGATATGTCATCCTTTTGAATAAAAGATTACAGTAAAGGCATTGATTTTAGAAACCCACAGATCATTATTTGCAACCGTGAAATAGAAAAAAACATTGATTACACACCCGTGACACTTATTTATCCTCAGACCTTTTTAATACGAGGGTCCCGGAGCCTCAATCGAAACAACAGCATGAAAGAGGAGATATGTCATACTTTTGAATAAAAGATTACAGTAAAGGCATTGATTTTAGAAACCCACAGATCATTATTTGCAACCGTTAAATTAGAAAAAAACATTGATTAGACAGCCGTGACACTTATTTATGCTCAGGCCTTTTTAATACGAGGGTCCCGGAGCCTCAACCGAAACAACAGCATGAAAGAGGAGATATGTCATCCTTTTGAATAAAAGATTACAGTAAAGGCATTGATTTTAGAAACCCACAGATCATTATTTGCAACCGTGAAATTAGAAAAAAAAATTGATTAGACACCCGTGACACTTAATTATGCTCAGGCCTTTTTAATACGAGGGTCCCGGAGCCTCAACCGAAACAACAGCATGAAAGAGGAGATATGTCATCCTTTTGAATAAAAGATTACAGTAAAGGCATTGATTTTAGAAACCCACAGATCATTATTTGCAACCGGGAAATTAGAAAAAAACATTGATTACACACCCGTGACACTTATTTATGTTCAGGCCTTTTTAATACGAGGGTCCCGGAGCCTCAACCGAAACAACAGCATGAAAGAGGAGATATGTTATCCTTTTGAATAAAAGATTACAGTAAAGGCATTGATTTTAGAAACCCACAGATCATTATTTGCAACCGTGAAATTAGAAAAAACATTGATTAGACAGCCGTGACACTTATTTATGCTCAGGCCTTTTTAATACGAGGGTCCCGGAGCCTCAACCGAAACAACAGCATGAAAGAGGAGATATGTCATCCTTTTGAATAAAAGATTACAGTAAAGGCATTGATTTTAGAAACCCACAGATCATTATTTGCAACCGTGAAATTAGAAAAAAAAATTGATTAGACACCCGTGACACTTATTTATGCTCAGGCCTTTTTAATACGAGGGTCCCGGAGCCTCAACCGAAACAACAGCATGAAAGAGGAGATATGTCATCCTTTTGAATAAAAGATTACAGTAAAGGCATTGATTTTAGAAACCCACAGATCATTATTTGCAACCGTGAAATTAGAAAAAAAAATTGATTAGACACCCGTGACACTTATTTATGCTCAGGCCTTTTTAATACGAGGGTACCGGAGCCTCAACCAAAACAACAGCATGAAAGAGGAGATATGTCATCCTTTTGAATAAAAGATTACAGTAAAGGCATTGATTTTAGAAACCCACAGATCATTATTTGCAACCGTGAAATTAGAAAAAAACATTGATTGCACACCCGTGACACTTATTTATGCTCAGGCCTTTTTAATACGAGGGTCCCGGAGCCTCAACCGAAACAAAAGCATGAACGAGGAGATATGTCATCCTTTTGAATAAAAGATTACAGTAAAGGCATTGATTTTAGAAACCCACAGATCATTATTTGCAACCGTGAAATTAGAAAAAAACATTGATTACACACCCGTGACACTTATTTATGCTCAGGCCTTTTTAATACGAGGGTCCCGGAGCCTCAACCGAAACAACAGCATGAAAGAGGAGATATGTCATCCTTTTGAATAAAAGATTACAGTAAAGGCATTGATTTTAGAAACCCACAGATCATTATTTGCAACCGTGAAATAGAAAAAAACATTGATTACACACCCGTGACACTTATTTATCCTCAGGCCTTTTTAATACGAGAGTCCCGGAGCCTCAACTGAAACAACAGCATGAAAGAGGAGATATGTCATCCTTTTGAATAAAAGATTACAGTAAAGGCATTGATTTTAGAAACCCACAGATCATTATTTGCAACCGTGAAATTAGAAAAAAACATTGATTGCACACCCGTGACACTTATTTATGCTCAGGCCTTTTTAATACGAGGGTCCCGGAGCCTCAACCGAAACAAAAGCATGAACGAGGAGATATGTCATCCTTTTGAATAAAAGATTACAGTAAAGGCATTGATTTTAGAAACCCACAGATCATTATTTGCAACCGTGAAATTAGAAAAAAACATTGATTACACACCCGTGACACTTATTTATGCTCAGGCCTTTTTAATACGAGGGTCCCGGAGCCTCAACCGAAACAACAGCATGAAAGAGGAGATATGTCATCCTTTTGAATAAAAGATTACAGTAAAGGCATTGATTTTAGAAACCCACAGATCATTATTTGCAACCGTGAAATAGAAAAAAAACATTGATTACACACCCGTGACACTTATTTATCCTCAGGCCTTTTTAATACGAGAGTCCCGGAGCCTCAACTGAAACAACAGCATGAAAGAGGAGATATGTCATCCTTTTGAATAAAAGATTACAGTAAAGGCATTGATTTTAGAAACCCACAGATCACTATTTGCAACCGTTAAATTAGAAAAAAACATTGATTAGACAGCCGTGACACTTATTTATGCTCAGGCCTTTTTAATACGAGGGTCCCGGAGCCTCAACCGAAACAACAGCATGAAAGAGGAGATATGTCATCCTTTTGAATAAAAGATTACAGTAAAGGCATTGATTTTAGAAACCCACAGATCATTATTTGCAACCGTGAAATTAGAAAAAAACATTGATTAGACAGCCGTGACACTTATTTATGCTCAGGCCTTTTTAATACGAGGATCCCGGAGCCTCAACCGAAACAACAGCATGAAAGAGGAGATATGTCATCCTTTTGAATAAAAGATTACAGTAAAGGCATTGATTTTAGCAACCCACAGATCATTATTTGCAACCGTGAAATTAGAAAAAAAAATTGATTAGACACCCGTGACACTTATTTATGCTCCGGCCTTTTTAATACGAGGGTCCCGGAGCCTCAACCGAAACAACAGCATGAAAGAGGAGATATGTCATCCTTTTGAATAAAAGATTACAGTAAAGGCATTGATTTTAGAAACCCACAGATCATTATTTGCAACCGTGAAATAGAAAAAAACATTGATTACACACCCGTGACACTTATTTATGCTCAGGCCTTTTTAATACGAGGGTCCCGGAGCCTCAACCGAAACAACAGCATGAAAGAGGAGATATGTCATCCTTTTGAATAAAAGATTACAGTAAAGGCATTGATTTTAGAAACCCACAGATCATTATTTGCAACCGTGAAATTAGAAAAAAACATTGATTAGACAGCCGTGACACTTATTTATGCTCAGGCCTTTTTAATACGAGGTTCCCGGAGCCTCAACCGAAACAACAGCATGAAAGAGGAGATATGTCATCCTTTTGAATAAAAGATTACAGTAAAGGCATTGATTTTAGAAACCCACAGATCATTATTTGCAACCGTGAAATAGAAAAAAACATTGATTACACACCCGTGACACTTATTTATCCTCAGGCCTTTTTAATACGAGGGTCCCGGAGCTTCAACCGAAACAACAGCATGAAAGAGGAGATATGTCATCCTTTTGAATAAAAGATTACAAGAAAGGCATTGATTTTAGAAACCCACAGATCATGATTTGCAACCGTTAAATTAGAAAAAAACATTGATTAGACAGCCGTGACACTTATTTATGCTCAGGCCTTTTTAATACGAGGGTCCCGGAGCCTCAATTGAAACAACAGCATGAAAGAGGAGATATGTCATCCTTTTGAATAAAAGATTACAGTAAAGGCATTGATTTTAGAAACCCACAGATCATTTATATGACCCGTGTAATAGAAAAAAACATTCATTAGACACCGGTTACACTTATTTATCCTCAGGCCTTGTTAATACGAGGGTCCCGGAGCCGCAACTGAAACAACAGCATGAAAGAGGACATATGTCATCCTTTTGAATTATAGATTACAGGAAAGGCATTGATTTTAGAAACACTGAGGCCTATATTTGGAGTTTGGCGGTAGATGGGCTGTTAACGCTACGCAGGCTTTTTTCTGGCCGCACCATAAAATTAACTCTGGTATCGAGAGTCCGAAAAAATGCTGCGTTAGGCTCCAAAAAAGGAGCGTAGAGCATTTTTACCGCAAATGCAACTCTCGATACCAGAGTTGCTTACGGACGCGGCCAGCCTCAAAAACGTGCTCGTGCACGATTCCCCCATAGGAAACAATGGGGCTGTTTGAGCTGAAAAAAACCTAACACCTGCAAAAAAGCAGCGTTCAGCTCCTAACGCAGCCCCATTGTTTCCTATGGGGAAACACTTCCTACGTCTGCACCTAACACTCTAACATGTACCCCGAGTCTAAACACCCCTAACCTTACACTTATTAACCCCTAATCTGCCGCCCCCGCTATCGCTGACCCCTGCATTATATTATTAACCCCTAATCTTCCGCTCCGTAAACCGCCGCAACTTACATTATCCCTATGTACCCCTAATCTGCTGCCCCTAACACCGCCGACCCCTGTATTATATTTATTAACCCCCTAACCTGCCCCCCACAACGTCGCCGCCAGCTACCTACAATAATTAACCCCTAATCTGCCGACCGCAAAGCGCCGCCACCTACGTTATCCTTATGTACCCCTAATCTGCTGCCCCTAACACCGCCGACCCCTATATTTATTAACCCCTAATCTGCCCCCCACAACGTCGCCGCCAGCTACCTACAATAATTAACCCCTAATCTGCCGACCGCAAAGCGCCGCCACCTACGTTATCCTTATGTACCCCTAATCTGCTGCCCCTAACACCGCCGACCCCTATATTATATTTATTAACCCCTAATCTGCCCCCCTCAACGTCGCCTCCATCTGCCTACACTTATTAACCCCTAATCTGCCGAGCGGACCTGAGCGCTACTATAATAAAGTTATTAACCCCTAATCCGCCTCACTAACCCGATCATAAATAGTATTAATCCCTAATCTACCCTCCTTAACATCGCCGACACCTAACTTCAATTATTAACCCCTAATCTGACGACCGGAGCTCACCGCTACTATAATAAATGGATTAACCCCTAAAGCTAAGTCTAACCCTAACACTAACACCCCCCTAAGTTAAATATAATTTAAATCTAATGAAATTAATTAACTCTTATTAAATAAATTATTCCTATTTAAAGCTAAATACTTACCTGTAAAATACATCCTAATATAGCTACAATATAAATTATAATTACATTGCAGCTATTTTAGGATTAATATTTATTTTACAGGCAACTTTGTAATTATTTTAACCAGGTACAATAGCTATTAAATAGTTAAGAACTATTTAATAGTTACCTAGTTAAAATAATTACAAAATTACCTGTAAAATAAGTCCTAACCTAAGTTATAATTAAACCTAACACTATACTATCAATAAATTAATTAAATAAAATACCTACAATTACCTACAATAAAACCTAACACTACACTATCAATAAATAAATTAAATACAATTCCTACAAATAACTACAATTACATAAACTACCTAAAGTACAAAAAATAAAAAAGAACTAAGTTACAAAAAATAAAAAAATATTTAAAAACATAAGAAAAATATTACAACAATTTTAAACTAATTACACCTACTCTAAGCCCCCTAATAAAATAACAAAGACCCCCAAAATAAAAAAAATGCCCTACCCTATTCTAAATTAATAGAGTTAAAAGCTCTTTTACCTTACCAGCCCTGAACAGGGCCCTTTGCGGGGCATGCCCCAAGAAAATCAGCTCTTTTGCCTGTAAAAAAAACATACAATACCCCCCCCAACATTTCAACCCACCACCCACATACCCCTAATCTAACCCAAACCCCCCTTAAATAAACCTAACACTAAGCCCCTGAAGATCTTCCTACCTTGTCTTCACCTCAACAGGTATCACCGATCCGTCCTGGCATCCGGTGCTGAAGAGGTCCAGAAGAGGCTCCAAAGTCTTCCTCCTATCCGGCAAGAAGAGGACATCCGGACCGGCAAACATCTTCTTCCAAGCGGCATCTTCGATCTTCTTCCATCCGGTGCGGAGCGGGTCCATGTTGAAGCAGCCGACGCGGATCCATCCTCTTCTTCCGGCGTCTCCCGACGAATGACGGTTCCTTTATGGGACGTCATCCAAGATGGCGTCCCTCGAATTCCGATTGGCTGATAGGATTCTATCAGCCAATCGGAATTAAGGTAGGAATATTCTGATTGGCTGATGGAATCAGCCAATCAGAATCAAGTTCAATCCGATTGGCTGATCCAATCAGCCAATCAGATTGAGCTCGCATTCTATTGGCTGTTCCGATCAGCCAATAGAATGCGAGCTCAATCTGATTGGCTGATTGGATCAGCCAATCGGATTGAACTTGATTCTGATTGGCTGATTCCATCAGCCAATCAGAATATTCCTACCTTAATTCCGATTGGCTGATAGAATCCTATCAGCCAATCGGAATTTGAGGGACGCCATCTTGGATGACGTCCCTTAAAGGAACCGTCATTCGTCGGGAGACGCTGGAAGAAGAGGATGGATCCGCGTCGGCTGCTTCAACATGGACCCGCTCCGCACCGGATGGAAGAA
Organism: Bombina bombina; assembly: GCF_027579735.1. Lineage (NCBI taxonomy): Eukaryota > Metazoa > Chordata > Amphibia > Anura > Bombinatoridae > Bombina > Bombina bombina. The sequence continues at coordinate 1,053,582,667 of NC_069500.1, read as the reverse complement.
GATCGAAGATGCCGCTTGGATGAAGATGTTTGCCGGTCCGGATGTCCTCTTCTTGCCGGATAGGAGGAAGACTTTGGAGCCTCTTCTGGACCTCTTCAGCACCGGATGCCAGGACGGATCAGTGATACCTGTTGAGGTGAAGACAAGGTAGGAAGATCTTCAGGGGCTTAGTGTTAGGTTTATTTAAGGGGGGTTTGGGTTAGATTAGGGGTATGTGGGTGGTGGGTTGTAATGTTGGGGGGGGGGTATTGTATGTTTTTTTTACAGGCAAAAGAGCTGATTTTCTTGGGGCATGCCCCGCAAAGGGCCCTGTTCAGGGCTGGTAAGGTAAAAGAGCTTTTAACTCTATTAATTTAGAATAGGGTAGGGCATTTTTTTATTTTGGGGGTCTTTGTTATTTTATTAGGGGGCTTAGAGTAGGTGTAATTAGTTTAAAATTGTTGTAATATTTTTCTTATGTTTGTAAATATTTTTTTATTTTTTGTAACTTATTTCTTTTTTATTTTTTGTACTTTAGGTAGTTTATGTAATTGTAGTTATTTGTAGGAATTGTATTTAATTTATTTATTGATAGTGTAGTGTTAGGTTTTATTGTAGGTAATTGTAGGTATTTTATTTAATTAATTTATTGATAGTATAGTGTAAGGTTTAATTATAACTTAGGTTAGGACTTATTTTACAGGTAATTTTGTAATTATTTTAACTAGGTAACTATTAAATAGTTCTTAACTATTTAATAGCTATTGTACCTGGTTAAAATAATTACAAAGTTGCCTGTAAAATAAATATTAATCCTAAAATAGCTACAATGTAATTATAATTTATATTGTAGCTATATTAGGATGTATTTTACAGGTAAGTATTAAGCTTTAAATAGGAATAATTTATTTAATAAGAGTTAATTAATTTCGTTAGATTTAAATTATATTTAACTTAGGGGGGTGTTAGTGTTAGGGTTAGACTTAGCTTTAGGGGTTAATCCATTTATTATAGTAGCGGTGAGCTCCGGTCGTCAGATTAGGGGTTAATAATTGAAGTTAGGTGTCGGCGATGTTAGGGAGGGCAGATTAGGGGTTAATACTATTTATGATCGGGTTAGTGAGGCGGATTAGGGGTTAATAACTTTATTATAGTAGCGCTCAGGTCCGGTCGGCAGATTAGGGGTTAATAAGTGTAGGCAGGTGGAGGCGACATTGAGGGGGGCAGATTAGGGGTTAATAAATATAATATAGGGGTCGGCGGTGTTAGGGGCAGCAGATTAGGGGTACATAAGGATAACGTAGGTGGCGGCACTTTGCGGTTGGCAGATTAGGGGTTAATTATTGTAAGTAGCTGGCGGCGACGTTGAGGGGGGCAGGTTAGGGGTTAATAAATATAATACAGGGGTCGGCGGTGTTAGGGGCAGCAGATTAGGGGTACATAAGTATAACGTAGGTGGCGGTCGGCAGATTAGGGGTTAAAAAAATGTAATCGAGTTGCGGCGATGTGGGGGGACCTCAGTTTAGGGGTACATAGGTAGTTTATGGGTGTTAGTGTACTTTAGGGTACAGTAGTTAAGAGCTTTATGAACCGGCGTTAGCCCAGAAAGCTCTTAACTCCTGCTTTTTTTCGGCGGCTGGAGTTTTGTCGTTAGAGCTCTAACGCTCACTTCAGAAACGACTCTAAATACCGGCGTTAGGAAGATCCCATTGAAAAGATAGGATACGCAATTGACGTAAGGGGATCTGCGGTATGGAAAAGTCGCAGCTGAAAAGTGAGCGTTAGACCCTTTAATCACTGACTCCAAATACCGGCGGTAGCCTAAAACCAGCGTTAGGAGCCTCTAACGCTGGTTTTCATGGCTAACGCCAAACTCCAAATCTAGGCCTGAGATAATTACTTGCAACCGGGAAATAAAAAAAAAAACATTGAACAGACACCCAGTACACTTTATTATCCATAGGCCTTTTCAGCAGAGGCTCCAGGACCCTCAACAAAAACAAGAGCAGGGAGCTGGGCATAGGAGTACAATGGAGTGTGACAATAATAATCTGAAGGTGAAGATTGCATAGTTGTGGCATTTTAATTTTGTTATCGTGGGAATTTTAGTACTTGCAATGACCTTGCTCTGGTGAATCCATATCGCAAATGTGTTATTTAAGGCACTGTTTGTCTATTTTTTTGAATATCAGCATTTGGTAAATGAAGCTCAACTTAAGGCTGGTGAGATCCGACCTTTCTTCTGGCTGTTTGCAAATGTTGTGGCTCTGGACAAACATGTGAATAAGGGGCCATCAGCCATATTCTGCACGCAACCCCTTTGATGATTGACGATAAACATGTGTCACCTGCAAGCAGAGCTTGTTACTTCTGTCTAAATCATCTTCCTAGTATGGACAGGCCACTGTTTCCCACAGCAAGTACGAATTTTGAAATACAAGATTGTCTTGAGTATGGTAGGAAACCAAAGTTTATTTAATTCTGTACTATCTATCACCACAAAAAATGAACTTCTTGAAGCAACGAAAATGCCAGCAATTTCATGTGCTTATGGATGACAAGGACTTCCTGTCCTGTGGTGCACAGAGATGGAGATGATTTTTCCCCTCCCTGTACACTACCCAGATGTCTCAAACATCACCAGAAACACAATACAGCCACTCTTGTGAAGTTCCTGGAGTGTTCCAGTAGCCATCTCTTTGCGCTCCTAAAGGAATACTTTATCAGTGTTTTTGTATACATCCGACAACAGCTTCGTAGACTGTGGTGACGCACATGTTATTTACTATTGTTCCAGCTGTGGCAATATCAATTGACATGAAAAAGTTAAGATTTGTGGTTTGGGGAGCCTATAGCTGTTGCAGTAGGACGTGTGTTTGAGGAGCTCCAGGTCTTACAAGTTACTTTGGAGTTAGTTTTCAACCTTAATTTAATTTTCTTTTTGGGATTCATAGTCACACTTTCTGGGGCTATCCAAGAGGAGCCTGGTAAAAGCAGTAGTAGTCACCCCTTATATAAACGGGTACGGAGACCTGTTTTTTGCCTTTCCAATATTGCGCCGGTCCACAAACTAATCCTGAATGAAAAAAAAACCTTAAAATTTGGACTAGTGATGCACATTTTATGCACGCTGTGGCAATTGCAATTTGCAATAAAAATAATCTGCTAACAACAACCACTACCTACGACCACACCTGACTCCTGAAGTCATGCTTCAGTTGTTAAGTCAAGTTAAATAATTTTTTTTTTTTTTATGCTCAGCAGAGGCTCCAGGACCCTCGACAAAACCAGCAGCAGAAAAGAGGACATATGGCATCCTTTTGAAAAAATGATTATAGGAAAGGCATTGATTTCAGAAACACAGAGATCATTAGTTGCAAACGGTAAATAGAAAAAAACATTGATTAGACACCCAGTACACTTATTTTTCATTAGGCCTTTTTAATAAGATTAAGAGGCTCCCGGAGCCTCAACAGAAACAACAGCATTAAAAAGTACATATGGCATCCTTGTGAATAATAGATTACAGGAAAGGCATTGATTTTAGAAACCCGTGGATAATTTTTTGCAACCATGAAATCTAAAAAAACGTATATTAGACACCCAGTACACTTCTTTATCCTTAGGCCTTTTAAGCATAGGCTCCAGGACCCTCAACAAAACCAGCAGCAGGAAAGAGGACATATGGCATACTTTTATAAATTAGATTACAGGAAAGGCATTGATTTTAGAAACACAGAGATCATTTATATGACCAGTGAAATAAAAAAAAAATGATTGGACACCCAGTACACTTCTTTATCCTTAGTCCTTTTTAATACGAGGGTCCCGGAGCCTCAACAGAAACAACAGCATGAAAGAGGACATATGTCATCCTTTTGAATAATAGATTACAGGAAAGGCATTGATTTTAGAATCCCACAGATCATTTATATGACCCGTGAAATAGAAAAAAACATTGATTAGACACCCAGTACACTTATTTATCCATAGGCCTTCAACAGGACCCTCAACAAAAACAAGAGCAGGGAGGTGGGCATAGGAGTACAATGGAGTGTGACAATAATAATGTAAAGGGGAAGATTGCGGAGTTGTGTCATTTTAATTTTGTTATTGTGGGAAATACTTGCAATGACCTTGCTCTGGTGAATCCATATTGCAAATGTGTTTTTTAAGGCACTGTTTGTCTATTTTTTGAATATCAGCATTTGGTAATTGAAGCTCAACTTAAGGCTGGTGAGAACTGACCTCTCTTCTGGCTGTTTGCAAATGTTGTTGCTCTGGACAAACATGTGAATAAGGGGCCATCAGCCATATTCTGCACGCAACCCCTTTGATGATTGACGATAAACATGTGTCACCTGCAATCAGAGCCCGTTACTTCCGTCTAAATCATCTTCCTGCTATGGACAGCCCACTGTTTCCCACAGCAAGTCCGAAGCTTGAACTACAAGATTGTCTTGAGTATGGTAGAAAACCAAAGTTTATTTAATTCTGTACTATCACCAAGGGGATTCATAGTCACACTTTCTGGGGCTATCCAAGAGGAGCTATCCAAGAGGAGCCTGGTAAAAGCACTAGTAGCACTAGTAGTCACCCCTTATATCAACGGGTACGGAGACCTGATTTTTGCGTTTCCAATATTGCGCCGTACCCCAAACTAATCCTGAATGAAAAAAAAATAATTAAAATTTGGACTAGTGACGCACATTTTATGCACGCTGTGGCAATTGCAATTTGCAATAAAAATAATCTGCTAACAACAACCACTACCTACGACCACACCTGACTCCTGAAGTCATGCTTCAGTTATTAAGTCAAGTTAAATTATTTTTTTTTTCTTTATTATGCACAGCAGAGGCTCCAGGACCATTGACAAAACCAGCAGCAGGAAAGAGGACATATGGCATCCTTTTGAAAAAATTATTATAGGAAAGGCATTGATTTCAGAAACACAGAGATCATTAGTTGCAACTGGTAAATCGAAAAAAACATTGATTAGATACCCAGTGCACTTATTTTTCATTAGGCCTTTTTAATAAGAGGCTCCCGGAGCCTCAACCGAAACAACAGCATCAAAAAGTACATATGGCATCCTTGTGAATAATAGATTACTGGAAAGGCATTGATTTTAGAAACCCGTGGATAATTTTTTGCAAACGTGAAATCTAAAAAAACATAGATTATACACCCAGTACACTTCTTTATCCTTAGGCCTTTTTAGAAGAGTCTCCCGTAGCCTCAACAGAAACAACAGCATGAAAGAGGACATATGGCATCCTTGTGACTAATAGATTACAGGAAAGGCATTGATTTTAGAAACCCAGAGATAATTTGTTGCAACCGGGAAATCTAAAAAAAAAACGGATTAGACAACCAGGACACTTATTTATCCTTAGACCTTAGTAACAGAGGCTCCAGGACCCTCAACAAAACCAGCAGCAGTAAAGAGGACATATGGCATACTTTAGAAAAATAGATCTCTGGAAAGGCATTGATTTTAGAAACACAGAGATCATTAGTTGCAACCGTGCAATCTCTAAAAAATTGGATTATACACCAAGTACACTTATTTATCCTTAGGCCTTTTTCGCAGAGGCTCCAGGACCCTCCACAAAACCAGCAGCATGAAAGAGGACATATGGCATCCTTTAGAAAATTAGATTACAGGAAAGGCATTGATTTTAGAAACACAGAGATCATTAGTTGCAACCGTGAAATCGCAAAAAACTTCGATTATACACCAAGTACACTTATTTATCCTTAGGCCTTTTTCGCAGAGGTTCCAGGACCCTCCACAAAACCAGCAGCATGAAAGAGGACATATGGCATCCTTTAGAAATTTATATTACAGTAAAGGCATTGATTTTAGAAACACAGAGATCATTAGTTGCAACCGTGAAATCTAAAAAAACATAATTTATACACCCAGTACACTTCTTTATCCTTAGGCCTTTTTAGAAGAGTCTCCCATAGCCTCACCAGAAACAACTGCATGAAAGAGGACATATGGCATCCTTGTGACTAATAGATTACTGGAAAGGCATTGATTTTAGAAACCCGGAGATAATTTGTTGCAACCGGGAAATCTAAAAACAAATGGATTAGACAACCAGGACACTTATTTATCCTTAGGCCTTAGTAGCAGAGGCTCCAGGACCCTCAACAAAACCAGCAGCAGTAAAGAGTTCATATGGCATCCTTTAGAAAAATAGATTTCTGGAAAGGCATTGATTTTAGAAACACAGAGATCATTAGTTGCAACTGTGCAATCTCTAAAAAATTGGATTATACACCAAGTACACTTATTTATCCTTAGGCCTTTTTCGCAGAGGCTCCAGGACCCTCCACAAAATCAGCAGCATGAAAGAGGACATATGGAATCCTTTAGAAAATTAGATTACAGGAAAGGCATTGATTTTAGAAACACAGAGATCATTAGTTGCAACCGTGAAATCGCAATAAACTTCGAATATACACCAAGTACAGTTATTTATCCTTAGGCCTTTTTAGCAGAGGCTCCAGGACCCTCCACAAAACCAGCAGCATGAAAGATGACATATGGCATCCTTTAGAAAATTAGATTACAGGAAAGGCATTGATTTTAGAAACACAGAGATCATTAGTTGCAACCGTGAAATCACAAAAAACTTCGATTATACACCAAGTAAAATTATTTATCCTTAGGCCTTTTTAGCAGAGGCTCCAGGACCCTCCACAAAACCAGCAGCATGAAAGAGGACATATGGCATCCTTTAGAAAATTAGATTACAGGAAAGGCATTGATTTTAGAAACACAGAGATCATTAGTTGCAACCGTGAAATCTAAAAAAACATAGATTATACACCCAGTACACTTCTTTATCCTTAGGCCTTTTTAGAAGAGTGTCCCGGAGCCTCAACAGAAAGAACAGCATGAAAGAGGACATATGGCATCCTTTTGAAAAATAGATTACAGGAAAGGCATTGATTTTAGAAAGACAGAAAAAATTTGTTACAAACGGGAAATCTAAAAAAACATTGAATAGACACCCAGTACACTTCTTTATCCTTCGGCCTTTTTAGCAGAGGCTCCAGGACACTCAACAAAACCAGCAGTAGGAAAGAGGACATATGGCATCCTTTGTGAAAAAAAGATTATAGGAAAGGCATTGATTTTAGAAACCCGGGGATAATTTGTTGCAACCGTGAATTTGAATCAAAAAAATGATTGGATGGACACCCAGTACAATTCTTTCTCCCTAGGCCTTTTTATAACAGGGTCCAGGACCCTCAAACAAAACACCAGCAGGAAAGTGGACATATGGCATACTTTTGAACAATAGAGTAAGAGTACAGGAAAGGCATTGATTTTAGAAACCCATAGATAATTTTTTGCAAATGTAATTTTGAATAAAAAAAATGATTCGATGGACACCCAGTACACCTCTTTCTCCTTAGGCCTTTTTATAAGAGGGTCCTGGACCCTCAAAAAAAACACCAGCAGGAAAGAGGACATATGGCATACTTTTGAAAATTAGATTACAGGAAAGGCATTGATTTTAGAAACACAGAGATCAGTTATATGACCCGGGAAATAGAAAAAAAACATTGATTGGACATCCAGTACACTTCTTTATCCTTAGTCCTTTTTATAAGAGTGTCCCGGAGCCTCAACAGAAAGAACAGCATGAAATAGGACATATGGCATCCTTTTGAAAAATAGATTACAGGAAAGGCATTGATTTTTGAAAAACAGAAAAAAATTGTTACAACCGGGAAATCTAAAAAAACATTGAATAGACACCCATTACACTTCTTTATCCTTAGGCCTTTTTAGCAGAGGCTCCAGGACACTCAACAAAACCAGCAGTAGGAAAGAGGACATATGGCATCCTTTGTGAAAAAAAGATTATAGGAAAGGCATTGATTTTAGAAACCCGGGGATAATTTGTTGCAACCGTGAATTTCAATCAAAAAAATGATTGGATCGACACCCAGTACAATTCTTTCTCCCTAGGCCTTTTTATAAGAGGGTCCAGGACCCTCAAACAAAACACCAGCAGGAAAGAGGACATATGGCATACTTTTGAAAATTAGATTACAGGAAAGGCATTGATTTTAGAAACACAGAGATCAGTTATATGACCCGGGAAATAGAAAAAAAACATTGATTGGACACCCAGTACACTTCTTTATCCTTAGTCCTTTTTATAAGAGTGTCCCGGAGCCTCAACAGAAAGAACAGCATGAAATAGGACATATGGCATCCTTTTGAAAAATAGATTACAGGAAAGGCATTGATTTTTGAAAGACAGAAAAAAATTGTTACAACCGGGAAATCTAAAAAAACATTGAATAGACACCCATTACACATCTTTATCCTTAGGCCTTTTTAGCAGAGGCTCCAGGACACTCAACAAAACCAGCAGTAGGAAAGAGGACATATGGCATCCTTTGTGAAAAAAAAGATTATAGGAAAGGCATTGATTTTAGAAACCCGGGGATAATTTTTTGCAACCGTGAATTTTAATAAAAAAAAATGATTGGATGGACACCCAGTACAATTCTTTATCCATAAGGCCTTTTTATAAGAGGGTCCAGGACCCTCAAACAAAAAAACAGCAAGAAAGAGGACATATGGCATACTTTTGAACAATAGAGTACAGGAAAGGCATTTATTTTAGAAACCCATAGAAATTTTTTTTAAAATGGAAATTTGAATCAAAAAAATGATTTGATGGACACCCAGTACACCTCTTTCTCCTTAGGCCTTTTTATAAGAGGGTCCTGGACCCTCAAAAAAAACACCAGCAGGAAAGAGGACGTATGGCATCATTTTGAACAATAGAGTATAGGTACAGCATTGATTTTACAAACCCAGAGATCATTTTGGTCAATTGTTAAATAGAAAAATAAAAATGAGTGGCCAACCAGTACACCTCTTTCTCCTTAGGCCTTTTTATAAGAGGGTCCTGTACCCTCAAAAAAAAAACACCAGCAGGAAAGAGGACGTATGGCATCCTTTTGAACAATAGAGTACAGGTACGGCATTGATTTTACAAACCCAGAGATCATTTTGGTCAATTGTTAAATAGAAAAATAAAAATGAGTGGCCAACCAGTACACCTCTTTCTCCTTAGGCCTTTTTATAAGAGGGTCCTGGACACTCAAAAAAAACACCAGCAGGAAAGAGGACGTATGGCATCCTTTTGAACAATAGAGTACAGGTACGGCATTGATTTTACAAAACCAGAGATAATTTTGATCAAATGAGAAATAGAAAATAAAAATGAGTGGACACCCAGTACACCTCTTTCACCTTAGGCCTTTTTATAAGAGTGTCCAGGACCCTCAAACAAAATACCAGCAGGAAAGAGAAGATAAGGCATACTTTGGAACAATAGAGTACTGGTACGCATTGATTTGTGAAACCCACAGATAATTGTTTGTAAAAGTGAAATAGCCCCAAAAACCATGCTTGGACTCCCACTCCAGGTCGTTCTCCTTCAGCTTTTTTATAAGAGGGTCCAGCACCCTCAACAGAAACAACTGCAGGAAACACCACCACATATGCCATCCTTTTGCACAAGCGAGTACAGGTATGGCATCCATTTTAGAAACCCAAAGATAATTGAGAGGAACCAGGAACATTTTTCTAAAAACTGGATGGAGCACCCATTACTACAGGTCGTTCTCCTTCAGCCTTTTTATATCATGGGCCACGACCCGCAACAGGCACAACAGCATGAAACACAACATATGCCACCCTTTTGCACAATAGAGTACAGGTATGGCATAGATGGAACACGGAGATAATTTAGAGCAACCAAGAGACGGATAAAGATGCTTGGTCGGTCCTACTCTTTCAAATTTTTTGCATTTTGCGTTCAATTGAATGGTCCACCGGATATGAGTGGTGTGTAAAGTTGTACAGTTCGTAACAGTTTAATCACTAGTGTTATGTGCCTTATTTTTTTGTTTGAGTTTTGTACCCACAGAGATGCAGCAGAGGTCAGAAAAATTAGGAATATACAAATGACTGAAAAATAGGGGTATTGTTGTAGCAACTGCTGTAGCAGCGGCCAGAAAAATCGATGTTTGTAAAACATTTATAAAGTGCCCTAAAAGCTTGTGGCTTGAACACTAGTTGTTGGCGGATAAGTCAAGCAAGTCCTCCGTCTTTATAACCAAAATAAAAGGCCAGCCTGTGTACCAGTTGTAGCCCAAGCCAGCTCATATCATCATCAGTAGTTTTTTATTTAAATGTATCGCCCAATGTCAGTCCCTTTGGGATCCAGCCCTCATTCATTTTTATAAAAGTGATATAGTCAAGGCTTTTTTGACCTAGGCGACTTCTCTTCTCAGTGACAAAACCTCCTGCTGCACTAAAAGTCCTTTCGGACAGGACACTTGAAGCGGGGCAGGCCAGAAGTTCCACTGCAAATTGGGATAGCTCAGGCCACAAGTCCAGCCTGCACACCCAGTAGTCAAGGGGTCCATCGCTCCTGAGAGTGTCGAGATCCGCAGTTAAAGCTAGGTAGTCTGCTACCTGTCGGTTGAGTCTTTCTCTAAGGCTGGATCCCGAAAGGCTCTGATGGTGCATGGGAGTTAAAAAGGTACGCATGTCCTCCATCAACAAGACATCAGGAAAGCGACCTGTCCTTCCCACCGTGGTCGTGGGAGGAGGAGGATTAATTTCATCTCTTCCCCTGTTACATTCCCGTGGTGCTGTGACATCACCCTTATACGCTGTGTAAAGCATAGTTTTTAATTTATTATGAAAATGCTCCATCCTTTCCGACTTGCTGGAATTTGGTAACATTTCAGGCACTTTATGCTTATACCGGGGGTCGTGAAGCGTGGACACCCAGTACAGGTCGTTCTCCTTCAGCTTTTTTATACGAGGGTCCCTCAACAGGCACGACAGCATGAAAGAACCCATTTGAACAAGGTTGGATGCTGAGCTAATCATGTCGCGTTCCTCCTCCTCACTGATCTCACTGATGGTATCTTCTTCCCCCCAGCCACGTACAACACCACGGGTACCAGAGAGGTGACAACAACGAGCACCCTGGGATGACTGTGGTGCTCGGTCTTCCTCCTCCTCATCCTCCCCAAAGCCACATTCCTCCTCTGACTCCTCTTCCTCACAATCCTCTTCCTGTGTTGCCGCAGGTCCAGCAAGCAATGCTGATTCGTCTGTTTGCGGGGGTGATGGACACCACAACTCTCCCGCTTCCTCTTCACGCTCATCTACTGCCTGATCCAGCACTCTTCGCAGGGCACGCTCCAGGAAGAAAACAAATGGTATGATGTCACTGATGGTGCCTTCGGTGCGACTGACAAGGTTTGTCACCTCCTCAAAAGGACGCATGAGCCTACAGGCATTGCGCATGAGCGTCCAGTAATTTGGCAAAAATATCCCCAGCTCCCCAGAGGCTGTCCTAGCACCCCGGTCATACAAATACTCATTAACAGCTTTTTCTTGTTGGAGCAGGTGGTCAAACATTAGGAGTGTTGAATTCCACCGCGACGGGCTGTCGCAAATCAAGCGCCTCGACGCTGGATATCAGACAAGTGCGCCATGGCCATGTAGGAACGCCTGAAATGGCCAAACACCTTCCTGGCCTGCTTCAGGACGTCCTGTAAGCCTGGGTACTTATGGACAAATCGTTGTACAATTAGATTACACACATGTGCCATGCACGGCACATGTGTCAACTTGCCCAATTTCAATACCGCCACCAAATTACTTCCATTGTCAGAAACAACCTTGCCAATCTCCAATTGGTGCGGAGTCAGCCACTGATCCACCTGTGCGTTCAGGGCGGTCAGGAGTGCTGGTGCGGTGTGACTCTCCGCTTTCAGGCAAGTCAACCCCAGGACGGCGTGACACTGCCGTCCCCGGGATGTAGCATAGTACCTGGGGAGCTGGGGGGGGTGCCATAGATGTGGAGCAAGACGCAGAAGTTGAAGAGGACTCAGCCGAGGAAGAGGTTATGGAAGAGGATGGAGTAGGAGGAGTAGAGGAGGTAGCAGCAGGCCTGCCTGCAAGTCGTGGCGGTGTCACCAACTCTTCTGCAGAGCCACGCATTCCATGCTTGTCAGAAGTCAGCAGGTTTACCCAATGTGCAGTGTAGGTGATATACCTGCCCTGACCATGCTTTGCAGACCAGCTATACGTGGTCATATGGACCCTTGCCCCAACGCTGTGTGCCAGACATGCCATAACTTCCTTTCTCACAACAGAGTACAGGTTTGGGATTGCCTTTTGTGAAAAGAAATTTCTGCCAGGTACCTTTCACTGCGGTGTCCCAATAGATAAAATTTTTTTGAAAGCATCAGACTCCACCAGCTTGTATGGTAAAAGATGGCGGGCTAAGAGTTCAGACAAGCCAGCTGTCAGACGCTGGGCAAGGGGGTGACTTTGAGAAATTGGCTTCTTACGCTCAAACATGTCCTTGACAGACACCTGACTGTGGGCAGATGACCAGGAACTGCTACGTAAGAGAGACTGAGTGGAGGATGGTTGAGAGGGGGCAAGGAAGATAGCACTGGTTGATGTGGCTGAAGATGCTGGAGCAGGAGGAGGAGGGCGGCTTTCACTTTGTGTGCTGCTTCTACTCATGTGTTCTTCCCATCAGCCTTTGTGATGGGAGACCATGTGCCTTCGCAAAGCAGTTGAACCTAGGTGGCTGTTGGACTTCCCATGACTCAGTTTCTTTTGGCACAGGTTGCAAATTGCATCGCTGTTGTCAGAGGCAGACACACAACAAATATGCCACACTGCTGAGCTCTGCGATGACGGCATTCTGGTGGTGGCAACAGCATGCGTTGATGGGCGTCGGCGGGCTGTCTGGCTGACCCCTGGTGACGATGCATGCTGTCTGACTGTGCCACTAGCTCCTTGAGACGACCTCCCCATGCTTCCAAATCGTCTCCTCCTCCTCCTCCTCCTCTCTGTCTCCCCATCTGAACTTTCCCCCTCTTCTTCTTCTCTTCTAGCAGGCACCCCCGTGAAATCCACCGACACATCATCATCAACCGCTTCACTTACCGCTTCACTTGTATCTGAAACATCAAGAAAGGAAGCAGCAGCGGGTACAACATCATCATCATCATCATCACACCGTACCTCCATGTCGGTAATGCTGCCTGACTGAGACTGATCACTATTATCTACATCCTCTGTCAATGATGGTTGCGCATCACTCATTTCTTCCAAATGATGTGTCAATAACTCCTGTGACAGATCAAGTGAAGCGGCTGCGGTGCTAGTGTTGGTGGTGGCGACAGGCGGCGGAGTGGAACTGGTCACTTGAGACCTGCCCAAAGCACAGCTGGACTTAGATGGTACGTCAAGGTTAGGAGGACTAGCAGCAGAAGCTGAAGAAGATTGGGTTTCCTGTGTTAGCCATTCAACTAGGTCCTCCTCAGAAGTTTTGCATCCCCCCTGGCACCCGGCGTCTGAACAATGTGCATATTTGTAGGGTCTAAAGGAATCACAGCACCACAACCATGACCACGGAACCTGCGGGGTGGCCTGCCTCTGCCTGTCATTTTTTTTTAAATGGACACTAACAATACTATTACACCAATTGAGTGGTGGCACTGTGAAAGTGGGCACAGTATACGCTGTGAGACTGACAACAACAAAAAAGACAGATGTTTTAAAAATAACAAATTGTTAATTTTTTGAAATATTACTAGTACTGTGGCAACAAATATGATTGTTTGGCACTATTTGGCAAATGGGCCTGTCTGGCACACACGCTGGGAGAAAGGAAACTGCAATTCAATGGCACTAGGAGACTGAAGAATCACAGTCAAAACAGTTATGATTAACAAAAATTCCAATCCTGTTACAATAAATATGAGTGGTGGCACTAATTGGCTAGTTGGGACTGGCACACAGGCAGGCAGGCAGGAGGAAAATGCAATTCAAGGGCACTAGTAGACTGCAGATTGACAGTCAAAACAGTGTTAATTGACAAATTTTGCAATACTGTTAAAAGAAATATGATTGCTAGCACTAATTGGATAGTTGGGCCTGGCACACAGGCTGGCAGGCAGTAGAAAAGTGCAATTCAATGGCACAAGCAAAATGAGGATTAAGATCAACAATCAAGATTTTTTTAATTTTAATTAGTAACTATACTGTGACAACAATTAGGATTGGTGTAAATAGTTGGCAAGACGGCCTGGCACAAAAGGATGGCAGGCAGGAGGTAGATGCAATTCAAGGACACCAAAAATTTTAATTTTTAATTATTAGAATACTGTCACAACAAATATGATTGGTGTAAATATTTTTTAAGTAGGCCTGGCACACAGGCTTGGAAGGCTGTAGAAAAGTGCTATTCTAGGGCACGAGCAAACTGAGGATTAAGATCATCAACAATAAAGATTTTTCTAATTGTAATTAGTAACTATACTGTGAGAAAAAATTAGGATTGGTAAAAATAGTTGGAAAAACGGCCTGGCACAAAAGGATGGCAGGCAGGAGGTAGATGCAATTCAAGGACACTAGGAGACTGATTACTGACAGTCTAAACAGTGATGATTGACAATTTTTGCAATACTGTTAACAGAAATATGATTGCTGACAACAATTGGCTAGGTGGGCCTGGCTCAAAGCAGGCTGCAAGGCAGGAGGAAAGTGCTATTCAATGGCACCAGCAAACTGAGGATTCAAGTCGGGAACCTGTGGAAGACAGATAGAAGAGGCGCCTCATGGGACAAGTATTGTCTTGTACAACAAAGGAGAGCAGTAACAGCAGAGCCCCCACACACAGAGTGTTACTCACAAGAGCGGCGGTACACCAAGTACCCAGACAAGCAGGACGGAACCAAAAGTCGCCCGTCAGACAAGCGCAAGCTCGACACGCTACAGCAGACGTCACTCGGCAGACAGCGTCAAAGTCACCAATCAGGTGGATGGAAACTCGGCACAGCAAACCTCCACAGAGGAATCAGGAACAGGACCAAAGTTACACTAGCGGCAACAATATTAAAATACAAACAGGTGTGATATACTCAAAAAGACATTTATTGAGTATAAACAGATAAAAACATGCGTCCAGCAACGCGTTTCTCAACAAATAGTCATTTCATCAGGCTGATACTAATACATGAAAATACCTGCTTTTTCATGTATTATTTTCAGGTATTTTCATGTATTAGTATCAGCCTGATGAAATGACTATTTGTTGAGAAACGCGTTGCTGGACGCATGTTTTTATCTGTTTATACTCAATAAATGTCTTTTTGAGTATATCACACCTGTTTGTATTTTAATATTGTTGCCGCTAGTGCAACTTTGGTCCTATTCCTGATTCCTCTGTGGAGGTTTGCTGTGCCGAGTTTCCATCCACCTGATTGGCTCACCTGCTGGGTCGACTTTGACGCTGTCTGCCGAGTGACGTCTGCTGTAGCGTGTCGAGCTTGCGCTTGTCTGATGGGCGACTTTTGGTTCCGTCCTGCTTGTCTGGGTACTTGGTGTACCGCCGCTCTTGTGAGTAACACTCTGTGTGTGGGGGGTCTGCTGTTACTGCTCTCCTTTGTTGTACAAGACGATACTTGTCCCATGAGGCGCCTCTTCTATCTGTCTTCCACAGGTTCCTGACTTTCATCCACAACATTCTAAGAGAGCTGCCTGGATTGCCGCCACTGAATCCGTCACCTACACCTGTTTCTGATCATTTGCGCACTTCTATAGAGACTCCTATTGTTTCTCTTGTTTTAGAAACTGAGGATTCAAATCACAGCAACTATTGCCAAAAGTTTTAATTTTTAATTATTAGAATACTGTCACAACAAATAGGATTGGTGTAAATATTTTTCAAGTAGGCCTGGCACACAGGCTTGGAAGGCTGTAGAAAAGTGCAATTCTATGGCACGAGCAAACTGAGGATTAAGATCATCAACAATCAAGATTGTTTTAATTTTAATTAGTAACTATACTGTGACAAAAAATTAGGATTGGTGTAAATAGTTGGCAAGACGGCCTGGCACAAAAGGATGGCAGGCAGGAGGTAGATGCAATTCAAGGACACTAGGAGACTGATTACTGACAGTCTAAACAGTGATGATTGATAATTTTTGCAATACTGTTAACAGAAATATGATTGCTGACAACAATTGGCTAGGTGGGCCTGGCTCACAGAAGGCTGCAAGGCAGGAGGAAAGTGCTATTCAATGGCACCAGCAAACTGAGGATTAAAATCACAGCAACTATTACCAAAAATTTTAATTTTTAATTATTAGAATACTGTCACAACAAATATGATTGGTGTAAATATTTTTAAGTAGGCCTGGCACACAGGCTTGGAAGGCTGTAGAAAAGTGCAATTCAAAGGCACGAGCAAACTGAGGATTAAGATCATCAACAATAAAGATTTTTTTAATTGTAATTAGTAACTATACTGTGACAAAAAATGAGGATTGGTGTAAATAGTTGGCAAGATGGCCTGGCACAAATGGATGGCAGACAGGAGGTAGATGCAATTCAAGGAAACTAGGAGACTGATTACTGACAGTCTAAACAGTGATGATTGACAATTTTTGCAATACTGTTAACAGAAATATGATTGCTGACAACAATTGGCTAGGTGGGCCTGGCTCACAGCAGGCTGCAAGGCAGGAGGAAAGTGCTATTCAATGGCACCAGCAAAATGAGGATTCAAATCACAGCAACTATTACCAAAAATATAAATTTTTAATTATTAGAATACTGTCACAACAAATATGGTTGGTGTAAATATTTTTTAAGTAGGCCTGGCACACAGGCTTGGAAGGCTGTAGAAAAGTGCAATTCAAAGGCACGAGCAAACTGAGGATTAAGATCATCAACAATCAAGATTTTTTTAATTTTAATTAGTAACTATACTGTGACAAAAAATTAGGATTGGTGTAAATAGTTGGCAAGACGGCCTGGCACAAAAGGATGGCAGGCAGGAGGTAGATGCAATTCAAGGACACTAGGAGACTGATTACTGACAGTCTAAACAGTGATGATTGACAATTTTTGCAATACTGTTAACAGAAATATGATTACTGACAACAATTGGCTAGGTGGGCCTGGCTCACAGCAGGCTGCAAGGCAGGAGGAAAGTGCTATTCAATGGCACCAGCAAACTGAGGATTCAAATCACAGCAACTATTACCAAAAAATTTAATTTTTAATTATTAGAATATTGTCACAACAAATATGATTGGTGCAAATATTTTTTAAGTAGGCCTGGCACACAGGCTTGGAAGGCTGTAGAAAAGTGCAATTCAAAGGCACGAGCAAACTGAGGATTAAGATCATCAACAATAAAGATTTTTTTAATTGTAATTAGTAACTATACTGTGACAAAAAATTAGGATTGGTGTAAATAGTTGGCAAGACGGCCTGGCACAAATGGATTGCAGGCATGAGGTAGATGCAATTCAAGGAAACTAGGAGACTGATTACTGACAGTCTAAACAGTGATGATTGACAATTTTTGCAATACTGTTAACAGAAATATGATTGCTGACAACAATTGGCTAGGTGGGCCTGGCTCACAGCAGGCTGCAAGGCAGGAGGAAAGTGCTATTCAATGGCACCAGCAAACTGAGGATTCAAATCACAGCAACTATTACCAAAAATGTTAATTTTTAATTATTAGAATACTGTCACAACAAATATGATTGGTGTAAATATTTTTTAAGTAAGCCTGGCACACAGGCTTGGAAGGCTGTAGAAAAGTGCAATTCAAAGGCACGAGCAAACTGATGATTAAGATCATCAACAATCAAGATTTTTTTAATTTTAATTAGTAACTATACTGTGACAAAAAATTAGGATTGGTGTAAATAGTTGGCAAGACGGCCTGGCACAAAAGGAGGGCAGGCAGGAGGTAGATGCAATTCAAGGACACTAGGAGACTGATTACTGACAGTCTAAACAGTGATGATTGACAATTTTTGCAATACTGTTAACAGAAATATGATTGCTGACAACAATTGGCTAGGTGGGCCTGGCTCACAGCAGGCTGCAAGGCAGGAGGAAAGTGCTATTCAATGGCACCAGCAAACTGAGGATTCAAATCACAGCAACTATTACCAAAAATTTTAATTTTTAATTATTAGAATACTGTCACAACAAATATGATTGGTGTAAATATTTTTTAAGTAGGCCTGGCACACAGGCTTGGAAGGCTGTAGAAAAGTGCAATTCAAAGGCATGAGCAAACTGAGGATTAAGATAATCAACAATAAAGATTTTTTTAATTTTAATTAGTAACTATACTGTGACAAAAAATTAGGATTGGTGTAAATAGTTGGCAAGACGGCCTGGCACAAAAGGATGGCAGGCAGGAGGTAGATGCAATTCAAGGACACTAGGAGACTGATTACTGACAGTCTAAACAGTGATGATTGACAATTTTTGCAACACTGTTAACAGAAATATGATTGCTGACAACAATTGGCTAGGTGGGCCTGGCTCACAGCAGGCTGCAAGGCAGGAGGAAAGTGCTATTCAATGGCACCAGCAAACTGAGGATTCAAATCACAGCAACTATTACCAAAAATTTTAATTTTTAATTATTAGAATACTGTCACAACAAATATGATTGGTGTAAATATTTTTTAAGTAGGCCTGGCACACAGGCTTGGAAGGCTGTAGAAAAGTGCAATTCAAAGGCACGAGCAAACTGAGGATTAAGATCATCAACAATAAAGATTTTTTTAATTGTAATTAGTAACTATACTGTGACAAAAAATTAGGATTGGTGTAAATAGTTGGCAAGACGGCCTGGCACAAAAGGATGGCAGGCAGGAGGTAGATGCAATTCAAGGAAACTAGGAGACTGATTACTGACAGTCTAAACAGTGATGATTGACAATTTTTGAAATACTGTTAACAGAAATATGATTGCTGACAACAATTGGCTAGGTGGGCCTGGCTCACAGCAGGCTGCAAGGCAGGAGGAAAGTGCTATTCAATGGCACCAGCAAACTGAGGATTCAAATCACAGCAACTATTACCAAAAATTTTAATTTTTAATTATTAGAATACTGTCACAACAAATATGATTGGTGTAAATATTTTTTAAGTAGGCCTGGCACACAGGCTTGGAAGGCTGTAGAAAAGTGCAATTCAAAGGCACGAGCAAACTGAGGATTAAGATCAACACTAAAAAAATTTTTTATTTAAATTAATAACTATACTGTCTGACTGTGACAACAATTATGATTGGTGTAAATAGTTGGCTAGACGGCCTGGCACAAAAGGCTGGCAGTGGCAGGCAGGAGGTAAATGAAATTCAATGGCATTAGGAGACTGAATATTTGCAGTCCAAAAAATTATGATTTTTTTTTTATTACTGTTACAAGAATTGTGATTGGTGCCACTAATTGGCTACTTGGGCCTGGCAGACAGGCTGGCAGATATGAGTCGTGGATGGTAGGTAGGGCAGCAATTTAACACAGTATGCTGTGTAAGTGACAAAAACACAGGACTGATAGAAAATTAAGTTACATTACACTAGCAAAATATTTGAAAATTTTAGATTTTAATATTAAAATTATGTTAAGAAGTGCAATGCACATATGACTCTATGAGTGGTCGCACTGGCTGGCTGCTACGTAGGGCAGCAATTATAACAACAGTATGCTGTGTAAGTCAGATAGACAGTTAGACACAGGCCTGATAGAAAATACAATTAGATTACACTAGCATAATGATTTAAAGACTTTTTTTTGGAAATTTTAAGAAAAAGGTTAAGCACATACATATAAGTCATGGCTGATAGCCTTGGAAGGGCAGCTATTAAAAACAGTAGGCTCTGTATGTCGGATACACACACGCCTGATAGAAAATACTATTAGATTACACTAGAAAAATGATTGAAATTATTTTTTGGGGGGAAATTAAAAAAAGGTTAAACACATATGAGTCGTGGCTCATAGACTAGGGAGGGCAGCAAGTAAACACAGTAGGCTCTCTATGTCAGCAAAACACACAGGCCGGATAGAAAATTATATTAGATTACACTAGCAAACAAATTTAAACTTTTTTTTTTTTTTTTTTATAATTAAGGTGAAAGAAAAATAGATATGAGTGCTGGGTGGCTGCCTTGCAAAGAGCAATTAACCAAAAGACTGAAAAAAAGAGGTATATTAATGCTGAGTGATCCTGACAGACACAGGCATGATAGTAAATGTAATTAGATTACACTAGCAAAATATTTTTTTTTTTTTAAATTTAAAATAATGTTATAAACGGATATTAACACTGGTGGCTGCTGGCTGGCACAGAGCAATGAACCAGAGTATATGCTGTGTGACACTGGCCTAATAGAAAATGAAAAAAAATTACACTAGAAAAATAATTATATTTTTGGGTTAGTTAAATTTAAACTAATGTTGTTAGGGAGATATCAGTGGTGGCAGTAGTCACAGCATATGCTGTGAGCCTTAAACACACAGCTGAAAGCCAGGCAACTGCTAATAAAAAAAAAAACGAAAAAAAAAAAAAAAAACGGCACCTAAAAAGGGTTTCTTGGGGTGCTGTGCTTGCAGCAGAGATGAGTGGAGTCTTTTTGGACTGTAAATACACTAGCCTAGCTATGTTTTTCCTATTAATGTCAGGAGCAAAAACACAACACGTCCTCTCATTAAAAAAGCAAGGTCGTTATGAGTCTAAAATGGCGGATTCCGAGTAGCTGGGAGTGTCTGTGAGGGAGTGTCTGATGTTGATTGGCTCTAATGTGTCAGGCGGCTGTGACATAAAGGGTCAAAGTTTCCACAATAATGACACATAGGGGCGGATCGAACATCGCCATGTGTTCGCCCACAAACGCGAACACAAACAAGCTATGTTCGCTGTGAACCAACAGTTCTGGACATCACTATATATTAATACAACCATGTTAGCTGTGCAATCACACCAAACAGACACCTACAGGTATCAAAAGGCATAATCAAGAGGATTTGCTTTTCTGTGATTGGCTCACAGACACAGTCTGTGATTGGCTCACAGACACAGCAAGGCAGTGAGAGGGAGGGAAAGGCTGGCCCTGCATCATGCACAAATAATTATCGGACTCAGTATTTCTTTCACCGGTCTTCTCACTGGTTTCCCAGCCGACAATGGACTCCTCTGGAGCTTGGTTGTTTGGTTGTTTAGCTCACTGCTCACTCTCTCAATGTTCAAATGATCAGGTTTCTACGAGTTTCAGCATTGCGCCTTTCTCAAGATCAAGCTCCTAGAGGAGTCCATTGTCAGCTGGGAAACCAGTGAGAAGACCGGTGAAAAAAATACAGAGTCCGAGTTAAACAACTCACCAAGACGTAAGCCGTTTCTGGATCAGAGCTCACGGAGTCAAAAGTTAGTTCCGTTATTGGGGAACCGACAATCTACGGAGACACAATCATCAGTACAGCTGGTAAACAGAGGCTAAGAGATACAGCACTCCACCGGCTTTTTTGTACTACAGAAGGAGATCGTCAACAGTGCACTGTTCTACAGAAGGAACTCATACATTCAACTGAAAACCGTATGTAACTATTTAAAACTTATTGCTTAAGAGTAATGCAACTAGAGACGCTGAGCTAACGATACAATATTGCACAATAGTGTGAATAGCAAGGCAAATAGTTGCCGTTTAAAGAGTCGCAATAGAAATAGTATATTGCCACATGTGTGTTTTTTCTGAGACTTAACCGATGGGAAGCAATTAACCCCTGTTTGCCATAGCACAGACACACAAGAAAGCGGACATATCTGTGCAAATTTTTAAATATTAAGTTTATCTTAAACTGCACATATTTCTGTTGAGAAGAAAACAGACATTTCTGTGCAAATTTCAACTATCAGCCCATCTTGTGACTGCACTCACTTCTGTTTAGAAGAATAGCAATAATATTATTATTATTATACATTAGATGTTTTATTCATATGCCTGACTTTTTGTGCAATTGCATTTTTTATTATTGTTTTTATTGGCTTAAGAGTAGCAATACCGGTGTTTAGCATTATTAATTTTATTTTTATTTACTGTTTATTATACAGATGTCCATTATGAGATTTGTCTATGTCTAGGTATATATCTTAAGGAATAAATTATTTATTAGATTTATAAAATACTAGTCTACATTCTTTATATACACACTGGGAGAATATCTCCATTCACACCACTAAAGACAGAACTGCATGGATTTGCGCCACCTTATATCGATACTAAAGTTAGCAGATTTGCTTATCATATTTTAAAGAATGAATTGTGAAATATTATAAAAAATGTTTTATATTTTTGCAATGCTTATCAGTATTTCAATTTTTTTTTTAAACTTACTTATTATTCTGATGCCTGTTCCCCTCATACTGTTTTTTATCTGAATGACACCAAATCAGTTTATTTGCCAGATGCATTCATTACATTTATTATTGAGCACACAAAACGACTATCTAGAGAGTGGGTGGGACTGATCTCTAAATTAAAAAAAAAAATTATAATGTCAAAATGTTAAATTTTTTAAATAGCGGTATATTTGTTAGTATGATAATATTTCCTCTGGTACATTTATAAAACTTTATTATTTACTATCACTTTAACTGTTGTCCCACCCTATTTCATTATGGGCTCATAGATGTCACTGCTTGAATATAAGATCCCACGTGTGATGTTTCATAACCTTTCATCATCTTTTGAAAGAAAACAAAATTTATGCTTACTTGATATATTATTTCATGTTGATGAGTTTCACAAGCAACGCCCTTTCTTTACACAGTTGGCGGCAATACTTGCTTTGCAACATTCTATTTCCCTCAATGTACTTGGTCATAAGTATGACTGAGGTATGATAAGAAAGTGAGAGGGAATAAAGCTCTGGAATGTAAGAGTGTTTTTGCCTCTTCCTAGTGGACTGCAGTGTTATAACACATGTGATGTCTCGTGGACTAGCCATCATGAAAGAAAAGCACTGATCAGGTAATCATAAATTTAGTTTTTCCAAAGATCAGTTCAAATGTTAATAGATAAAATAAAAAAGCCAAAAATATTGGTTAAATCACATTTTAAAATGATGAAACCTGTATACCATCTAAAATATCATTGCTATAATGCTGATCTCTAATTATAATTAAATGTTTGGATGTATTTTTATATATATATATTTTTTTTTTAAATTACACAAAATTATATGAAATTATTTGCAGACATATAAAGCATTGAATGTACAGGTTAAAGAGGAAACAAGTACATTCAAACACATTAGGTAATAGACATCATTAGTTGGTTATTTTATAAATAATAGATATTGGGCGTGTGAAATGAACCCCCTTGCAAAAAGCCTGAGAACAGACTGTTTCTTTTTCCCCTTTTTTAAAAATATTAGGGTAAGAAAATCAGAATATGGCAACATTATAAACAATTAAATTGCTGTATTTCTTCCTATTTTTAAAATGTATTACTCCTAATTTGATTTAATATATTGTTTCATTATGTAGTTAATTTATGTAGTTCATCAATAAAAAACATTTTTCCAAGTACTTCAAGAACCATTCCATTAACAAATGCTGATACAGACAGAGGTGATGGACCCTTTAGAATTATATTTAGAGTTATCCATATTCTTTGAATATTGTGACCTGAAATGTGATCTGATCTTAAATTATATTTATATTAAAACAAGCACATTTACACGTTATACATATATCCCCTCCCTCAAACAAAAAAATGGATCTACATATGTATAGCACAATGTAAACATTTCATATTTGCTTAATAACATAATCATTTTTTCTTTTTATGCTTGCGATTTTATTGTTATATTTATATTCAGTTTTAAGCCTCAAATCAAAACATGTTTATGCATAGAAATCTGCAGTTTATAAATTTCCCACGGCATGCATTTTAAGTACTTTAAAACTTGTATTTTTGTTTGTTTATTTTTATAACGCTTATAACTTATCACAATGACTTAGAGAAAACAGATGTTTAACCTTTCATATTGCAACAATTAGTCAAAACATGCAAGCAGAGCGATAAAGAATTATAATAAAAAATGACACATATCAGGAGATATCTCATGGTAACTAGTTTTACAATTATCAATCAAAATATTTACAACACATTCTCAGACACAAACATTTTACCTTACATAATATTTATTTCTATATGCATCCTCACACAAGAACAAAAATACTGAAACTTAGCAGGTGATTTACACTTAGTAACATAGGGCTCGATTTATCAAACTACGGCAGACAGGGGCATACATATGCTCCCCTGTCTGCCGCAACTCGCCTCTGGCAGACAGAATTCCCCTGGCGGAATTTAACTTTGCACATAAGTGCTATTTTGTGCTTGCGTGCAATGCCACCCCCTGCCCACGCACAGCCAACCATGCACGGACAGGAGCTGTCAATCTCCTCGGTCGGATAAGACCGGGGAGATTGAAATTCTCCACCTAAGAGATGGAGAAGGAAGCAGCGGTCTGATGACTGCTGCTTGATAAATTTTCACTGCAGGTTCTCTTGTGAGAACCTGCAGTCACAGAGAGGTATAGGACTTGATAAATCGAGCACATTGTCTTCAGGGTGCAGAGATTACAATTCAAGTGTAAAAATCCAAGTGGTAAGGATCATAAACACGACTGGAACACAATTTACATGTATATTAAAAATTATAATTTGCAATTATTTTAAAAAACTTGGAGAGAGTGTTAATTTAAAAACAACTCATATGCTGTGTTAATATAGATTTTAAGAATAATAAATGAGGAATACTTCTTATTATTGGAGGAGATTTGATAATAAAATATAATGGGTTAGAAAAGAGGATCTTAATAATCATGTACCTAATCTTCCAAAAATACAAAAGAAAAGTTTTTTATTTTATAAGAAATTAAAATATGTGCTTAGAACGGAGTTGCTGGCTGTTTAGAGGAAGGTGGCCAGGTCAATATCTTTATAAAGACCATATGGTACTCGAGTGTTCAAGCAATGTATCCAATAGGTCTTCCTTCCTCTTCATTGTAAGAGTCTCTCTTTGCCTCAACTGGAAGGAATGTGTTCAATGGCTTTGATGGAGAGAAACAGAAACACAGAAAGAACTCCATATCGCCATTATGGACCAAAAAAAATCAGCATACCTATCAACAACAATCTAATGGTCAATACGAGTTGAAAAGAAATCAACCCATTCACTATCAACATAGAGACCACATTACTCCACTATATAGAGGAAACTACAATGATCACACCCCAACAAGCAATTTCGCAGAGGATACTCCCAAGTGGAGAAGAAAAAGCAATCAATATATAAGAGTAATTACTAACAATTCTAACCAGCAAAAATATTTTTTAGAGGAAAGACAAAGAAAAGAATCACCTCAAATAAAGTAGGAAAAACATCCAACCCCAAGACCTCAAAAACACGGATGGGATTACGTATAAGAGGACGCAGAGGAGGAAAATATGTACACAGAAAGAAAAAAGCCAAATTCGAATCAATTGAAGAAAAAATTGTTGATAAAAAGTATCTTAAAAAAGGACCTCTCATTTGCACCTAACAAAGGTCCAAATCCATTTAATCTCTTCATTGATACAAACAAATTTATTCGCAAGATAACATTACAGAGACATTTTGCAAAGAACCCCCGCAACATAACGAAAAGAGGAAAAACTTAATTGGAAACACCATCAGAAGATTCTACAATTACTGGAAATGATATAGGAATTACACTAACACAAGGTGATCAAGAAACAATTGGGGCCTTACAAGAATTGAAACAAAAATCTCAAGTCATATCATAGGAATGTCACACAGTATTTTTTAAGCCAAAGTAAATTTTTTATCCTTCTCATTCAAAGGCCAAATACATAAACTTGTTTGAGGACCTGGTACTGGACAATATGTGCAATTCTTTTAAAATGAAAAACATGAATCTCAGCAAGAGAGAGAAACAAGCACTTAAAAATCTAATGCCTAAATTTCGAGTTTTGCGGTAAGGTAAAAAAGCATCATTAACAGGTCCTAACGTTGCTTTTTTTACGCCCGCTGCTATTACGAGTCTTGCAGGATAAGGTATACCGCACACTTTTTTGGCCTTACCGCAAACCTACTTACATAAAGTTCATAAAGCCTTTTTTCTATGGGACTTCCATAGCACTGGTATTGCGAGTTTGTCCTGGGAGGCCAAAAAAAGAGTGGTACAGCCTCTACCGACAAGATTCGTAACGCATTTTAAAGTTAATAGTTATGAGTTTTACACTACAATGCTGTAGAATAAAACTCATAACTAAAGTGCTAAAAAGTACACTAACACCCATAAACTACCAATTAACCCCTAAACCGAGGCCCTCCCGTATCACAAACACTATAATAAAATTATTAACCCCTAATCTGCCGTTCCGGACATCGCCACCACTATAGTAAACATATTAACCCCTAAACCGCCACACTCCCGCCTTGCAAACACTAGTTAAATATTATTAGCCCCTAATCTGCGCCCCTAACATCGCCACCACCTACATTATACTTATTAACCCCTAATCTGCTGCCCCCAACATCGCCAACACCTATATTATATTTAGTAACCCCTAATCTCCCTCCCCCAATGTTGCTGCAACCTACCTACACTTATTAACCCCTAATCTGCCGCCCCCAAAGTCGCCGCCACTATTCTAAATTTATTTACTCCTAAACATAAGTCTAACCCTAACCCTAACACCCCCTAACTTAAATATAATTTAAATAAATCTAAAGAAAATTCCTATCATTAACTAAATTATTCCTATTTAAAACTAAATACTTACATGGAAAATAAACCCTAAACTAGCTACAATATAACTAATAGTTACATTGTATCTAGCTTAGGGTTTATTTTTATTTTACAGGCAAGTTTCTATTTATTTTAACTAGGTAGAATAGTTAATAAATAGTTATTAACTATTTAATAACTACATAGCTAAAATAAATACAAATTGACCTGTAAAATAAAACCTAACCTAAGTTACAATAACACCTAACACTACACTAAATTAAATTAAATTAGCTAAATCACAAAAAAAGCAAACACTAAATCACAGAAAATAAAAACAAATTACAAGATCTTTAAACTAATTACACCTAATCTAATAGCCCTATCAAAATAAAAAAAGCCCCCCCAAAAATAAAAAAAACCCTAGCCTAAACTAAACTACCAATAGCCCTTAAAAGGGCCTTTTGTGGGGCATTGCCCCAAAGAAATCAGCTCTTTTACCTGTAAAAAAAAATACAAACAACCAACTAACAGTAAAACCCACCACCCACACAACCAACCCCCCAAATAAAACCCTAACTTAAAAACCCAAAGCTCCCCATTGCCCTGAAAAGAGCATTTGGATGGGCATTGCCCTTAAAAGGGCATTTAGCTTTATTGCTGCCCAAAGCCCTAACCTAAAAATAAAACCCAACCAATATACCCTTAAAAAAATCCTAACACTAACCCCCTGAAGATTCACTTACTGGGAGAAGTCTTCATCCAAGCGGCAAGATGTCCTCAACGAAGCCAGCAGAAGTGGTCCTCCAGATGGGCAGAAATGGTCCTCCAGACGGGCAGAAGTCTTCATCCAGACTGCATCTTCTATCTTCATCCTTCCAACGCAGAGCGGCTCCATCTTCAAGACATCCGGCGCGGAGCATCCTCTTCAATCAACGTCTTCTTCGTAATGAATATCTCTTTAAGTGACGTCATCCAAGATGGCGTCCCTTAGATTCTGATTGGCTGATAGAATTCTATCAGCCTATCAGAATTAAGGTAGACAAAATCCTTTTGGCTGATGCAATCAGCCAATAGGATTGAGCTGGCAATCAGCCAATAGAATGTGAGTTCAATCCTATTAGCTGATTGCATCAGCCAATATGATTTTGTCTACCGTAATTCCGATTGGCTGATAGAATTCTATCAGTCAATCGGAATCTAAGGGACGCCATCTTGGATGACGTCACTTAAAGAAACATTCATTCCGAAGAAGCCGTCGATTGAAGAGGATGCTCCGCGCTGGATGTCTTGAAGATGGAGCTGCTCCGCGTCGGAAGGATGAAGATAGAAGATGCCGTCTGGATGAAGACTTCTGCCCGTATGGAGAACCACTTCTGCCCATCTGGAGGACCCCTTCTGCCGGCTTCGTTGAGGACATCTTACCACTTAGATGAAGACTTCTCCCGGTAAGTGAATCTTCGGGGGTTAGTGTTAGGATTTTTTAAGGGTGTATTGGGTGGGTTTATTTTTTAGGTTAGGGCTTTGGGCAGCAATAGAGCTAAATATCCTTTTAAGGGCAATGCCCATCCAAATGCCCTTTTCAGGGCAATGGGGAGATTAGGTTTTTTAGTTAGGCTTTTATTTGGGGGGATGGTTGTGTGGGTGGTGGGTTTTACTGTTGGGGGTTGTGTGTATTTTTTTTTCAGGTAAAAGAGCTGCTTTCTTTGGGGCAATGCACTGCAAAAGGCCCTTTTAAGTGCTATTAGTAGTTTAGTTTAGGCTAGGGTTTTTTTTTTATTTAGGGAGGGCTTTTTTATTTTGATAGGGCTATTTGATTTGGTGTAATTAGTTTAAATATCTTGTAATTTGTTTTTTATTTTCTGTTATTTAGTGTTTTTTTGTGATTTAGCTAATTTAATTTAATTTATTTAATTGTATTTAATGTAGGGAATTTATTTAATTATAGTGTAGTGTTAGGTGTTATTGTAACTTAGGTTAGGTTTTATTTTACAGGTCAATTTGTATTTATTTTAGCTAGGTAGTTATTAAATAGTTAATAACTATTTAGTAACTATTCTACCTAGTTAAAATAAATACAAACTTGCCTGTAAAATAAAAATAAACCCTAGGCTAGCTACAATGTAATTATTAGTTATATTGTAGCTAGCTTAGGGTTTATTTTACAGGTAAGTATTTAGTTTTAAATAGGAATAATTTAGGTAATGATAGGAATTTTATTTAGATTTATTTAAATTATATTTAAGTTAGGGGGTGTTAGGGTTAGGGTTAGACTTAGATTTAGGGGTTAATACATTTAATATAGTGGCAGTGACATTGTGGGTGGCAGATTAGGGGTTAATAAGTGTAGGTAGGTTGCAGCGACATTGGGGGCGGGAGATTAGGGGTTAATAAATATAATGTAGGTGTTGGCGATGTTGGAGGGCAGCAGATTGGGGTTAATAAGTATAATGTAGGTGTCGGCGGTGTCCGTAGCGGCAGATTAGGTGTGAATAAGTGTAAGATTAGGGGTGTTTAGGGGTTAATGTTAGGGTGTTAGGTGTAAACATAAAATGTGTTTCCCCATAGGAATCAATGGGGCTGCGTTACTGAGTTTTACGCTGCTTTTTGGCAGGTGTTAGACTTTTTCTCAGCCGGCTCTCCCCATTGATGTCTATGGGGAAATATTGCACAAGCACGTATAACCAGCTCACCACTGACTTAAGCAGCGCTGGTATTGGAGTGCGGTATGGAGCACAATTTTGCTCTACGCTCACTTCTTGCCTTTTAACGCCGGGTTTGTAAAAACCTGTAATACCAGCACTGCAGGTAAGTGAGCAGTGAGAAAAAACTGCACGTTAGCACCGCACACTAATAAAATCTTTCATGAAGCAGATAAAGGGGGAGCAGTTTTAATACAAGAAAGAGAAGATTATCTTGTGGAAGCAACCAAAATTTTGGGAGACCAGACCACATATGTTGAAAAGTGATCTGACAGAACAATTTTCCAATGAATATGCATATCTGATAAACCAAGCCCTAAGAAATAAAGTGCTGATGAATGAAGAACATAACTTTCTCAAGAATAATACACCTAAACTAGCTAACTTTTATTATATCCCCAAGATCCACAAGGTTAAAAAATACCCTCCTGGGAGGCCAATCATCTCAGGGATAAATAATTTGACCTGTAACATCTCCCAATACGTGGATTATTTCTTGCAACCACTGGTACCAATACTCAAATAGCACATAAAAGACACTCCTCATCTCCTATCCAAACTAGAAGAGATCAAATGGGAAGATGATCTCTTATTCGCAACACTTGATGTCTCAGCTCTGTATACTTCAATTCCTCATAAAAAAGGAGTTGCGGTTATAAAGAGCACACTGAAAAACAGTCTGAATGAGGATCAAACTAACTTTATTGGTGAAGCTATTGAGTTCATTTTATCTAAGAATTACTTCACTTTTGAGAAAAAAATATTTATACAACAAATGGGTACTGCTATGGGCACTAAATTCCCCCCTGAACTTTGCAAATCTATAAATGGGACACTTTGAAAATGTAAGAATCTGGAATGAAAACCCATTCTCACTATATATAAAAAACTGGTAAAGATTTATAGATGATATCTTAATAATTTGGAAAGGGGAAGCAAATATTTTTAATGATTTTGTGGAATGGCTAAACAAAAATTAATTTAATCTAACCTTTACTAAGGAATGGAATAAGGAAAAAATCAACTTTCTAGATATATCTATATATAACTATATATATAGACAACAACAAGATAAATACAAAACTATTTACAAAAGGATATCTAAATGAGAATTGTGGACACCATCAGCAATGATTAAAAACATACCATTTGGACAATTTCAAAGGTTAAAATGAAACTGTACCAAGAAAGAAGACTTTGAAACAGCAGCCTATTCTCTAATTTTTTTTTAAAAAAGATTTAAAGAACTTCATAGAAAAACACTGGTGGAGGGGAAACGAAAAACAAAGACCAAGAAAAACAACCACAACGGTCCACATTTTGTTACTATCTGCTACTATGCAGCACTTCAAATTGAATTTTTTTTAAAGAAGCACTGGCATATACTAAAGAATGATCCACTACTTGCAGAAGAATTACCAAGCAGACCAACCGTAACTTATAGAAAAAATATGGATCTTAAGAATATCCTAGCCCTAACAAAATTAAAGACACAAAGTAAGGCGATAGTAAACACATTAAATCCAGAAAAAGCTTTTTTAAATGCAACAGAAAAAATTGTGAATGCTGCAAACACACCAGCAAAAACAAAACAGATAACAAATGGATTGTAAATAATGGTAAAGATCAAATTCTGATAACAAGCTTCATGAATTGCAAATCGGATAATGTAGTTTATCAAATTGAATCTAACTGCAAAGAAATCTACATTGCAAGAACTAAACGCACCTTTAAAAAACAGACTCCTTGAACATGTAAAGAATATAGAAAGAGAAACATCTGAGTATGGTTTAAGCATTCACTTTCAGGAACACCATAACAAAGACCCAAAAGGACTCTCCATCAAAGCAATTGAACACATTCCTTCTAGTTAGGGCAAAGAGAGACTCTTACAATTAAGAAGAAGGGAGACCTGTTGGATACATTGCTTGATCACTCGAGTACCATATGGTCTTAATAAAGATATTGACCTGGCCACCTTCCTCTAAACAGCCGACAACTCTGTTCTTAGCAAATATTTGAATTTCTTATAAAATAAAAAACTCTAGTGGTCTGTTTGACAGATTGAAGATCTTGATTAACCCTTCTTTTTATCAACATTTTTTTCTTCTATTGATTCTAATTTAGCTTTTTTCTTTCTGTGTACATATTTTCCTCCTCTGCATCCTCTTCTACGTAATCCCATCCGTGTTTTTGAGGTCTTGGGGTTGGATGTGTTTCCTACTTTATTTGAGGTGATTCTTTTCTTTGTCTTTCCTCTAAAAAATATTTTTGCTGGTTAGAATCGTTAGTAATTACTCTTATATTTTGATTGCTTTTTCTTCTCCACTTGGGAGTATCCTCTGCAAAATTGTTTGTTGGGGTGTGATCGTTGTAGTTTCCTCTATATAGTGGAGTAATGTGGTCTCTATGTTGATAGTGAATGGGGTGATTTCTTTTCAACTCGCATTGACCATTAGATTGTCGATGTTTTTGATAGGTATGCTGATTTTTTTTTGGTCCATAATGGCGATATGGAGTTCTTTCTGTGTTTCTGTTTCTCTCCATCAAAGCCATTGAACACATTCCTTCCAGTTGAGGCAAAGAGAGACTCTTGCAATGAAGAGGAAGGAAGACCTATTGGATACATTGCTTGAACACTCGAGTACCATATGGTCTTAATAAAGATATTGACCTGGCCACCTTCCTCTAAACAGCAGGCAACTCTGTTCTAAGCACATATTTTAATTTCTTATAAAATAAAAAACTTTTCTTTTGAATTTTTGGAAGATTAGGTACATGATAATTAAGATCCTCTTTTCTAACACATTCTATTTTATTATCACATTTCCTCCAATAATAAGAAGTATTCCTCATGTATTATTCTTAAAATCTATCCGCTAGATTTAGAGTTCTGCGGCCAAAGGGGTGCTTTAGCTACGCATGCTTTTTTTCCCCCGCACCTTTTAAATACCGCTGGTATTTAGATCTCACAGAAGGGCTGCGTTTGGCTCCAAAAAGGGAGCGTAGAGCATAATTTACCGCCACTGCAACTCTCAATACCAGTGGTGCTTACGGATGCGGCCAGCTTCAAAAACGTGCTCGTGCACGATTCCCCCATAGGAAACAATGGGGCCGTTTGAGCTGAAAAAAAATCTAACACCTGCAAAAAAGCAGCGTTCAGCTCCTAACGCAGCCCCATTGTTTCCTATGGGGAAACATTTCCTATGTCTGCAACTAACACCCTATCATGAACCCTGAGTCTAAACACCCCTAATCTTACACTTATTAACCCCTAATCTGCCCCTCCGTACACCGCCGCAACCTACATTATCCCTATGTACCCCTAATCTGCTGCCCCTAACACCGCCGACCCTATGTTATATTTATTATCCCCTAATCTGCCGTCCCCAACGTCGCCGCTACCTACCTACAATTATTAACCCCTAATCTGCCGACCGGACCTCACCGCTACTATAATAAATGTATTAACCCCTAATCTGCCCTCCCTAACATCACCGACACCTAACTTCAAGTATTAACCCCTAATCTGCCGACCGGACCTCGCCGCTACTCTAATAAATGTATTAACCCCTAAAGCTAAGTCTAACCCTAACACTAACACCCCCCTAAATTTAATATAATTTAAATCTAGCGAAATAAATTAACTCTTATTAAATAAATTAATCCTATTTAAAGCTAAATACTTACCTGTAAAACAAACCCTAATATAGCTACAATATAAATAATAATTATATTGTAGCTATTTTAGGATTTATATTTATTTGACAGGCAACTTTGTATTTATTTTAACCAGGTACAATAGCTATTAAATAGTTATTAACTATTTAATAGTTACCTAGTTAAAATAATTACAAAATTACCTGTAAAATAAATCCTAACCTAAGTTACAATCAAACCTAACACTACACTATCAATAAATTAATTAAATAAAACACCTACAATTATCTACAATTAAACCTAACACTACACTATCAATAAATAAATTAAATACAAATAAATACACTAACTAAAGTACAAAAAATAAAAAAGAACTAAGTTACAAAAAATTAAAAAATAACTAAGTTACAAAAAATTAAAAAATAATTAACAAACATTATAAAAATATTACAACAATTTTAAGCTAATTACACCTACTCTAAGCCCCCTAATAAAATAACAAAGCCCCCCAAAATAAAAAAAATGCCCTACCCTATTCTAAAATAAAAATTGAAAAGCTCTTTTACCTTACCAGCCCTTAAAAGGGCCTTTTGCGGGGCATGCCCCAAAGAATTCTGCTCTTTTGCCTGTAAAAAAAAACATACAATACCCCCCCCAACATTACAAACCACCACACACATACCCCTAATCTAACCCAAACCCCCCTTAAATAAACCTAACACTAAGCCCCTGAAGATCTCCCTACCTTATCTTCACCACGCCGGGTATCACCGATCCATCCAGAAGAGGCTCCGAAGTCTTCATCCAAGCCCAAGCGGGGGCTGAAGAGATCCATCATCGGGCTGAAGAGGTCCATCATCATGCTGAAGAGGTCCATCATCAGGCTGAAGTCTTGATCCAAGCGGCGGCTGAAGAGGTCCATCATCGGGCTGAAGTCTTGATCCAAGCGGCGGCTGAAGAGGTCCATCATCGGGCTGAAGTCTTCTATCAAGCGGCATCTTCAATCTTCTTTCTTCCAGATCCATCTTCATCCCGCCGATGCGGAACATCCATCCTGGCCGACGACTTCCCGACGAATGACGGTTCCTTTAAATGACGTAATCCAAGATGGCGTCCCTCAAATTCCGATTGGCTGATAGGATTGTATCAGCCAATCGGAATTAAGGTAGGAAAATTCTGATTGGCTGATGGAATAAGCCAATCAGATTCTAGTTCAATCCGATTGGCTGATCCAATCAGCCAATCAGATTGAGCTCGCATTCTATTGGCTGATCGGAACAGCCAATAGAATGCGAGCTCAATCTGATTGGCTGATTCCATCAGCCAATCAGAATTTTCCTACCTTAATTCCGATTGGCTGATAGAATCCTATCAGCCAATCGGAATTTGAGGGATGCCATCTTGGATGACGTAATTTAAAGGAACCGTCATTCGCCGGGAAGTCGTCGGCCAGGATGGATGTTCCGCGTCGGCGGGATGAAGATGGATTTTTTGTTAGATAAGAATTATATTTAACTTAGGGGGGTGTTAGGGTTAGACTTAGCTTTAGGGGTTAATACATTTAATATAGTAGCGGTGAGGTCCAGTCGGCAGATTAGGAGTTCATAATTGTAGGTAGGTGGCGGCGACGTTGGGGGCAGCAGATTAGGGGTTAATAAATATTATGTAGGGGTCAGCGGTGTTAGGGGCAGCAGATTAGGGGTACA
Source organism: Bombina bombina (assembly GCF_027579735.1). Classification (NCBI taxonomy): domain Eukaryota; kingdom Metazoa; phylum Chordata; class Amphibia; order Anura; family Bombinatoridae; genus Bombina; species Bombina bombina. Next base: position 1,053,547,899 of record NC_069500.1, on the reverse strand, counting down.
TAGGGATAACGTAGGTGTGCGGTCGGCAGATTAGGGGTTAAAAAAATTTATTAGAGTGGCGGCGATGTGGGGGGGCCTCGGTTTAGGGGTACATAGGTAGTTTATGGGTGTTAGTGTACTTTAGAGCACAGTAGTTAAGAGCTTTATGAACCGGCGTTAGCCCAGAAAGCTCTTAACTCCTGGCTTTTCTCTGCGGCTGGAGTCTTGTCGTTCACTTCAGCCAAGACTCTAAATACCGGCATTAGAAAGATCCCATTGAAAAGATAGGATACGCAAATGGCGTACGGGGATCTGCGGTATGGAAAAGTCGTGGCTGCAAAGTGAGCGTTAGACCCTTTCCTGACTGACTCTAAATACCAGCGGACGGCCAAAACCAGCGTTAGGACCCTCTAACGCTGGTTTTGACGGCTGATGCCGAACTCTAAATCTAGGCGTAAATTAACACAGCATATGAGTTGTTTTAAATTAACACTATCCAATTTTTTTAAAATAATTGCAAATTATAATTTTTAATATACATTATAAAAATTTAAATATCTATGGTCTGTATTATGTATCACAAATGTGCATTATAATAACATAACAAATGAGCGCTACAAGTGAAAAATAAAGTTAGGTAAAAATTCCTCCAATAAGTGTAATCTGTTTGCTCTAGGTCCTGGTCCTTCAGCATAAATCGAAGCTCCGGATGGATAGGAATACACCTCTGATGAAGTTGACTAGAGTTCAACAAAACGTGTAAGGTATCGCGAGACGAGTGACGCCACTTCCGTTTTTTCTCGCTTCCGGTGTTTAGCTCATACACGCCAAATTGAGCTCTGTTTATTTGGAGTCAGATAAGTATTTTTTTTGTTTTGAACTTCTATATATATATTTTTAACATTATTTTTTGCATATGCATTCTTTAATACCTATGTGATTACTAGGTTTATATAATCGATCTGTGTTTTATTGATTTTCATTTTTTGCCTTCATTTTACACTATCAATTTTTTGTATCAGCTTTTAAACAATGATTTTTGCTAAATAATCGATCTGTATCAATTTGTGCCAGATATATGTTTTCTATCATTTTTTAAACTTAATGATTTTTGATAATCGATCGTTTTTACCCATCTTATGATATGTTTTTTCTATTTTTGTATTTGCATCTGCTTTTAACATTATTTATTAAATATTTAATATTTTATATTCACAACATATATTTATTGATTTGGTCGCTAGTCTTAACCCTTATACTTTCTACAAGTTAGAGGGTATAGAGCTACTAGGACCTATATTAAGTAATTGGCCTAACATTCGCCTAGATTACGAGTTTTGTTGGTAAAAACATGGGGGGCTAACAAGCCTTTTTTTGAGTGAATGGCTGTGTTAGCCTCAGAAAAGTGATCTTTGAGACAAATCTAGCTCCACTTCAACCCTCAATACCAGCGTTGCTTACGGTTGCGGTAAGCTGGAAAAACGTGCTCGTGCATGATTTCCCCATAGGAAACAATGGGGCTGAGACGGCTGAAAAAACCTAACACCTGCAAAAAAGCAGCATCCAGCTTCTAACGCAGCCCCATTGTTTCCTATGGGGAAACACTTTCTAAGTCTACACCTAACACCCTAACATGAGTCTAAACACCCCTAATCTTACACTTATTAACCCCTAATCTGCCGCCCCCGCTATCGCTGACACCTGCATTATACTATTAACCCATAATCTGCCGCTCCGGACTCCGCTGCCACCTACATTATCCCTATGAACCCCTAATCTGCTGCCCCAACATCGACGACACCTATATTATATTTATTAACCCCTAATCTGCCGCACCAAACGTCGCCGCCACCTACCTACACTTATTAACCCCTAATCTGCTGACCGGACATCACTGCCACTATAATAAATGTATTAACCCCTAAACCGCTGCACTCCTGCCTCGCAAACACTATAATACATTTTAATAACCCATAGTATGCCCTCCCTAACATCGCCGCAACCAATCTACAATTATTAACCCCTAATCTCCCGTCGCTGCTACTATAATAAAGTTATTAACCCCTAAACCTAAGTCTAACCCTAACCCTAACACCCCCTAAGTTAAATATAATTAAAATAAAACAAAATAAATTTACTTTAATTAAATAAATTATTCCTATTTAAAAATAAATACTTACCTATAAAATAAACCATAAGATAGCTACAATATAACTAATAATTACATTGTTGCTATTTTATGATTTATATTTATTTTCCATGCAACTTTGTATTCATTTTAACTAGGTACAATAGCTATTAAATAGTTAATAACTATTTAATAGCTACCTAGTTAAAATAATTACAAAATTACCTTTAAAATAAATCCTAACATAAGTTACAAATACACCTAACACTACACTATCAATAAATGAATTAAATAAATTAAATACAATTTTCTAAACTAAAATAGAATTAAATAAACTAAACTATATTACAAACAAAAACAAACACTAAATTACAAAAAATAAAAAATTATTACAAGAATTTTAATCTAATTACATCTAATCTAAGCCCCCTAATAAAATAAAAAAGCCCCCCAAAATAATAAAATTCCCTACCCTATACTAATTTACAAAAGTAACCAGCTCTTTTACCATCCCTTAAAAGGGCTTTTTGCGGGGCATTGCCCCAAAGTAATCAGCTCTTTTACCTGTAAAATAAAATACAAGACCCCCCCAACATTACAACCCACCACCCACACACCCCTACTCTAAAACCCACCCGATCCCCCCTTAAAAAAAAACTAACACTACCCCATTGAAGATCACCCTACCTTGAGCCGTGTTCACCCAGCCGGGCACTGATGGGCCAAAAGAGGACATCTGGAGCGTCAGAAGTCTTCATCCGATCAGGGCAGAATAGGTCCTCCATCCAGCAGAAGTCTTCATCCAAGCGACATCTTCTATCTTCATCCATCCGGCACGGAGCGGGTCCATCTTCAAGACATCTGATGCGGAGCATCCTCTTCTTCCCGACGACTAACGACGAATGAAGGTTCCTTTAAATGACGTCATCTAAGATGGCGTCCCTCGAATTCCGATTGGCTGATATGATTCTATCAGCCAATCGGAATTAAGGTAGGAAAAATCAGATTGGCTGATGTAATCAGCCAATCGGATTGAAGTTCAATCCGATTGGCTTATTGGATGAGCCAATAGAATTGACCTCGCATTCTATTGGCTGATCCAATAAGCCAATCGGATTGAACTTCAATCCGATTGGCTGATTACATCAGCCAATCAGATTTTTCCTACCTTAATTCCTATTAGCTGATAGAATCCTATCAGCCAATCGGAATTCGAGGGACATCAACTTGGATGACGTCATTTAAAGGAACCTTCATTCATCGTTAGTCATCGGGAAGAAGAGGATGCTCCACGTCGGATGTCTTGAAGATGGACCCGCTCTGCACCTGATGGATGAAGATAGAAGATGCCGCTTGGATGAAGACTTCTGCTGGATGGAGGACCTCTTCTGCCCCGTTCGGATGAAGACTTCTGCCGCTCCGGATGTCCTCTTTTGGCCCATCGGTGCCCGGCTGGGTGAACACGGCTCAAGGTAGGGTGATCTTCAATGGGGTAGTGTTAGGTTTTTTTAAGGGGGGATCAGGTGGGTTTTAGAGTAGCGGTGTGTGGGTGGTGAGTTGTAATGCTTAGGGGGGTCTTGTATTTTATTTTACAGGTAAAAGAGCTGATTACTACTATTTGTAATCTAGTTTAGGATAGGGAATTTTATTATTTTGGGGGGCTTTTTATTTTATTAGGGGGCTTAGATTAGGTGTAATTAGATTAAAATTCTTGTAATATTTTTTTATTTTTTGTAATTTAGTGTTTGTTTGTTTTTGTAATATAGTTTAGTTTATTTAATTGTATTTTAGTTTAGAAAATTGAATTTAATTTATTTAATTCATTTATTGAAAGTGTAGTGTTAGGTGTATTTGTAATTTAGGTTAGGATTTATTTTAAAGTTAATTTTGTAATTATTTTAACTAGGTAGCTATTAAATAGTTATTAACTATTTAATAGCTATTGTACCTAGTTAAAATAAATACAAAGCTGCCTGTAAAAAAAATATTAATCATAAAATAGCTACAATGTAATTATTAGTTATATTGTAGCTATCTTATGGTTTATTTTATAGGTAAGTATTTATTTTTAAATAGGAATCATTTATTTAATTAACAGTAAATTTATTTCGTTTTATTTTAATTATATTTAATTTAGGGGGGTGTTAGGGTTAGACCTAGATTTAGGGGTTAATACATTTATTATAGTAGCGTCGACATTGGGGGCAGGAGATAAGGGGTTAATAATTGTAGGTAGGTTGCAGCGATGTTAGGGAGGGCAGATTATGGGTTAATAAAAATTATTATAGTGTTTGCGAGGCGGGAGTGCGGCGGTTTAGGGGTTAATACATTTATTATAGTGGCGGCGATGTCCGGTCGGCAGATTAGGGGTTAATAAGTTTAGGTAGGTGGCGGCGACATTGGATGCGGCAGATTAGGGGTTAATAAATATAATATAGGTGTCGGCGATGTTAGGGACAGCAGATTAGGGGTTCATAGATATAATGTAGGTGGCGGCGATGTCCGGTCGGCAGATTAGGGTTTAAACAATTTTTAATATAGTGTTTGCGATGTGGGGGGTCTCGGTTTAGGGGTTCATAGGTAGCTTATGGTGTTAGTGTACTTTGTAGCACTGTAGTTAAGTGCTTTATGTTCCGGCGTTAGCCCATAAAACTCTTAACTACTGACTTTTATATGCGGTTGGAGTCTTGGAGGTAGAGGCTCTACCGCTCACTTTCTCCAAGACTCGTAATACCAGCGTTAGGCAAATCCCATTAAAAAGATAGGATACGCCATTAACGTAAGGGGATTTGCGGTAGCCTCGAGTCGCGGAAGAAAAGTGAGCGGTAGAGCCTGTACCTGTCAGACTCGTAATACCAGGGTTAGATAAAAAGCATTGTTGGGACCTCTCAACGCTGCTTTTTAAGGCTAACGCAAAACTCGTAATCTCACCGATTGGTTTCAGTTGTGCTAGCTTGTTAAACTAAAATAAACTTCCTTGCAACAGTTGCATCAATTTCTTTTTTGTTTACGTTTTTGGTCTTAAGACCTATGGAACACTAATATTTGATTGATCAGTGCATATTGATACTGGTGTTTCTGTTCCCACATGTTTATTCATTGGTAATACTTTTGATAATTTATTGTTTAAACAGTTCTTGAGTCGATTTTTTTTGCTATCCCATAACACGGAAGCATACATAGATATCCACTTTTATAAAAATTTACAGGTTTTCACCTTTGTTCCTTGTAGTAGCGCTTCTACTCATTCCTTTTTTGCATGTTTTCCACATTCTAGTCCGGTTGGTGGTATCTAGACTAAACCCGAGTAGTAGCAGCTCTACAAGACAAATGTATGTATGTATTGACAAACATATATACATATTTTAACACACTTATTTGAATTTCATTACTCCCATTGAGCACCTTCTAAACTAACAAATAAGTGGGTATACTCTCTATCAGGACAGCACTATAAAATATATCCTTTTCTTCTTTATTTATATATATATATATATAAAATATATATATATATATTATATATAGGTATCGATATATAAAGATATATATAGGAATATCTATTTATAATACTTAGAATATTTTTGCCTATGTGAAGAACATTTGAATCTTAATTAGTTACAGTAATTACATAGTTAAACACTTAATGAAAAATTAATATTTCATAAATAGTGATGTCGCGAACCTAAAAATTTGGGTTCGCGAACGGCGAATACGAACTTCCTTAAAAGTTTACCACGCGCCATAGACTTTAATAGACAAGCGAATTTTAAAACCCACAGGGACTCTTTCTGGCCACAATAGTGATGGAAAAGTTGTTTCAAGGGTACTAATAACTGGACTGTGGCATGCCGGAGGGGGATCCATGGCAAAACTCCCATGGAAAATTACATAGTTGATGCAGAGTCTGGTTTTAATCCATAAAGGGCATAAATCACCTAACATTCCTAAATTGTTTGGAATAACGTGCTTTAAAAGTTCAGGTATGATTTTGTATCGATCAGGTAGTGTAAGGGTTACCTCCGCTTCACAGTGCGCAGTGTAGGTGATATACCTGCCCTGACCATGCTTAGCAGACCAGGGATCAGTGGTCAGATGGACCCTTGCCCCAACACTGTGTGCCAGACATGCCATTATAGCAGACTTACATGGCTTTGGCGTTGCTTTTTGGTAATTAGAAGGCTGCTAAATGCCACTGCGCACCACACGTGTTTTATGCCCAGCAGTGAAGGGGTTAATTAGGGAGCATGTAGGCAGCTTGTAGAGTTAATTTTAGCTTAAGTGTAGTGTAGTAGACAACCCAAAGTATTGATCTAGGCCCATTTTGGTATATTTCATGCCACCATTTCACAGCCAAATGCGATCAAATAAAAAATAATTGTTCACTTTTTCACAAACTTTAGGTTTCTCACAGAAATTATTTACAAACAACTTATGCAATTATGGCATAAATGGTTGTAAATGCTTCTCTGGGATCCCCTTTGTTCAGAAATAGCAGACAAATGGCTTTGGCGTTGCTTTTTGGAAATTAGAAGGCTGCTAAATGCCACTGCGCACCACATGTGTTTTATGCCCAGCAGTGAAGGGGTTAATTAGGGAGCATGTAGGCAACTTGTAGAGTTAATTTTAGCTTAAGTGTAGTGTAGTAGACAACCCAAAGTATTGATCTAGGCCCATTTTGATTTATTTCATGCCACCATTTCACCGCCAAATGCGATCAAATAGAAAATAATTATTCACTTTTTCACAAACTTTAGGTTTGTCACAGAAATTATTTACTAACAACTTATGCAATTATGGCATAAATGGTTGTAAATGCTTCTCTGGGATCCCCTTTGTTCAGAAATAGCAGACTTATATGGCTTTGGCGTTGCTTTTTGGTAATTAGAAGGCTGCTAAATGCCACTTCGCACCACACGTGTTTTATGCCCAGCAGTGAAGGGGTTAATTTGGGAGCATGTAGGCAGCTTGTAGAGTTAATTTTAGCTTAAGTGTAGTGTAGTAGACAAACCAAAGTATTGATCTAGGCCCATTTTGGTATATTTAATGCCACCATTTCACCGCCGAATGCGATCAAATTTAAAAAAATTGTTCACTTTTTCACAAACTTTAGGTTTCTCACAGAAATTATTTACAAACAACTTATGCAATTATGGCATAAATGGTTGCAAATGCTTCTCTGGGATCCTCTTTGTTCAGAAATAGCAGACTTATATGGCTTTGGTGTTGCTTTTTGGTAATTAGAAGGCTGCTAAATGCCACTGCGCACCACACGTGTTTTATGCCCAGCAGTGAAGGGGTTAATTAGGGAGCAAGTAGGCAGCTTGTAGAGTTAATTTTAGCTTAAGTGTAGTGTAGTAGACAACCCAAAGTATTGATCTAGGCCCATTTTGGTATATTTAATGCCATCATTTCACCGCCAAATGCGATCAAATTTAAAAAAAAAAATTTTTTTCGCAATTTTAGATTTCTCACTGAAATTATTTACAAACAGCTTGTGCAATTATGGCACAAATGGTTGTAAATTCTTCTCTTCAGAAATAGCAGACATATATGACTTTGGCGTTGCTTTCTGGTAATTAGAAGGCCGCTAAATGCTGCTGCGCATCACACGTGTATTATGGCTAGCAGTGAAGGGGTTAATTAGGTAGTTTGTAGGGAGCTTGCAGGGTTAATTTTAGCTTTAGTGTAGAGATCAGCCTCCCATCTGACACATCAGACCCCCTGATCCCTCCCAAACAGCTCCCTTCCCTCCCCCACCCCACAAATGTCCCCGCCATCTTAAGTACTGGCAGAAAGTCTGCCAGTACTAAAATAAAAGGTTTTTAATTTTTTTTTAATTTTTTAAGCATATTTACATATGCTGTAGTGTAGCATCCCCCCTTAGCCCCCAACCTCCCTGATCCCCCCCCAAAACAGCTCTCTAACCCTCCTCATCTGCCTTATTAGCGGCCATCGTGTTGTTTTTTTTAAATGTACACTACTGTTACACCAGATATGAGTGGTGGCACTGGGCAAGTGGGCACAGTATACGCTGTGAGTCTGACACACACGCTGGCAGGCAGGAAACTGCAATTAGATTACACAGGAAAAAAAAAAAGCAGACTGATGTTCTAGACCTAAAAAGGGCTTTTTGGGGTGCTGTCTTTACAGCAGAGACCAGATGAGTCCTTCAGAACTGTAGTGGACACTGAATACACTAGCCTAGCTATAGATTTCCCTATTAAATCAGCAGCAGCTACACTGTCCCTCCTCTCACTAAGAATGCAGCTTCCAAATGAATCTAAAATGGATGCCGTCCAGGAGGTGGGAGGGTCTGGGAGGGAGGGTCTGCTGCTGATTGGCTGTAATGTGTCTTCTGACTGTGAGGTACAGGATCAAAGTTTATTCAATGATGACGAATAGGGGGCGGATCGAACATCGCATATGTTCGCTGTCTGCGGCGAACACGAACATGCTATGTTTGTCGGGAACTATTCGCCGGCGAACTATTCGCGACATCACTATTCATAAATATTATTTTTCATGTTCTTAGCTACTTGACTGCAAAGGGCTTCAATGCACTTAGATATATGTCTATATATGTATACATTTGTATTTATATGTGTATGTATGTCAGTAAATACATATATACACATATTCATAAGTAAAAAAACACACATATATACAAGTGCATATAAAAAGTCTACACACCCCTGTTAAAATGTCAGGTTTCTGTGATGTAAAAAAATTAGACTTTTAATGTGACCTATAAACTGTACAACTCAATTGAAAAACAAACTGAAATCTTTTAGGTAAAGGGAAATAAAAATAAAAAACTAAAATAATATAAGCATAAGTGTGAACACCCTTAAACTAATACTTTATTGAAGCACCTTTTGATTTTATTACAGCACTCAGTCTTTTTGGGTATGAGTTTTTTCAGCATGGCACATCTTGACTTGGCAAGATTTGCCCACTTTTCTTTGCAAAAACACTCTAAATCTATCAGAATGCGAGGGTATCTCCTGTGCACAGCCCTCTTCAGATCACCCCACAGATTTTGAATTGGATTCAGGTCTGGGCTCTGGCTGGGCCATCCCAAAACTTTAATCTTCTTCTGGTGAAGCCATTCCTTTGTTGATTTGGATGTATGCCTTGGATCGTTGTCATGCTGAAAGATGAAGTTCCTCTTCATGTTCAGCTTTCTAGCAGAAGCCTGAAGGTTTTGTGCCAATATTGTCTGGTATTTGGAACTGTTCATTATTCCCTCTACCTTGACTAAGGCCCCAGTTCCAGCTGAAGAAAAACTGCCCCAAAGCATGATGCTGACAACACCATGCTTCACTGTGGGTATGGTGTTCTTTTGGTGATATGCAGTGTTGTTTTTGGGCCAAACATATCTTTTGGAATTATGGCCAAAAGTTCAACTTTGGTTTCATCAGACCAGAACACCTTTTGCAACATGCTTTTGGGAAACTTCAGATGTGTTTTTACAAAATTTAGCCAGGCTTGGATGGGTTTTTTTTGTAAGAAAAGGCTTCCGTCTTGCCACTCTACCCCATAGCCCAGACATATGAAGAATACGGGATTGTTGTCACATGTACCACACAGCCAGTACTTGCCAGATATTCCTGCAGCTCCTTTAATGTTACTGTAGGCCTCTTGGCAGCCTCCCAGACCAGTTTTCTTCTCATCTTTTCATCAATTTTGGAGGGACATCCAGTTCTTGGTAATGTCACTGTTGCACCATATTTTCTTCACTTGATGATGACTGTCTTCACTGTGTTTCATGGTATATCTAATGCCTTGGAAATTCTTTTGTACCCTTCTCCTGATACTTTTTAACAATGATATCCCTCTGATGCTTTAGAAGCTCTCTGCGGACCATGGCTTTTGCTGTAGGATGCAACTAACAAAATGTCAGGAAAGACCTACTAGAACAGCTGAACTTTATTTGGGGTTAATCAGAGGCACTTTAAATGATGACAGGTGTGTACTGACTCCAATATAACATGATTTTGAATGTGATTGCTTAATTCTGAACACAGCTACATCCCCAGTTATAAAAGGGTGTTCACACTTATGCAACCATATTATTTTAGTTTTTTAGTTTTATTTCCCTTTACCTAAAAGATTTTAGTTTGTTTTTCAATTGAGTTGTACAGTGTATAGGTCACATTAAAGGTGGAAAAAGTTCTGAAATGATTTATCTTTGTCTCATTTTTTTACATCACAGAAACCTGACATTTTAACAGGGGTGTGTAGACTTTTTATATCTAATATATATATATATATATATATATATATATATATATATATATATATATATATATATATATATATATATATATATATATATATATATATATACATATATATATATATATATATATATATATATATATATATATATATATATATATATATATACATATATATATATATATATATATATATATATATATATATATATATATATATATATATATATATATATATATATATATATACAAGAGAATAACAGCGCTAAACAATCCTTATCTCTATTAATAAGTGTGGGATAATAAAATGAATCAATTGATATGTTTGATATTTCAATACAAAATAGTGATTAGATGTAATAACCAATCTTATAATTAATATGGAGAATGTCACAAATAGTCCATTTAGATAATCTTAAGTGAGGTGAATCCCCTTACCAGATTTTACCTCAATCTAATGAGGTAAGTTGCAGCACTGGAAGGGGTACTCAGTTGCTGATGTCGGTAGATCCGGAATGACAGAATGTGCTTTTAAGATCTCATCCACCTCTTGGAGTATGTAGAGAATTCCATCTAGTAGATTCCTCCCAGGATATATAGGTATGCCAGCCACCTCTTGGAGTATGTAGTCTTGATTAACACTTTCTCACAGGCAGATGAACCCAGGAAAAGAGAAATCATATATAGTGTAATACTGGTTTTATTGTATGATTAAAAGAAAAACAAGCAATCATTAGACTCACATGAAGTGTCCTCAAACACTATGAGGTATGTATATGGCATATAAATAACTTTGTCCCGTTACAATGCAGAAGATAGTGTGACCAGTAGTCCCAATTTCCACATTTAGATCATCAGAGTAAGCAGCAGTCTGGTACAAGTACCAAATATAGATACACAATAAATCAATACAGTAATGTAGTACAAATCAATTTCAAATAGAACAATAAAATACCCTAACGCGTTTCAAAAGATTGATATTCCTTCTTCCTATATACATATTTATACATATACAATATATGGATGTATCTCTATGTTAATGCCCTTTGCAGTCCTTTTTTTCTAATACTTGAGACCTCATTTCTTTGAGCCCTTATAACTTTTTAATGCAAATTATGTATAATTTTGTATAATTTTTATTAGTCTTAGTACTTTTAAATTGATTTTTTATGTTTTTTTGTGCAACTTTTTATTCAAGTGTAAGAGTTAACCAGAGCTCTAAAGTCGCATGCATTTAATTAAATTGCACTCAAGAAAACACATACACCTAGATTTAGAGTTTTGCATTAGAAGGGGTGTGTTAGCTACGCGTGTTTTTTTTTCCCCGCACCTTCGAAATAACGCTGGTATTCTCTGAAGGGCTGCGTTAGGCTCCAAAAAGGGAGCGTAGAGCATAATTTATCGCCACTTCAACTCTCAATACCAACGTTGCGTACGGACGCAGCCAGCTTTAAAAACGTGCTCGTGCACGATTCCCCCATAGGAAACAATGGGGCAGTTTAAGCTGAAAAAAAACCTAACACCTGCAAAAAAGCAGCGTTCAGCTCCTAACGCAGCCCCATTGTTTCCTATGGGGAAACACTTCCTAAATCTGCACCTAACACCCTAACATGAACCCCGAGTCTAAACACCCCTAATCTTACACTTATTAACCTCTAATCTGCCGCCCCCGCTGTCGCTGACCCCTGCATTACACTTTTAACCCCTAATCTGCTGCTACCGATACCGCTGCAACCTACATTATCCCTATGTACCCCTAATCTGCTGCCCCTAACATCGCCGACACCTATATTATATTTATTAACCCCTAATCTGCCCCCCCAACGTCGCCGCTACCTACCTACACTTATTAACCCCTAATCTGCTGACCGGACCTTGTTGCCACTAAAATAAATGTATTAACCCCTAAACCGCCTCACTCCCGCCTCTAAAACCCTATAATAAATAGTATTAACCCCTAATCTGCCCTCCCTAACATCTCCGACACCTAACTTCAAGTATTAACCCCTAATCTGCCGACCGGACCTCACCGCTACTATAATAAATGTATTAACCCCTAAAGCTAAGTCTAACCCTAACCCTAACACCCCCCTAAGTTAAATATAATTTAAATCTAACGAAATAAAATAAATCTTATTAAATAAATTATTCCTATTTAAAGCTAAATACTTACCTGTAAAATAAACACTAATATAGCTACAATATAAATAATAATTACATTGTAGCTATTTTAGGATTTATATTTATTTTACAGGCATCTTTGTATTTATTTTAACTAGGTACAATAGCTATTAAATAGTTAATAACTATCTAATAGCTACCTAATTAAAATGATTACAAAATTACCTGTAAAATAAATCCTAACCTAAGTTACAATTAAACCTAACACTACACTATCAATAAATTAATTAAATAAACTACCTACAATTACCTACAATTATCTGCAATTAAATCAACTAAACTAAATTACAAAAAAAACAAACACTAAATTACAAAAAATAAAAAAAGATTACAAGAATTTTAAACTAACTACACCTACTCTAAGCCCCCTAAAAAATAATAAAGCCCCCCAAAATAAAAAAATGCCCTACCCTAATCTAAAATAAAAAGTTTACAGCTCTTTTACCTTACCAGCCCTTAAAAGGGCCTTTTGCGGGGCCTTTTGCCTGTAAAAAAACATACAATACCCCCCCAACATTACAACCCACCACCCACATACCCCTAATGTAACCCAAACCCTCCTTAAAAAACCTAACACTAAGCCCCTGAAGATCTCCCTACCTTATCTTCACCACGCCGGGTATCACCGATCCGTCCAGAAGAGGCTCCGAAGTCTTCATCCTATCCGGCAAGAAGAGGTCCAGAAGAGGCTCTGAAGTCTTCATCCTATCCGGCAAGAAGAGGACATCCGGACCGGCAAACATCTTCATCCAAATGGCATCTTCTATCTTCATCCATCCGACGAGCAGCGGCTCCATCTTCAAGACCTCCGGCGCGGAACATCCTCTTCTCCCGAAGACTAGACGATGAATGAAGGATCCTTTAAGGGACGTCATCCAAGATGGCGTCCCTCGAATTTCCGATTGGCTGATAGGATTCTAATCAGATTGAGCTTGCATTTTATTGGCTGTTCTGATCAGCCAATAGAATGCAAGCTCAATCTGATTGGCTGATTGGATCAGCCAATCGGATTGAACTTGAATCTGATTGGCTGATTCAATCAGCCAATCAGATTTTTCCTACCTTAATTCCGATTGGTTGATTGAATCCTATCAGACAATCGGAATTCAAGGGACGCCATCTTGGATGACGTCCCTTAAAGGAACCTTCATTCGTCGTCTAGTTGTCGGGAGAAGAGGATGTTCCGCGCCGGAGGTCTTGAAGATGGAGCCACTCCTCGTCGGATGGATGAAGATAGAAGATGCCGCTTGGATGAAGATGTTTGCCGGTCCAGATGTCCTCTTCTTGTCGGATAGGATGAAGACTTCGGAGCCTCTTCTGGACCTCTTCTTGCCGGATAGGATGAAGACTTCGGAGCCTCTTCTGGACGGATCGGTGATACACGTCGTGGTGAAGATAAGGTAGGGAGATCTTCAGGGGCTTAGTGTTAGGTCTTTTAACGGGCATTTGGGTTAGATTAGGGGTATGTGGGTGGTGGGTTGTAATGTTGGGGGGTATTGTATGTTTTTTTACAGGCAAAAGAGCTGAATTCTTTGGGGCATGCCCCGCAAAAGGCCCTTTTAAGGGCTGGTAAGGTAAAAGAGCTGTAAACTTTTTATTTTAGATTAAGGTAGAGCATTTTTTTAATTTTGGGGGGCTTTGTTATTTTTTTAGGGGGCTTAGAGTAGGTGTAATTAGTTTAAAATTCTTGTAATCTTTTTTTATTTTTTGTAATTTAGTGTTTGTTTTTTTGTAATTTAGTGGAGGTTTTTTTTTGTAATTTAGTTTAGTTGATTTAACTGTAGATAATTGTAGGTAATTGTAGGTAGTTTATTTAATTAATTTTTTGATAGTGTAGTGTTAGGTTTAATTGTAACTTAGGTTAGGATTTATTTTACAGGTAATTTTGTAATTATTTTAACTAGGTATCTATTAAATAGTTATTAACTATTTAATAGCTATTGTACCTAGTTAAAATAAATACAAAGTTGCCCGTAAAATAAATATAAATCCTAAAATAGCTACAATGTAATTATTATTTATATTGTAGCTATATTAGGGTTTATTTTACAGGTAAGTATTTAGCTTTAAATAGGAATAATTTATTTAATAAGATTTATTTTATTTTGTTAGATTTAAATTATATTTAATTTAGGGGGGTGTTAGGGTTAGACTTAGCTTTAGGGGTTAATACATTTATTATAGTAGCGGCGAGGTCCAGTAGGCAGATTAGGGGTTAATACTTGAAGTTAGGTGTCGGCAATGTTAGGGAGGGCAGATTAGGGGTTAATACTATTTATTATAGGGTTTTTGAGGCGGGAGTGAGGCAGTTTAGGGGTTAATACATTTATTATAGTGGCGACGAGGTCCAGTCGGCAGATTAGGGGTTAATAAGTGTAGGTAGGTATCGGTGACGTTGGGGGGGCAGATTAGGGGGTAATAAGTATAATATAGGGGTCGGCGATGTTAGGGGCAGCAGATTAGGGGTACATAGGGATAATGTAGGTTGCGGCGGTGTACGGTCGGCAGATTAGGGGTTAAAAATTTTTATTAGAGTGGCGGCGATGTGGGGGGACCTCTTTTTAGGGGTACATAGGTAGTTTATGGGTGTTAGTGTACTTTAGAGCACAGTAGTTAAGAGCTCTATGAACCGGCGTTAGCCCAGAAAGCTCTTAACCCCTGGCTTTTTTCTGCGGCTGGAGTTTTGTCGTTAGAGTTCTAACGCTCACTTCAGCCAAGACTCTAAATACCGGCATTAGAAAGATCCCATTGAAAAGATAGGATACGCAATTGACGTAAGGGGATCTGTGGTATGGAAAAGTCGCGGCTGGAAAGTGAGCGTTAGACCCTTTCCTGACTGACTCTAAATACCAGTGGGCAGCCAAAACCAGCGTTAGGACCCCCTAACGCTGGTTTGGACGGCTAATGCAGAACTCTAAATCTAGGCGTTTTACTTTAAACCTATAATATGCATGCAGCTTCCGATGTGCGAAGACACCCGCAATAAATCCCTTTCCCATTTGCTCGCAACAGTTAGTGCACCACTCCTAATCTATCCCTATATAAGGGTTAAAAGTTATGTGGTATATTACAAGGTATTTGACTTGAAAGGGCTATAATGTATATATATATATATATATATATATATATATATATATATATACAGTATATATATACAGTATATATATATATATATATATATACTGTATATATATATATATATATATATATGTATATAAATATATAAATATATATACTGTATATATATGTCTAAATATATATATATATATATATATATAGAGAGAGAGAGAGAGAGAGAGAGAGAGAGAGAGAGTAGTATAGAGAGTGTCATATAAATATTTTGAGCATTAAAATAGGTTGTTTAAAAACTTTAACTAACAACTTTTAATATTTGATCGTCTCTTATCATTTTCGTGAGTACAAAATAATTTGCAAGCAAATTATCAATTGCATGTGACTTGTAATCTGGCACTTAAAACAGTGCTAGATTTAACTAGGCATCTGGACGCCATTGCCACCTCTCAAAAATATGCTTAGCACTTACAATTTGGGGTCTCAGACCCATGCACATTGTAAGATACACTCCGCTTAAATCTTATATCTTAGCACTAAATAGATATACTAGTAGCTTAATTGCAGGCTGCAATTTTTTTGCCAACATTCATCTCTCTCTACTTAATCAGTGTGCTGAGAGTGAATGATGCAAAGCTCACCAGCCATCCCTCTCCTCTCATGCAAGATTTTAGCTGCAAAAAATGAGCGGTAAATGGTGACCTGCTGGTGGAAAGTTTAAGGAAGTTGGCAGTTGCCATATAACAGATGTGTTGCTGAGCCTTAGTGCTCATATTTTCCCCTCTTATTGGCTTAGCCTCTATTCCTCCTGTGCTATCCTTAATCCAGAGCCTTGGGTACTGCCCCACATTTTTAGAACAGCCACTATAAGGAAGTATGTATATCAGCAGATAAAATGAGAGGTAAGTGGCTGCATGTGGGAAGGAGAGCTCTGATAACTGCATGACCTTATGTTGTTGGGCTCTTTTTCCATGGTCTCTGCTATACCTGTGTGCTTGAACTCCCAGTGTTGTTGCATAGCTCTGATTTCCAGTCCTTGCGCTCAAGAATAAAAACTAAAAAAATCTATTCAGCTTCTAAGCAGGAGAAAGCAAATCATCAAACCCCTAGAAAATCATCTGGATAAAGATAAGGAGTGGAAGGTTTACATAAGCTACATTTATTTTTGTGGCTAGCAATGTTACAGTTGCCAAAGTAGAGGTGGATGTACTCAGTACCGGTGAATACCCCAAAATCCTGGTTATGTGAGGCTAAATGGATGCATAGGTCATACTTTCTATTCCCTAAGGGTCCAAATAGGAACTATAATCTCTCCATCTATCTCTCTCTCTCTCTCTCTCTCTCTCTATCTCTCTCTCTCTCTCTCTCTCTCTGCATTCCGAAAGTATGCAGACCTCCTAATCATTTCACATTTTGTAATGTTGCAACCCTAGGCTAAAATGGTTTAAATTATTTTGTTTCACATAAATATACACTCCATACCCCATAATGACAAAGCAAAAACAAAACAAATTGATTTTTGCTAACTTTCCAAATTCATAAAAAAGAAAAACGTTGACATAAGTTTTTAGACCATTTGCTATAACACTTTACATTTAGCTCACGTGCATCTCATTTCTCTGGATCATCTTTGAGTTATTTCTACACTTTGACTGAAGTCCAGCTAGACTGAATTTGCCACAGGTGGACTCCAATCCAAGTGTAGAAATATATCAAAGATAATGTCTCACAGCTGTAAATTATTAAAGTGTCTGAATATTTATGTCACTATGACATTTCAGTTATTTCTTTTTAATACATTTCCAAAGTTATCAAAAATCTAATTTTTGCGTTTTCATTATGGGGTATGGTGTCCATAGATTCATCTGATAATTGTTTTAACAATTGTAGTATTTGGAGGTTTATTTGTTGATTTATCTTTTATGGCATGGGGATATATCTAGTGTCTATAGTTAATAATTTGTTGAAATGTGCAGGTTTAATAAAAGTACATAAATGGAAGGTTTATAAATCTAATTAGGTCATTAGGTTTTAGGGGTAAGATTTTTTTACAATTAAAATGAGTGATTTATTGTTTAAAGTACACTGCCTGAGGTTGCTGAGCTTGTTTTACATCAAGGCGTGCTGTCTTTTTTTGTTAATACTTGCATGCTCTTGCACACTTAAATTTAGCAACTCATTGAATTTATTTTTCATGAATTAAAGCTATATTATATATTTTTAAAAATTTTATTATTTTTTTTATTTATCACTAGCTGTTGACGCGGCTTCGCTCACGTGGATTTTGTGATTTGTAAAAAATAGCGCAAAACGTGACCACTCGCAACGATGTGTGCCACCCACTTAAGTAGATTTTTGGGAAATGGTAAAACACATATTTCTTAATTTTTAAAGGAAATCTAAATACCAATTTTCATGTCTGTAATATCTTGTTTTTTGATATATAGATATCCTCTTCACCTCTCAACTGTTTTTTTAAGGAAATGTTAAAACACGTCTTTCTTTATTTTAAATGAGAATGTAAATACCAATTTTCACGTTTGTGACATCTTTGTTTTTTGAGATATAGATATCCTCATAACTCACTACCCCTTTTGACCCCCTTAAGTGGATTTTTGGGAAATGGTAAAAAAAATATTTCTTTATTTCAAAGGAGAATGCAAATACCAATTTTCACATCTGTAACATCTTTGGTTTTTGAGATATAAGTATCCTCATAAATCACCCCCCCCTTTGACTCCCCTTAAGTACACTTTCAGGAAAAGTTAAAACTTGTTTATTTTTAAAGAAGAATCTATATACCAATAGTGATGTCCCAAACTGTTCGCCCGCGAACGGTTCACAGCGAACATAGCTTGTTCGCGTTCGCGTCTGTGGGCGAACACATGGCGATGTTCGATCCGCCCCTATGTGTCATCATTGAGGAAACTTTGACCCTTTATGTCACAGCCGTCTGACACATTAGAGCCAATCAACATCAGACACTCCCTCACAGACCCTCCCAGCTACTCGGAATCCGCCATTTTAGACTCATAACGACCTTGCTTTCTTAATGAGAGGACGTGTTGTGTTTTGCTCCTGACATTAATAGGAAAAACATAGCTAGGCTAGTGTATTTAGTGTCCACTACAGTCCAGAGGGACTCCACTCATCTCTGCTGCAAGCACAGCACCCCAAAAAGCCCTTTTTAGGGCTATATTTCGTGCCGTTTTTTGTTTTTTTTTCGTTTTTTTTTTATTAGCATTTGCCTGGCTTTCAGGCTGTGTGTTTAAGGCTCACAGCATATGCTGTGATTACTGCCACCACTTATATCTCCCTAACAACATTAGTTTAAATTTAACTAACCAAAAAATTTAATTATTTTGCTAGTGTAATTTTTTTTCATTTTCTATCAGGCCTGTGTCACACAGTATATACTCTGGTTCATTGCTCTGTGCCAGCCACCAGTGTTAATATCCGTTTATAACATTATTTTAAATTTAAAAAAAAAATAAAAAAATATTTTGCTAGTGTAATCTAATTACATTTACTATCAGGCCTGTGTCTGTCAGGCTCACTCAGCATTAATATACCTCTTTTTTTTTCAGTCTTTTGGTTAATTGGTCTGTGCCAGGCAGCCACCCAGCACTCATATCTTCTTCACCTTAATTTAAATATAAACATTTTTTTAAAAAAATTTGTTTGATAGTGTAATCTAATATAATTTTCTATCAGGCCTGTGTGTTTTGCTGACATACAGAGCCTACTGTGTTTACTTGCTGCCCTCCCTAGTCTATGAGCCACGACTCAAATGTTTTTAACCTTTTTTTAATTCCCCCCCCCCAAAAATAATTTAAATCATTTTTCTAGTGTAATCCAATAGTATTTTCTATCAGGCGTGTGTGTATCTGACTAACAGAGCCTACTGTTTTTAATAGCTGCCCTTCCAAGGCTATCAGCCACGACTCATATGTACCTTTTTCTTTAAATTCCCCCAAAAAAGTCTTTAAATCATTAGGCTAGTGTAATCTAATTTTATTTTCTATCAGGCCTGTGTCTAACTGTCTATCTGACTTACACAGCATACTGTTGTTAATTGCTGCCCTACGTAGCAGCCAGCCAGTGCGACCACTCATAGAGTCATATGTGCATTGCACTTCTTAACATAATTTTAATATTAAAATCTAAAATTTTAAAATATTTTGCTAGTGTAATCTAACTTAATTTTCTATCAGGCCTGTGTTTTTGTCACTTACACAGCATACTGTGTTAAATTGCTGCCCTACCTACCATCCACGACTCATATCTGCCAGCCTGTGTGCCAGGCCCAACTAGCCAATTAGTGGCACCAATCATAATTCTTGTAACAGTATATAAAAAAATAAAAATCATAATTTTTTTGGACTGCAAATATTCAGTCTCCTAGTGCCATTGAATTGCATTTACCTCCTGCCTGCCACTGCCAGCCTTTTGTGCCAGGCCATCTAGCCAACTATTTACACCAATCATAATTGTTGTCACAGACAGTATAGTTACTAATTAAAATTAAAAAAATTTTGATTGTTGATCTTAATCCTCAGTTTGCTCGTGCCATAGAATTGCACTTTTCTACTGTCTTCCAAGCCTGTGTGCCAGGCCTACTTGAAAAATATTTACACCAATCTTATTTGTTGTCATAGTATTCTTAATAATTAAAAATTAAAATTTTTGGTAATGGTTGTTGTGAATCCTCAGTTTGCTGGTGCCATTGAATTGCACTTTCCTCCTGCCTTGCAGCCTGCTGTGTGCCAGGCCCACCTAGCCAATTATTGCCAGCAATCATATTTTTTTTAACAGTATTGCAAAAATTGTCAATCATCACTGTTTTGACTGTCAGTATTCAGTCTCCTAGTGTCCTTGAATTGCATTTACCTCCTATCAATATCTATCCTAACTATCAATCTTTGTATATTTATCTATCCTATCTATCAATCTATCTTCTGTCCGGGATGTTTTGAGACAGCCACTTGTGTTTGTGACAAATTTGAAGTAGGAGGACAGAACAATCATCTTCTTCCATCTCCCGGTTCCACAAATGAAGGCTATATAGACCTCATCTGATAGGGAGAGTAACAGGTTGTAGTAAAATGTTAAGAATAGTACTACTTAACACACCACGGGTCACAGACCGCATGTCTTATTGTTATACTCTGTCAGAGAAATTATATATATTTCAAATCCATTTATTTATATATCAAATCGATCGAACTATCAAACGTATCGATCAAATGTAGATTGCATCTATTGATCGATGTAATTCGTATCTATAAAATGTATATTACATATTTTGGTTGATGTCATTCGTATCTATAAAATGTATATTGCATCTTTGATTCGATAACATTCTTATCTATCAAATGTATATTGCATCTATTGATCGATGTAATTCGTATTGATCTAATGTATATTGCATCTATTGAGCTATGTACAGTGTATCGATCATATGTATATTGCATAGATTGAGCTATGTTATCTATGTATCGATCTATCAAATCTATCTCGTGGTTGTGCAAGTGGCCTGTTTGCAGTTGATTGCGGTGCGTAACACTTGGAGTTTGCTCTGTCACTGTGATGCGGCCGTAACCCTTACACTACCTGATAGATACGACATCATAACTGATGTTTTAAAGCACGTTATTGCAAACAATTTGGGAATGTTAGTTGATTTAGGCCCATTATGGCTTAAAAGCAGACTCTGCATAAACTATGTAATTTTCCATGGGAGTTTTGCCAGGGATCCCCCTCCAGCATGCGACAGTCCAGGTGTTAGTACCCTTGAAACAACTTTTCCATCACTATTGTGGCCAGAAAGATTCCTTGTAGGTTTTAAAGGTTGCCTGCCTATTGAATTCAGGTTCGCGAACAATACTGGAAGTTCGAGTCCGCCGTTCGCGAACCGAAAATTTTAGGTTCGCGACATCACTATATACCAATTTTCACATCTGTAGCATCTTTGGTTTTTGAGATATAGGTATCCTCATAAATCAGCACCTCCCCCTTTTGACCCCACTTAAGTGAATTTTCAGTAAATGTTAAAGAATATGTTTCTTTATTTTTAAAGGAGAATCTAAAAAATACTAATTTTCACATTTGTAACAACTTTGGTTTAAGAGATATAGGTATCCTCATAAATCAGAAGGCTTTGTCTGCATATCCGCCTTCTAATAAACGTAAAAGGTTTTTTAAAACTTCTCATAAAGTTGATGAAATTTCAAATGACCGACAACATAATGATTTATCCTCCTCTGATGAGGATCTATCTGATTCAGAAGTTTCTTCCTCAGATATTGACACTGACAAATCTACTTATTTATTTAAAATTGAGTATATTCGTTCTTTGTTAAAAGAAGTGTTAATTACTTAGGATATTGAGGAAGCCAGTCCTCTTGACGTTAAGACTAGTAAACATTTAAATGCTGTTTTTAAACCTCCTGTGGTTACTCCAGAGGTTTTTCCTATTCCATCCTGATGCTATTTCTGATATGATTTCTAAGGAATGGAATAAGCCAGGTACTCCTTTTATTCCATCTTCAAGGTTTAACAAATTGTATCCTTTACCAGCAATTTCTATAGAGTTTTGGGAAAAGATCCCCAAAATTGATGGGGCTATTTCTACTCTTGCTAAACGTACCACTATTCCTATGGAAGATAGTACTTCTTTTAAAGACCCTTTAGATAGGAAACTTGAATCTTATCTAAGGAAAGCCTATTTATATTCATGTCATCTTCTTAGGCCTGCAATTTCTTTGGCAGATGTTGCGGCTGCATCCACCTTTTGGTTGGAGAATTTAATGCAACAAGAATTGGATTCTGACATATCTAGCATTGTTCGCTTACTGCAACATGCTAATCATTTTTTTTGTGATGCCATTTTTGATATTATCAAAATTGATGTTAGATCCATGTCTTTAGCTATTTTAGCTAGAAGAGCTTTGTGGCTTAAATCTTGGAATGCTGATATGACATCTAAGTCTAGATTATTATCTCTTTCTTTCCAAGGTAATAATTTATTTGGTTCTCAGTTGGATTCTATTATTTCAACTGTTACTAGGGGAAAGGGAGTTTTTCTGCCTCAGGATGAAAAACCTAAGGGTAAATCTAAGGCTTCAAACCATTTTTGTTCCTTTCATCAAAATAAGGAACAAAAATCTAATCCTTCCCCCAAATAATCTGTTTCCAATTGGAAGCCTTCCTCAAATTGGAATAAATCCAAGCCTTTTAAAAAACCCAAGTCAGCCCCTAAGTCCGCATGATGGTGCGGCCCTCATTCCAGCTCAGATGGTAGGGGGCAGATTAGGGTTTTTTAAGGATATTTGGATAAATTCTGTCCAAAATCAATGGATTCAGAGCATTGTCTCTCAAGGGTATCGAATAGGATTCAGAATAAGACCTCCTGTGAGAAGATTTTTTCTCTCACGTATCCCAGCAAATCCAGTAAAAGCTCAGGCTTTCCTGAAGTGTGTTTCAGACCTGAAGTCTTCAGGGGTAATCATGCCAGTTCCTTTTCAGAAACAAGGTCTGGGGTTTTATTCAAATCTATTCATTGTCACAAAGAAGGGAAATTCATTCATACCAGTTCTGGATCTGAAAATTTTGAATCGTTATGTAAGAGTACCAACTTTCAAGATGGTGACTATAAGGACTATTCTGCCTTTTGTTCAGCAAGGACATTATATGTCTACAATACACTTGCATGATGCATACCTTCATATTTAGATTCATCCAGAACATTATCAGTTCCTGAGATTCTCTTTTCTAGACAAGCATTACCAATTTGATTCTCTTCCATTTGGCCTAGCAACAGCTCCAAGAATATTTTCAAAGGTTCTAGGTGCCATACTCTCTGTAATCAGAGATTAGGGTATTGCGATGTTTCCTTATTTGGACGATATCTTGGTACTAGTTCAGTCTTTACATTCTGCAGAATCTCACACAAATCAACTAGTGTTGTTTCTTCAAAGACATGGTTGGAGGATCAATTTACCAAAAAGTTTCTTGTTTCCTCAGACAAAGGTCACCTTTTTAGGTTTCCAGATAGATTCAGTGTCCATCACTCTGTCTCTAACAGACAAGAGACGTTTGAAATTGGTTGCAGCCTGTCGGCACCTTCAGTCTCAGTCATTCCCTTCAGTGGCTATGTGCATGAAAATTTTAGGCCTCATGACTGCAGCATCAGACGCGATTCCTTTTGCTCATTTTCACACGAGACCTCTCCAGCTTTGTATGCTGAATCAATGGTGCAGGGATTATACAAATATATCACAATTAATATCCTTAAATCCCAATGTTCGACACTCTCTGACGTGGTGGTTAAATCACCGGCGTTTAGTTCAAGGGGCTTCCTTTGTTCGGCCAACCTGGACTGTGATCACTACAAATTGAAGTCTTTCAGGTTGGGGAGCTGTTTGGGGATCTCTGACAGCGCAAGGGGTTTGGAAATCTCAAGAGGCGAGATTACCCATCAATATTTTGGAACTCCGTGCAATTCTCAAAACTCTTCAGGTTTGGCCTCTGTTGAAGAGAGAACCATTCATTTGCTTTCAGACAGACAATATCACAACTGTGGCATATGTCAATCATCAGGGTGGGACTCACAGTCCCCATGCTATGAAAGAAGTATCTCGGATACTTGCTTGGGAAGAATCCAGCTCTTGTCTAATCTGTGCGGTGCATATCCCAGGTGTAGACAATTGGGAGGCGGATTATCTCAGCCGTCAGACTTTACATTCAGGGGAGTGGCCCCTCCATCCAGATGTGTTTTATCAGATTGTTCAGATGTGGGGTCTTCCAGAGATAGATCTGATGGCCTCTCATCTAAACAAGAAACTTCCCAGATACCTGTCCAGGTCCAGGGATGTTCAGGCAGAAGCAGTGGATGCACTGACACTTCCTTGGTGTTATCATCCTGCTTATATTTTCCCGCCTCTAGTTCTTCTTCCAAGAGTGATCTCCAAAATCATCATGGAACAATCGTTTGTGTTGCTGGTGGCCCCAGCATAGCCACACAGGTTTTGGTATGTGGATCTTGTTCGGATGTCCAGTTGCCAACCTTGGCCACTTCCGTTAAGGCCGGACCTACTGTCTCAAAGTCCGTTTTTTCCATCAGGATCTCAAATCATTAAATTTGAAGGTATGGAAATTGAACGCTTAGTGCTAAGTCATAGAGGTTTCTCTGACTCGGTGATTAATACTATGTTACAAGCTCATAAATCTGTCTCTAGGAAGATTTATTATCAAGTTTGGAAGACCTACATTTCATGGTGTTCTCATAAATTCTCTTTGCATTCTTTTAGAATTCCTAGAATTTTACAGTTTCTTCAGGATGGTTTGGATAAGGGTTTGTCTGCAAGTTCCTTGAAGGGACAAATCTCTGCTCTTTCTGTTTTATTTCACAGAAAGATTGCTAAACTTCCTAATATTCACTGTTTTGTACAGGCTTTAGTTTGTATTAAGCCTGTCATTAAATCAATTTCTCCTCCTTGGAGTCTTACCGCTAGATTTGGAGTTTTGTCGGTAACGACCCGAAAAACTAACGCCGGCTTTTTTCTGGCCGCACCATAAAAATAACTCTGGTATTGAGAGTCCACATAAAGGCTGCGTTAGGCTCCAAAATCGGAGCGTAGAGCATTTTTAACGCAACTTCAACTCTCGATACCTTACGGTTGCTTACGGACGCGGCCAGCCTCAAAAACGTGCTCGTGCACGATTCACCCATAGGAAACAATGGGGCTGTTTGAGCTGAAAAAAAACCTAACACCTGCAAAAAAGCAGCGTTCAGCTCTTAATGCAGCCCCATTGTTTGCTATGCGGTAACCCTTCCTACGTCTGCACTTAACACTCTAACATGTACCCCGAGTCTAAACACCCCTAACCTTACACTTATTAACCCCTATTCTGCTGCCCCCGCTATCGCTGACCCCTGCATATTATTATTAACCCCTAATCTGCCGCTCCGTAAACCACTGCTACTTACATTATCCCTATGTACCCCTAATCTGCTGCCCTAACATCTGCCGACCGGACCTGAGCGCTACTATAATAAAGTTATTAACCCCTAATCTGCCTCACTAACCCTATCATAAATAGTATTAACCCTAATCTGCCCTCCCTAACATCGCCGACACCTAACTTCAAACATTAACCCCTAATCTGCCGACTGGAGCTCACCGCTATTCTAATAAATGTATTAACCCCTAAAGCTAAGTCTAACCCTAACACTAACACCCCCCTAAGTTAAATATAATTTAAATCTAACGAAATTAATTAACTCTTATTAAATAAATTATTCCTATTTAAAGCTAAATACTTACCTGTAAAATAAATCCTAATATAGCTACAATATAAATTATAATTATATTATAGCTATTTTAGGATTTATATTTATTTTACAGGTAACTTTGTATTTATTTTAACCAGGTACAATAGCTATTAAATAGTTAAGAACTATTTAATAGCTAAAATAGTTAAAATAATTACAAATTTACCTGTAAAAGAAATCCTAACCTAAGTTACAAATAAACCTAACACTAGACTATCAATAAATACATTAAATAAACTACCTACAATTACCTACAATTAACCTAACACTACACTATCAATAAATTAATTAAATACAATTGCTACAAATAAATACAATTAAATAAACTAGCTAAAGTACAAAAAATAAAAAAGAACTAAGTTACAAAAAATAAAAAAATATTTACAAACATAAGAAAAATATTACAACAATTTTAAACTAATTACACCTACTCTAAGCCCCCTAATAAAATAACAAAGCACCCCAAAATAAAAAAATGCCCTACCCTATTCTAAATTACTAAAGTTCAAAGCTCTTTTACCTTACCAGCCCTGAACAGGGCCCTTTGCGGGGCATGCCCCAAGAAATACAGCTCTTTTGCCTGTAAAAAAAAACATACAATACCCAAGCCCCCCAACATTACAACCCACCACCCACATACCCCTAATCTAACCCAAACCCCCCTTAAATAAACCTAACACTAAGCCCCTGAAGATCATCCTACCTTGTCTTCACCATACCAGGTTCACCGATCGGTCCAGAAGAGCTCCTCCGATGTCCTGATCCAAGCCCAAGCGGGGGGCTGAAGAGGTCCATGATCCGGCTGAAGTCTTCATCCAAGCGGGGCAGAAGAGGTCTTCCATCCGATTGAAGTCTTCATCCAAGCGGCATCCATCCGGAGCGAAGCGGCAGCATCCTGAAGACCTCCACCGCGGAACATCCATCCTGGCCGACGACTGAACGACGAATGACGGTTCCTTTAAATGACGTCATCCAAGATGGCGTCCCTCGAATTCCGATTGGCTGATAGGATTCTATCAGCCAATCAGAATTAAGGTAGGAATATTCTGATTGGCTGATGGAATCAGCCAATCAGAATCAAATTCAATACGATTGGCTGATCCGATCAGCCAATCAGATTGAGCTCGCATTCTATTGGCTGTTCCGATCAGCCAATAGAATGCAAGCTCAATCTGATTGGCTGATTAGGGGTTAATACTATTTATGATAGGGTTAGTGAGGCGGATTAGGGGTTAATAACTTTATTATAGTAGCGCTCAGGTCCGGTCGGCAGATTAGGGGTTAATAAGTGTAGGCAGGTGGAGGCGACTTTGAGGGGGCAGATTAGGGGTTAATAAATATAATATAGGGGTCGGCGGTGTTAGGGGCAGCAGATTAGGGGTACATAAGTATAACGTAGGTGGCGGTCGGCAGATTAGGGGTTAAAAAATTTTTTTAGAGTGTCGGCGATGTGGGGGGACCTCGGTTTAGGGGTACATAGGTAGTTTATGGGTGTTAGTGTACTTTAGAGTACAGTAGTTAAGAGCTTTATAAACCGGCGTTAGCCCAGAAAGCTCTTAACTACTGACTTTTTTCCTGCGGCTGGAGTTTTGTCGTTAGATGTCTAACGCTCACTTCAGAAACGACTCTAAATACCGGAGTTAGAAAAATCCCATTGAAAAGATAGGATACGCAATTTATGTAAGGGGATCTGCGGTATGGAAAAGTCGCGGCTGAAAAGTGAGCGTTAGACCCTATTTTGAGTGACTCCAAATACCGGCGGTAGCCTAAAACCAGCGTTAGGAGCCTCTAACGCTGGTTTTCACGGCTACCGCCAAACTCTAAATCTAGGCCTTAGTTTGGTTTTGAAGGTGTTACAGGCTCCTCCATTTGAACCTATGCATACTTTGGACATTAAACTTCTTTCTTGGAAAGTGTTGTTCCTTTTGGCTATCTCTTCTGCTAGAAGAGTTTCTGAGCTATCTGCTCTTTCTTGTGAATCACCTTTTCTGATTTTTCATTAGGATAAGGTGGTTTTGCGGACTTCATTTAAATTTTTACCTAAGGTTGTGAATTCTAACAACATTAGTAGAGAAATTGTTGTCCCTTCCTTGTGTCCTAATCCTAAGAATTATTTGGAAAGATCCTTACATTCTTTGGATGTGGTGAGAGCTTTGAAATATTATGTTGAATCTACTAAAGATTTCATGAAGACTTCTAGTCTATTTGTTATATTTTCTGGTCCTAGGAAAGGTCAGAAGGCTTCTGCTATTTCCTTGGCTTCTTGGTTAAAGCTTTTGATTCTTCAAGCTTATTTGGAGTCGGGTCAGACCCCACCTCAGAGAATTACAGCTCATTCTACTAGATCAGTCTCCACTTGGTGGGCTTTTAAGAATGAAGCTTCAGTTGATCAGATTTGCAAAGTGGCAACTTGGTCCTCTTTGCATACATTTACTAACTTCTACCATTTTGATGTATTTGCTTCTTCAGAAGCAGTCTTTGGTAGAAAAGTTCTTCAGGCAGCTGTTTCAGTTTGACTCTTCTGCTGATGTTTTAAGTTTTTCTTGTCATTAAAGAATAAATTTATAATTTGGGTTGTGGATTATTTTTGTGGATTATTTTTTCAGCGGAAAATGGCTGTTTTTTATTTTATCCCTCCCTCTCTAGTGACTCTTGCGTGGAGTTCCACATCTTGGGTATTGATATCCCATACGTCACTAGCTCATGGACTCTTGCCAATTACATGAAAGAAAACATAATTTATGTAAGAATTTACCTGATAAATTAATTTCTTTCATATTGGCAAGAGTCCATGAGGCCCACCCTTTGTTGATGCTTTTTACTCTTTTTCTTTATCACCCCACTACGTGGCTATTCGTTAAACTGAATTGTGGGTGTGGTGAGGGGTGTATTTATAGGCATTTTGAGGTTTGGGAAACTTTGCCCCTCCTGGTAGGATTGTATATCCCATACGTCACTAGCTCATGGACTCTTGCCAATATGAAAGAAATGAATTTATCAGGTAAATTCTTACATAAATTATGTTTTTCACGTCTGTAACATCTTTGGTTTTTGAGATATAGGTATCCTCATAAAGCAGCCTCCCCTTTTGACCCCCTTAAGTGGATTTTGGGGGAAATGGTAAAAAATGTGTTTATTTTTTAAGGAGAATCTAAATACCAATTTTCACGTCTGTAACATCTTTGATTTTTGAGATATAGGTATCCTTATAAATCAGCCCCCACCCCTTTTGATCCCCCTTAAGTGGATTTTGGAGAAATGAAAAAAAATATTTGTTTCTTTATGTATCCTCATAAATCACCTCCCCTTCTTTTGACCCTCCTTAAGTGGATTTTCAGTAAATTTTAAAACACGTATTTCTTTATTTTTAAAGGGGAATCTAAATACCACTTTTCATGTCTGTAACATCTTTGGTTTTTGAGATATAGGTATCCTCATAAATCAGCCCCCCTCAGCCTTAAGTGGATTTCCAGTAAATGTTAAAACAAGTATTTCTTTATTTTTAACAGAGAATCTAAATACCACTTTTCATGTTTGTAACATCTTTAGTTTTTGAGATATAGGTATCCTCATAACTCCCCCCCCCCCTTTTGACCCCCCTAAAGTAGATTTTTGGGGAAATGGTAAAACACGTTTCTTTATTTTTCAACGATAATCTAAACACCAATTTTCACATCTGTAATATCTTTGTTTTTTGAGATATAGGAATCCTCATGAATCAGCCCCCCTCTTTTGACCCCACTTAAGTGGATTGTTGGGAAATGTGAATACACATATTTCTTTATATTTAAAGGAGAATCTAAATACCAATTTTGACATCTGTAACATCTTTGTTTTTTGAGATATAGGTATCCTTATAAATCATCTCCCCTTTTGACACCCATAAAGTAGATTTTCTGGAAATGGTAAAAAATGTGTTTCTTTATTTTTTGAGGGGGTCATAAATCACCCCCCTCAGCCTTAAGTGGATTTTCAGTAAATGTTAAAACACATACGGCTAGATTAGGAGTTTTGCAGTAACAGCGGTGCGTTGATAACGAGCCTTTTTTTTCTAATGCTACATTAAGACAACGCTGGTATTACAGGTTTTTTAAACCTGGCATTAGCCGCAAAAAGTTGAGTGTAGAGCAAAATTTAGCTCCACATCTCACCTCAATACCAGCGCTGCTTACGGTAGCGGTAAGCTGGCAAAACATACTCGTGCATGATTTCCCCATAGGAAACAATGGGGATGAGCTGGCTGAAAAAAAACCTAACACCCTAATTAACAATATAGAGAAACCCATTACTATTAAAGAAACTATAAGATGCACTAATAAAAATATAATCTACGTTCTAAAGTGCTCTTGTAACCTCTTTTATTTTGGGGAAACAAAAAGAATGGTAAGGGATCGGGTAAGAGAACATATTGGGAACATAAAAAATGGCAGAGATGATACTCATCTATACAAACATTTCAAATCAGTCCATAAAGGTAAAACGAAGGTTCTAAAGTATTGGGGTATACAGAAAGTACATAAACATTGGAGAGGTGGGAATATAGAGAAAAAACTATTAATAAAAGAGGCTGAGTTAATCTATAAATATGATACTCTATACCCAAAAGGTCTAAACTCCGAACTAGACCTCTCACCTTTTCTTTTTGATTAATTAGAAATAAGATCAACTCCATAAGGGTAGAGACCATTTACATTTAACTGACAAACTGCTTCATATGTTATGATTTAAACTCTATGGCCATCTAACTAAGAAAAATTCCAAAAAAACTTTTTCTGTAATTTTTAAATGTCTGTTGTATATATTTTTATTACCATACTATCATTACCAATCTTATGAATAGTATAAATTTTAATAATATCACTAATAAATCACAGGAGTGAATATAAGAAGTATTATCCTTTAAGAAAATACCTGAATTAGTATAATAGTAAGACATAAGCCGGAATGAAGAAAGGTATTCCTCTTTTAAGCTGAAAAAGAAAAAATATTCCACCTTAACAAGTCAGAACACATACAGAGAAAACACTGATATGAAGCATCTCTGAAATTCCACCTTAAAAAACATCAATCAAGGAACTTCCAATCAGAACTATCTGATACCTTTATAAGGATACACCTGACCAGTCACCTCTATCTTGAAAAAGCTCCCTGGTGAGCGAAACACGTTGATCTGAGTGGCTGTGTTATTTGCTAAAATACCACTTGAATGAGGACATTTCATTTCTGAAGTTTCTCCAGAGCATTTCATTATAACCCGGGTTATCCACATATCTAACAACCTCTTATACCTTCTTTTTTTCCTGCGTGCATTAAGCACTAAGTGCAGGGAATCATATCTGGCTACAATAGAAGAGGTAACTATCTCTATAACATCTAAAGATTTGAACATCCAGAAAGCCGATAACCAGCATTGAAAGCTGTCAAGTATACCGATGACGTCAGACGCCAAGACACACGCGGCGCACTGATTCGGTTTGGAATTTGGATCCTAACAGACGACATCGGTCTTACACGAGAGGTGAAGTGAGTAAAAAGAACCTTAAAATACTAAGATTAATAAGGTACACTGACTAAATTTACTACTATTAAATAAATTATTTCTATTTAAAACTAAATACTTACCTATAAAATAAACCATAAGCTAGCTACAATATAATTAATTATTACATTAATTAATTTATTAACCCCTAAACCGCTGCACTCCTGCCTCGCAAACACTAGTTAAATTTTATTAACCCCTAATCTGCCGTCCCTAACATCGCCGACACCTACCTACATTTATTAACCCCTAATCCCTAATCTGCCGCCCACAACGTCACCACTACTATATTAAATTCATTAACCCCTAAACCTAAGTCTAATCCTATGTCTAACCCCCCTAACTTAAATATAATTTAAAAAAAACGAAATAAATTTACTACTATTAAATAAATTATTTTTCCTATTATTATTCCTATTTAAAACGAAATACTTACATATAAAATAAACCATAAGATAGCTACAATATAATTATTACATTGCAGCCATTTTAGGATTTATTGTTATTTTACAGGTTTCTATTTATTTTAAGTTACAATTTTTTTATATTTTTTTTACAGGTGAAAGAGCTGATTACTTTTGGTCAATGCCCCGCAAAAATCCCTTTTAAGGGCTATTTGTAATTTAGTATAGGGTATGGAATTTTATTATTTTTTTTTTATTTTTTTTATTAGGGGGATTAGAGTAGGTGTAATTTGTTTAAAATTCTTGTAATTCTTTTTTTATTTTCTGTAATTTAGTGTTTGTTTTTTTGTAATTTAGTTTACTTAATTTAATTGTAATTAATTGTAGGTAGTTTAGGTAATTAGTTTAAGGATAGTGTAGTGTTAGGTATAATTGTAACTTAGGTTAGGGTTTATTTTACAGGTACTTTTGTACGTATTTTAGCTAGGTAGTTATTAAATAGTTACTAACTATTAAATAACTATTGTACCTAGTTAAAATAAATACAAAGTTGCCTGTAAAATAAAAATAAACCCTAAGATGGCTACAATGTAATAATTAATTATATTGTAGCTATCTTATGGTTTATTTTATAGGTAAGTATTTAGTTTAAATAGGAATAATTTATTTAATAGTAGTACATTTATTTAGTTTTATTTAAATTATATTTAACTTAGGGGGTTAGACTTAGGGTTAGACTTAGGTTTAGGGGTTAATAAATTTAATATAGTAGTGGTGACGTTGTGGGCGGCAGATTAGGGGTTAATAAATGTTGGTAGGTGTCGGCAATGTTAGGGACGGCAGATTAGGGGTTAATAAAATTTAACTAGTGTTTGCGAGGTGGAACTGCGGCAGTTTAGGGGTTAATAAATTTATTAAAGTGGTGGCGATGTCCGGTTGGCAGATTAGGGGTTAAATAATTGTATTATAGTGTTTGCGATGTGGGGGGGGGCTCGGTTTAGGGGTTAACAGGTCATTTATGGGTGTTAGTATACTTTTTAGCACTTTAGTTAAGAGCTTTATGTTCCGGCGTTAGCCCATAAAACTCTTAACTACTGACTTTTAAATGCGGTAGGAGTCTTGCCAGGAGAGGGTCTACCGCTCACATTTTCAAGCGATCGTAATACCGGCATTAGGCAAATCCCATTAAAAAAATAGGATACGCAAGTGATGTAATAGTATGCTAAAATCGCGGAAAAAAAGTGAGCGGTAGACCCTTTCCTGCCTGACTCGTAATACCAGCGGGTGTTAAAAAGCAGCATTGGGACCCCTCAACCCTGCTTTTTAAGGCTAACGCAAGACTTGTAATCTAGCCGATATTTCTTTATTTTTAAAGGAGAATCTAAATACCACTTTTCATGTCTGTAACATCTTTAGTTTTTGAGATATACAGGGAGTGCAGAATTATTAGGCAAATGAGTATTTTGACCACATCATCCTCTTTATGCATGTTGTCTTACTCCAAGCTGTATAGGCTCGAAAGCCTACTACCAATTAAGCATATTAGGTGATGTGCATCTCTGTAATGAGAATGGGTGTGGTCTAATGACATCAACACCCTATATCAGGTGTGCATAATTATTAGGCAACTTCCTTTCCTTTGGCAAAATGGGTCAAAGGACTTGACAGGCTCAGAAAAGTAAAAAATAGTGAGATATCTTGCAGAGGGATGCAGCACTCTTAAAATTGCAAAGCTTCTGAAGCGTGATCATTGAACAATCAAGCGTTTCATTCAAAATAGTCAACAGGGTCGCAAGAAGCGTGTGGAAAAACCAAGGCACAAAATAACTGCCCATGAACTGAGAAAAGTCAAGCGTGCAGCTGCCAAGATTCCACTTGCCACCAGTTTGGCCATATTTCAGAGCTGCAACATCACTGGAGTGCCCAAAAGCACAAGGTGTGCAATACTCAGAGACATGGCCAAGGTAAGAAAGGCTGAAAGACGACCACCACTGAACAAGACACACAAGCTGAAACGTCAAGACTGGGCCAAGAAATATCTCAAGACTGATTTTTCTAAGGTTTTATGGACTGATGAAATGAGAGTGAGTCTTGATGGGCCAGATGGATGGGCCCGTGGCTGAATTGGTAAAGGGCAGAGAGCTCCAGTCCGACTCAGATGCCAGCAAGGTGGAGGTGGAGTACTGGTTTGGGCTGGTATCATAAAAGATGAGCTTGTGGGGCCTTTTCGGGTTGAGGATGGAGTCAAGCTCAACTCCCAGTCCTACTGCCAGTTTCTAGAAGACACCTTCATCAAGCAGTGGTACAGGAAGAAGTCTGCATCCTTCAAGAAAAACATGATTTTCATGCAGGACAATGCTCCATCACACGCGTCCAAGTACTCCACAGCGTGGCTGGCAAGAAAGGGTATAAAAGAAGAAAATCTAATGACATGGCCTCCTTGTTCACCTGATCTGAACCCCATTAAGAACCTGTGGTCCATCATCAAATGTGAGATTTACAAGGAAGAAAAACAGTACACCTCTCAGAACAGTGTCTGGGAGGCTGTGGTTGCTGCTGCACGCAATGTTGATGGTGAACAGATCAAAACACTGACAGAATCCATGGATGGCAGGCTTTTGAGTGTCCTTGCAAAGAAAGGTGGCTATATTGGTCACTGATTTGTTTTTGTTTTGTTTTTGAATGTCAGAAATGTATATTTGTGAATGTTGAGATGTTATATTGGTTTCACTGGTAAAAATAAATAATTGAAATGGGTATATATTTGTTTTCTGTTAAGTTGCCTAATAATTATGCACAGTAATAGTCACCTGCATACACAGATATCCCCCTAAAATAGCTATAACTAAAAACAAACTAAAAACTAATGTTTCTTTTTTTCCCAAGGAGAATCTAAATACCGATTTTCATGTCTGTAACATCTTTGGTTTTTGAGATATAGGAATCCTCATAAACCAGCCCCCCTCTTTTGACCCCACGTATTTCTTTATATTTAAAAGAGAATCTAAATACCAATTTTCACATGTGTAACATCTTTGGTTTTTGAGATATATGTATCCTTATAAATCACCTCCCCTTTTGACACCTGTAAAATTTGATTTTCGGTAAATGTTAAAACACGTATTTCTTTAGTTTTACAGGAGAATCTAAATACCAATTTTCATGTCTGTAACATCTTTGGTTTTTGAGATATAGGTATCCTCATAACTCACCCCCCCCCCTTTTGACCCACCATAAAGTAGATTTTTGGGAAATGGTAAAACACGTTTCTTTATTTTTAAAGGAGAATCTAAATACTAATTTTCACGTCTGTAACATCTTTGGTTTTTTAAATATAGGTATCCTCATAAATCAGCCACCCCTTTTGACCCCCCTTAAGTTGATTTTGGGGGAAATGGTAAAAAATGTGTTTATTTTTTAAGGAGAATCTAAATACCAATTTTCACATCTGTAACATCTTTGTTTTTGAGATATAGGTATCCTCATAAATCAGCCCCCCCCTTTTGACCCCCCTTAAGTGGATTTTGGGGAAATGGTAGAACACATGTTTCGTTTTTTCGTTTTTTTTCAAGGAGAATCTATATACCAATTTTCGTTTCTGTAACATCTTTGGTTTTGGAGATATAGGTATCTTTATAAATCAGCCCCTACCCCTTTTGACCCCCCCTTAAGTGGATTTCAGAGAAATGGTAAAATACTTGTTTCTTTATTTTTCAAGGAGACTCTAAATACCAATGTTCACACCTGTAACATCATATATATAGATTAGTGCCTTAGGTGAAGCAAATATGTTTATTTTAGATGCTGCTCTTACTACATAGATGTTGTTCAGTTTTTGCAAATGTAAATTTTGTTTAATTGAACTATATATTTTTAGTAGATTATTACATTATTGTGTAAGTATGAAAATGTACTGTGTTTTATTATTCTATTATAAACTCAGGGCAAAATTACAAGTTGTGGGGTACGGCTATACCGCTAAAAAATTGAACTTTGCGTGCAGAATAGCAGGTCTCCCGTATTACAAGTCACGGCGATAAGGCTATACTGTTAGCATTTTAAGCCTGTACTGCAACTCTCCATTTCACACTCAAAAAATGGCTTTTGAGTGTGGAATTTTCAGCTTACCCGTATTCAGGGGCGGACTGACAAGTCGGGCAAATCGGCCCTTTCCTGATGGCCCTGCATCTTAAAGGGCCTGTAACTACAGGCATGCAGCAGCAGAATCAATTAAGTTTTTTTTTATTATATATATTAAAAACAATTATTTTTATATTTGGCTTGCTTGCTGGAGAGTGAGTAAGGATGTGGCCCTTTCATGTTTGTGCGGTAGAGAGCTGGGACCAGTTACGTGAGCGCTGTGTCGGCTCATGATCTCATCAGTACACAGAGACACTCCGTAGATGCAGGCTGCAGATTTGCGCTGATGTGCATGTGTGTGCTGCTTCTTTGGGCAGTGCGCACCAGCAAGTGTGAATAGGTAGGAGTCAGGAGGGACTGGAGACCGGAGCACAACTAGGCAAAGAGTCTGCTGCTGGGGTAGAGAGGCATAGACTGAGTTTTCACTTGTCCCTCTGTGGGCTGGCTAGTTACCGCTAAACACCGGGCCCGGCCGGCGGCCCCTGACCTACTACTACCAGTACCTGGCTTGAAGGCTTCTTCTCGGTTCCTGTTCCTTTTGCCTGCGTGGTCTTTTCAAGTTCTTACCCTCTATCTCACTAAGAGAGAGAGCTCAGGCCAGGGTGAGTAGGGACCACGCCAGCAGAGGGAGTAGGAAGCTGCAGCAGTTAATAACTGATCATTTTCTAGTTAAAAAAAAATTAGTCAAAGATTCAAGATTCATAGGACTGCTTACAGTTTAGATAAAAATATTATGATGCTTTAAAATAATATTTTATTCA
Organism: Bombina bombina; assembly: GCF_027579735.1. Lineage (NCBI taxonomy): Eukaryota > Metazoa > Chordata > Amphibia > Anura > Bombinatoridae > Bombina > Bombina bombina. The sequence continues at coordinate 1,053,511,119 of NC_069500.1, read as the reverse complement.
GTGTTTTCGAGCTTTGCTTCCCAGCAGTGTGATGTAGGTGTGTGTCAGATCACTGGATCATTTAATCCTTTGGATTATATTTTACCATACCTTTTTACAGGATGGCTAGTTAGGGAACAGAACAGATGTACAGATGAGAAACAGAATGAGTGATTAGGCAGGCACCCCAATTCAGTTAGTGTTTATTGATAATAATTTGCTTGTGTGATAGTTTAACAACTTATACAACAGCAGATAAGAATAACAATTGTCAGTAGAACTCTAGGTCAACACAGATATTTCTGGCTAGTGACAATAGACCCTGGTATGAAGTTCTGGTAGGCACAATGATTATGTAAATGAGTATATGTTCTGTATCCTGCCATCAGTAAAAGGTCACTTTTTGTTTCCCCCCGTCCTCTCTCTGAATCCCCCCTTCTTTCTCTCTCTGAATCATCATAGATATCTAGATAATTAAGCAAATTAGATAATAGAACATAATGGGGGCATTGATGGATGGTTTAGTAAGGGGCCCAAACATTTTTGGATGACTTTGGTCCATATAATTATGATAACTAGACTCTAGTCAGCTCCACCCACCCAGATGTCGCACTGCATACGTTTTGCACTGCAAAATGCACAGTTACTAAAATCAGAGGCAGCAGCAAGGCAGCAGGGTATAGCAGCATGGACACCTGTGGTGGTAGCGTAGTGAGGCGAGGCGAGGCAAGGGAAGGAGGCAAAGGCACTAGGCAGCCATCATCTGCATCTCCCAGACAACTCCCAAATTACTGGTAAGTACTGCTTGCTTAGTTGCTTGTTGTTCCTCTATTTGTTTATCTATCTATTTTATATATCATCTATCCTCAATAGTTGTATGGTGATAACGAATTGTTGCTCCAGCACATTATGCCATGATACACAATCAGTAACTAGTTTCATAAAATAATTGAATATGCAGGTTGATTACAATTCTACAATTTATTCAGTCAGAGATGTTTTCTTTGATAGCTTTTCATGAAATAAACACTACACCAAAGCACGGCAGATTTAGATGATAGATCATGAGGTTCTAAAAGTTTATTTATAAATGAGTGTGTCAGTATAGTAATGATGCCCATAGCAGCACTGATTGGCTAAAATGCAATTCTGTCAAAAGAACTGAAATAAGGGGTCAGTCTGCAGAGGTTTAGATACAAGGTAATCCCAGAGGTAAAAAGTTTATTAATATAACAGTGTTGCTTATGCAAAACTGAGGAATAGGTAATAGAGGGATTATCTATCTTTTTAAACAACAACAATTCTGGTGTTGACTGTTCCTTTAAGGGAATTGCAAAGTCAGTGCCTGCCTAATACACTGTTGAAAATAGCACAGATGATTGGAGCATCTAAAGCTGTTTATACCTTCAAGCCGGATCTCTCACCTAAGATGGTGAGAGATCTGCCTTTGAGGTATGTGACAGCTTAGAAGCTTCAGCAGGGGTCATCAGTTTTTTTCCAATGTTGGATCATATGAAGTGGGAGGCCTATGAGATGGGAGGGGCACAGGAGATGGGAGGGGCAATAGGGTGGAGGAGGGGCAGAGGAGGTAGGTAGATGGAGCAAAAAGGGGGCGGGGGACCCTGTCACATTTTTTCCTAGGGGCCCTGGTTGGTCTCAGTCCACCCCTGCCCGTATTACAAGCTGTTCGGTCAGGCTATTACGCTAGCGTTATAGCTTATACCGCAACGGTCCATTCTGCGATTAAAGACCAGTAGTTATGGATTTTGCAAAACAAAAAAAATTGTAAGAAAACTCAAACACCCATTAGCTACCTATTAACCACTAAACCACCATCCCCCCACATTGCAAATACTATAATAACACTATTAACCCCTATTCCACCACCCACCCACATCACCAACACTAAATTAAAGTATTAACCGCTAAACTTCAGACCCCCCACATCGCCAACACATAATAACCATATTACCCTTAAACCGCCGGCCCCCTACATCGCAAATACTAAACTAAATATATTAACCCCTAAAATGCCACCCCCCCACATGGCAAACACACTAAATGTAACTATTAAACCCTAAACCTAACACCCCCTAACTTTAAATTAACTTTAAATTAAATGTATAATGTAACTATCTTTAAATAAAAAAAAACTTACCTGTGAAATTAAAAAAAAACTAAGCTTAAACTATAAATGAACCTAATATAACTATTTTAAAAAACAAAAGTAAACGTAAAAAACCTGTTACAAAATAAAAAATCCTAACACTACGAATAAATTAAAAAAAACTAACATTACAAAAAAACACTAAAATTACGAAAAACAAAATTATCCAAAATAATAAAAATTAAACCTAATCTAATTTTAATTTTGTAACTTAGTTTTTTTATTTTTATTTTAGTTTTTTTTTAAATAGTTATATTAGATTTATTTATAGTTTAAGCAAAGTTTTTTTTTAATTTCACAGGTAAGTTTATATTGTAACTTTAATTTAAAGTTAGGTATTGTAACTTTAATTTAAAGTTAGGGGGTGTTAGGTTTAGGGGTTAATAGTTTAATTTAGTGTGGTATGATGTGGGGGCCTGGCGATTTAAGGGTTAATAGGTTTAGTTTAGTATTTGCGATGTGGTGGATGGTGGTTTAGGGGTTAATAGTTTAATTTAGTGTGTTGCAATGTGGGGGAGGCAGTTTAGGGGTTAATAGGTTTAGTTTAGTAATTTCGATGTTGGGGGTTGGTGGTTTAGGGGTTATTATTATTAATATTATCAGGTATATGAAGAGCGCCAACAGGTTCCGCAGTTCTATGAACATAGGTGGTATATAAAAACGATTACAGGGATCAAATGGGGAGCAAGAGGGTCCTTTCGAGAGTTTCACTGTTGTAGTCGGCTCTTATGAAGGTGAGCTACAAACAGCAGAGCTCATAGGCTTACATGCTATGGGGTTGTAGGGGATAGCAGTGGAGATAGGAAAGTTAGTGTATGTTGTAAACGTCCCTGAATAGGTTAATAGGTTTATTGTAGTGTTGGCGATGTGGGGGTCAGCGGTTAAGGGGTTAATAACTTTATTTAGGTGTTAGCGATACAGGTGGATGGCGGATTAGGGTTAATAATTTTAATTAGTGTCAGCTATGTCAGGGGGCGGCGGATTAGGAGTATTTAGACTAGGGGTTTATGTTAGGGTGTTAGGTTTTTACATAACTTTCTTGTCCCAATAGACATCAATCGGGATTGCGTTACAGCGAAATGCCATTCTGCAATCGCAGATGTTAGTTTTTTTCTAGCACTTTTTCTCCATTGATGTCTATGGGGGAAAATGTGCATGAGCACGTCAAGTCAGTCCTTGGGTTTTGTGCGGGGTGGAGTTTAACGCACCATTTCCCACAGCAAAAGAAGGTTTTTCTGTAAGTTGTAATAGCAGCGCTATGGAAAGTGCGATACAGCTAAATATTTAGCGTTATTTGCACACCGGGTTTAGCGCACAACTTGTAATCTTGGTTTAAGTTTTTGTAGGTTTTAGAATTGTTAAGATTATTTCAGTCTGCTCACATTTGAACATAACTGAATAAATAGTGATATTTACTTGTATTGAACAATACTGTTACATCTATTAATGTTTTGTATTGCCATTGAAAGGAAAAATAAAGTATATTGGTTTTCTACATATATGATGAATAAGAAAGGATTTCTTTTTAAAAGGCCCTGAATTGTAGCCATTAGAAGAAACATTCTTTTTTTATTATTATTATTATCAAGAATCAGAATTTTTTATTTTATTTAGCAACCCTTAAGTAGATTTATTATTGTTGATGAATTCTTATTTAGCTTACATATATACTGTATGTATGTATGTATGTATGTATGTATATACATACAGTATATATATATATATATATATATATATATATATATATATATATATATATATATATATATATATATATATATATATATATATATATATATATATATATATACTATATGCATATTTGTATGTATACCATTTTAGATGTAAATCCTATGCCCAATTGCATCTGCATCTTTTTCAAAGCATTACATTATAAATAATTCAGGAATCATAATAATGTAATCACCTGTGACTCAATATTTCCCATTATATAGTTTATTTATATTATTATTTTTTTTTAATTTTTGATCTATCATCATTTTTATCACTTGCATCCTGAATAGTATTTAAAAAAGAATGTGTGTGTGTAAAATTTAAGCTTGCTTTCTTTCTTATTTTTTTTTTGTTTGAACAACCTGCATTCGATAACTTTTCATTCAGAGATTATAGAAACACTTTTGCAGTCTACATTTGTTTCTATACTAATTTATAAAACCAGTACATCTTCGTCAGCAGGTGAATTAGTTTGCTAGGTTAGGTTGAGGAAGAGAGAGGAAAAATATCTCCATTATAATGTCTTCATTAGGGTTCAGAAATTTGGGGCCCTCCTTTGCTTTCAAAGGGAAAGTCTACTTGAATATTTTTATTGTTTAAAAAGATAGATTACCCCTTTATTACCCATTCCACAGTTTTGCATAACCAACACTTTTATATTAATACACTTTTTACCCCTGTGATTACCTTGTATCTAAGTCTCTTTTGACAGAATTGCATTTTAGCCAATCAGTGCTGACTAATAAATGACTCCATGGGAGTAAGCACAATTTTATCTATATGGCACACATGAACTAGCACTGTCTAATTGTTAAAAAAAACCTGTCAAAATGCACTGAGATAAGAGGCAGTTTAATGGCTTAGAAATCAGTTTATGAGCCTACCTAGGTTTAGCTTTCAACAAAGAATACCAAAAAACAACAGATTTGATGATACAAGTAAATTGGAAAGTTGTTTAAAATTGCATGCCCTATCTGAATCATGAAAGTTTCATTTTGACTTGACTCTTCCTTTAAGAAAATTTATAAATAACTAACAAAAGTTTCTATAGGACACATATGGTTAACGTCTTGACATCCCAGAAACCTCTTAAGAAGCTATGGTAGATTGTTTATTGAGCATAATTTCTTATTGCAAGTTTGAATCTCAATAGTTAAGATTCTTGAAGACCCTTTGAGAAATTATAAATTAGAGAATTTATTACATTTTACCATGCTATTTAGGGCTAGATTACAAGCTAATTTATTGTGCACCCACAAATGGACAGATTTTGGGGGCGTTCAATAAAAAAAACAGCCATTACAAGAGCTCATAGTAGCAATTGGCACTCAGAAAAATGTGCCCCATCAAATGCAAATATCGCGCTCACAAAAGCGCAGTTTTGCACTCCACTCGTAATCTTTCCCTTAATAGGTAATGCATATGGTGGATGTGAGTTATAAGTATTTTCATTATTTATCTGCACTTTACTAATTCCATTGACATTTTTTGAATTTTCAGCAGATTTAGGGCCAGATTATAAGTGGAGCGCAAAATGTTGCTTTCACAAAAGCGATATTTGCACTCCACTTTGTAATACCAGCTCTCACAAATCTGTGCTGGAATTATGAGTTAGGTGCAATGCGAACGTGACCTCGTATAAGAGGGTGCTTCCAAAGGCTCCAATGGGAGCCTCGTTCTGATGCCATCATACATGGCACAGAACCTTAACATAGCGAATTGGGTAAGTCGCTCAGCGATGGGCAGCAATTTTAAATAAATATGTATATGCTTATATACATATATATTTATGTGTTAATATATGTTTATACACATATTAACACTCCTGATTTTTAAATAAAGATAGCAAGAGAACGAAGAAAAGGAGTAAAATTAGAAAGTTGCTTAAAATTGCATGCTCAATCTGAATAGGTGAAGAAATAAATTGGGTTTAGTATCCCTTTAACTAGATCTCTGACGTTGATTTCATAATCATTCACTCGTAAATCGCGATTGTGCTCAAGTGATCGCATTTACTTTCAACTTACAATATCAGTGGTAAGCCAGATGACCTTGCGTACAAACGTTTGCGCTCCACTCATAATCTGGCCCAATGTGTTTAACTGTGTTTGTCTTGTAAATATTTGACATTCCAATATTCTTCACTTATAAGAAAACATTATTTTTATTTTTAACTATTTATTTCTATATATATCTGTAATTCTATACCTTTAAATTCATATAGATATAAAAATATTTTTTTTTTGTATACTAGGTTTATGGGTATTGATAGTGGTAGGGGAATCTGGGTGTGGATCATGGTGGGGATTTGATTGCCAGTAGTTTAATTTCTCCCCTGTGTTTTGTACTGGTACCTGGCATGGGGAAAGACTCTTGCATTGTAGAGTGTGCACTTTTAAATGTTTAACCAGCTCGTAGCACCACTGAACATGTAATGATAAATATCAATATATGAATTGCAGATGTCTCAGAAAAAGAGAAAGTTTGACTAAAATAATTTGAAAGATTGCCTTTGCTTCAATATTGTGAATGGTTCAAACTATAAAATAACCAAACAAATGGGATTTGTTAGACATTAAGTTGGATATGTCCAGTAGTGGTACTCCACACTAGAATGTCGTTTTTTTTGTAAATTCAACTATTCTGTCTTTAATAAAGAAAGAAAAAAGTACTAATGGCACTGCTGAAAGTAAGAGATTGGGGTAGCCTATGAATCTCTGGAATTAGAGATAGAATATATATAGATTTGTATCTGTAAACCTGGCTTGATTGCAATGTGGCTGAGGTGCTGTGCACTTGTATACTGAAACACTCAAAATCAATCCTTGGATTGATAAATTGTGCACCTGGATAGCACTCTTTCCCCAATCTAGGGTGGCAAGATTTGGGCACAGACTGAATAACTATGGAGTGGGAGTGCTGGAGGGTATTTAAAATATAACCTTTATTAGGAAATTTAAAATAAAAAAACAAAAACATACACACATAAATCTACATATATACAATGTTAAAAAACACAGGGTTTGGTCGGATTTATTTCAATCCAATGTTTTCTATTTAAATAAAGTAGTGATATCTTGGGTTTTAAATTAATTATTTTTGAGTCGGTTTTTTCAATTAAGGTTAGTGTAGATCTGATTTAGCGTATGTAATACGTGGTATTTATTAACCTTATACCACTGTATTGATGACTCTATTATTCCTTGTCTATTGATCTTAAGTTACAGTCGGTCTTGTCTTCCTAAGTTCTTTGTTGAACATAGATGTAGTAGTGCAATTTTGTAGAAACTAATTTAAAGTGATGTGCAGCAGAATCTAGTTTGTCTTGTTATAGATATTGACGTTTTGGACTTTGCAAATTAAATATCACTGTTGTTGCCAGAATGATTTTTCAAATGTGGAATAAGTGATGTTCTGGATTTAAAGCTTTGCTTGAAGCAGTCAGCTAATTCTTTTACTGACAGCTACTATCTGGATATGTTATAAGTTATGCCTGATATATTCCCAGGCTGTTAGATTGAACTGTGGTAGCTGCTATCTAAGTATGCTAGTAACGGATGCTTGATATGTTATCAGATTATCATACTACGTTCTCAAACGCTTAAAAAAGCATATATATATAAGATCTCTTGAACTCTTACTATTGGTTTTGCTTAATACCGAGTGCTTGTCTAAAGTCTCTCACCATATATTTAGTAAGAATGTTCTTTTATGCTTGAAGGTATATATAGAGAAGTCTGAGTAGATTGCTGAAGCTTAGCTTGATAGGATTGACTATTTATGTCAAACAAAATATTTTTATCTTTCTTGTGATTTTGCTGGTTCACAATAGTAATGTGCTTAGACAAAGTTTTTGTTATTGGTTCATCAATGTGAATAATGTTGTGTGGCAAACTGTTCTTCAACTGCTTGTATAGATGTACTGGTAATATCACTTTAATTGTTCAACACTACATAAATTAACTTTGCTGATACATTGTAATCAACATTGAATTTACTTAAAAATGGATATTCTCAATATCAAATGATCCAGAATGGATCCGGTATTACTGCTGATTTTAGCGTTTTTTCTAATAAATTCTAATATCCCATATATTGGCTGTGATAAATATTTCTCTATTCTCTATATATACCTTCAAGCATAAAAGAACATTCTTACTAAATATATGGTGAGAGACTTTAGACAAGCACTCGGTATTAAGCAAAACCAATAGTAAGAGTTCAAGAGATCTTATATATATATGCTTTTTTAAGCGTTTGAGAATATAGTATGATAATCTGATAACATATCAAGCATCCGTTACTAGCATACTTAGATAGCAGCTACCACAGTTCAATCTAACAGCCTGGGAATATATCAGGCATAACTTATAACATATCCAGATAGTAGCTGTCAGTAAAAGAATTAGCTGACTGCTTCAAGCAAAGCTTTAAATCCAGAACATCACTTATTCCACATTTGAAAAATCATTCTGGCAACAACAGTGATATTTAATTTGCAAAGTCCAAAACGTCAATATCTATAACAAGACAAACTAGATTCTGCTGCACATCACTTTAAATTAGTTTCTACAAAATTGCACTACTACATGTATGTTCAACAAAGAACTTAGGAAGACAAGACCGACTGTAACTTAAGATCAATAGACAAGGAATAATAGAGTCATCAATACAGTGGTATAAGGTTAATAAATACCACGTATTACATACGCTAAATCAGATCTACACTAACCTTAATTGAAAAAACTGACTCAAAAATAATTAATTTAAAACCCAAGATATCACTACTTTATTTAAATAGAAAACATTGGATTGAAATAAATCCGACCAAACCCTGTGTTTTTTAACATTGTATATATGTAGATTTATGTGTGTATGTTTTTGTTTTTTTATTTTAAATTTCCTAATAAAGGTTATATTTTAAATACCCTCCAGCACTCCCACTCCATAGTTATTCAGTCTGTGCCCAAATCTTGCCACCCTAGATTGGGGAAAGAGTGCTATCCAGGTGCACAATTTATCAATCCAAGGATTGATTTTGAGTGTATTCTGTCTTTAATACCTAAGACAGTATCAATAATCAGTGACAAAAGCATCCCTCTTTTGTGAGATTTTACGGTATACTGTTAAGAAAGGTAAAAAGGTAGCCATGTGAGTGAATTGAAAGCGTCAACATATTTCCATACATCCAAGGTCCTTAATGTGAATTGTGAGGGTTTGTAGTTGCCCTCAATATATCAGTTACTGTTGAAAGCATTCACTTAGGGTCTTGGTTGTGGGGTTTTTTTGTTTCTTTTTTCAAGAAAACTACAGATTCTTCTTATACTGGCCACTCTTTATAGTATCTTTCATTAAATACAAACAAATTTGAGTAAAATTGTAGGAAATGGGGACTTCTTCCTATCAATACATAACTATACAAAAGAATTGGGATTTAAAGGGACAGTCCACACCAAAATTGTTATTGTTTAAAAAAGATAATGGCCTCCAGTTATCAAGCCGTCAACCGCAAATACGCTGGAATTCCGCAGCGTATTTGTGGCGAGGCTGATTCGCCTTAGTTATCACCCCTACTGCCCGGCAAAAGTAGAATATAGTGACGTAACCTATGATCCGCCGGACTCAGTCCGACACAGATCGATGGTTACGTCACTACAGATGTTCCAAAAGCAAGTTCGGCACAATCTGACTACTTTTGGTAGTTATCAAACTACTACCAGGTACGCTCGCCACTATTCCGGGCCAGCGTACCTGGATTTCAATCTGCCGCCCTGGAGGCGGCGGATCCCATAGGAATCAACGGGAGTCTGACCATAGCGAAAGCTCATGTTCGCTGCTGCCCGATATCCCATTGATTCCTATGGGAAACGTCTGCACCTTACACCCTAACATGTACCCCGAGTCTAAACACCCCAAATCTGCCCCCCCTACACCGCCGCAACTAAATAAATTTATTACCCCCTAAACCGCCGCTCCCGGACCCCGCTGCAACTATAATAAACATGTTAACCCCTAAACCGCCACTCCCTGACCCCGCCTCCACCTACATTATACATATTAACCCTAATCTGCCGCCCCCTATACCGCCACCACTTACATAAACTTATTAACCCCTATCCTGCAGATCCTGGACCCCGCCGCCACTAAATAAATTGTTTAACCCCTAAACCGCCACTCCCGGGCCTCGCTGCCACCTATATTAAAGTTATTAACCCCTATCCTGCCCCCCTATACCACCGCCACCTATATTAAAATTATTAACCCCTAAACCTAAGTCTAACACTAACCCTAACCCCCTAACTTAAATATTATTTTAATAAATTTAAATAATATTACTCGTATTAACTAAATTAATCCTATTTAAAACTAAATACCTGTAAAATAAACCCTAAGACAGCTACAATATAACTAATAATTATATTGTAGCTATTTTAGGATTTATTTTTATTTTACAGGCAACTTTGTATTTATTTTAACTAGGTACAATAGTTATTAAATAGGTATTAACTATTTAATAACTACCTAGCTAAAATAAGTACAAAATTACCTGTAAAATAAATCCTAACCTAAGTTACAATTAAACCTAACACTACACTATCATTAAATAAATTAAATAAATTAACTACAATTACCTAAAATTAAATTAAATAAACTAAACTATAGTGCAAAAACAAACAAACACTAAATTACAGAAAATAAAAAAGAATTACAAGAAGTTTAAACTAATTACACCTAATCTAAGCCCCCTAATAAAATAATAAAGCCCACCAAAATAAAAAAATGCTCTACCCTATTCTAAATTACCAAGTAACCAGCTCTTTTACCAGTCCTAAAAAGGGCTTTTTGCGGGGCATTGCCCCAAAGTAATCAGCTCTTTTACCTGTAAAAAAAAATACAACCCCCCCAACATTAAAACCCACCACCCACATACCCCTACTCTAACCCACCCAAACCCTCCTTAAAAAAACTTAACTCTAACCCCCTGAAGATCATCCTACCTTGAGCCGTCTTCACCCAACCAGGCCGAAATCTTCATCCAAGTGGCACAGAAGAGGTCCTTCATCCAGCAGAAGTCTTCATCCAGGTGGCGTCTTCAATCTTCATCCATCCGGAGCGGAGCCATCTTCAAAGGAGCCAACGCGGAGCCATCCTCTTCAACCGACGAATGAATGACGAATAAAGGATCCTTTAACCCCTTAAGGACCAGCGACGTACCCTGTATGTCACAGGCATTTTTTTGGGACTTGATTGTTTTATAGCGTGGTCTTGCAACCAGCGTTGTGACTGCTCTATTCCACAAAGCCTGCTGGAGGGAGGGCATTAATAGCGTGTTCTTGCTAGACTTGTGCTATTATGTCCGGAAAAAACCCTTAACGACCAGTAACATACAGGGTACATTGTGGTCATTAAGGGGTTAAGGGACGTCATCCAAGATGGCCTCCCTCGAATTCTGATTGGCTGATAGGAATCTATCAGCCAATTTGGAATTAAGGTAGGAAAAATCTGATTGGCTGATTCAATCAGCCAATCAGATTGAAGTTCAATCCGATTGGCTGATCCAATCAGCCAATCGGATTGAGCTTGCATTCTATTGGCTGTTCACCAAAAATGGGCCGTCATCTAAACTTACATTCTCGCATTTCAAATAAAGATACCAAGAGAATAAAGAAAATTTGATAATAGGAGTAAATTAGAAAGTTGCTTAAAATGTCATGCTCTATCTGAATCTTGAAAGAAAAAAATTGGGTTCAGTGTCCCTTTAAATATGTAATTTTATGGGCTTTTTAAGTTTATCTTGTTTCTTTGTAAGTATACTATGTTTCATTTCAAATTTAATTTAAAAGAAAACACAAACATTTTGGACATTTATTGTTTACTATCAAAATACTATGTATATTTTACTTTAAAAAAAAATACACTGATTCAAAATGAAAAAAATAAATTATTGCAGACATGATTGACTGTCATTTATCAATATTTGGTGCTTCACGAATCAGTGACTCTATTGATTTGAAACAAAAAAGCATATTGCATTTCTGGATAGTTATATGCCAGCTCTGAGTCACACTACATCAAACTGACACTGCTGGCTGAGATTGTACTTGTCAGTAATGTCTTGATTTGGACTGTGATTTATTTCTCCTATTTAATGGTAGAATTATGACTGTGTATCTACACATTACATGGTGTGTAGTGAACAGCATAGTAAGATGGATTCTTTCTAAGATACAGTTTTAAACTATATCACAGAATATGTGAAATAAAATGAAGAAAAGCTAAATATATGCTTATTCTAAAAATATTTGAAATGTTACAACTTAAATGTAAATGTTATAGAAGATATAGAAATTCAGAAAACCAAAATATATAAGGCACATATCTTATATTTGATAGCAGATACAATCACTAATGGCTGCAGTAATACAGCCCCTAAAACAGTGTTTTTTAAACCGCGGTCCTCAAGTACCCTCAACAGGCCAGGTTTTCATTATAGCTGAACCAGAGCACAGGTGATATAATAAGCTGATGGATGAGGGCAGGTTATTAACCATGGTTACTGATTAGCTGATTATTTCACCTGTGCTTTTATTAAGCTATAAAGAAAACCTGGCCTGTTGGGAGTACATGAGGACTGAGGTTGAGAAAAACTGCTCTTACAATAGATCTGGAATTAGGCCATATTTCCCTCTTTTATATAGAGTCAAGATTGCATAAGACATGCCAGCATTTGCTGTGAGTTAAGGTCATATTCAGAGTTAATAGAAGTAGAGGGATCAAGCTAATAGACACTAAGGTTTTCATCAGTAGGGAAATCGGGTCATGAATGGTTAGGGTTATTTGTTTGTCAAATGATTTCTGAATATGGCAGCATTTGGCTTTTTTCAGTGCTGTATATATTATAGTTAAAATGCAACACACAAAGGTCTGGAGAGTGGGACAAGGGCCATTTGTTACTATGATACAGGTGACCTCTTTATACAAACCTATCCCCTCCACATTAATTGAGTTACAGGTGAAAGAGACACCTCATTTGAATTAGGGTCACATGTACCTCTAAAGGAGGTAATTAATGAGCGTTGGCTCTTTTACAGCCCATATGACCTTCTTAATTTCTGAATATTTGGCAGCTGTGCTATTTTGTATTCATTTAGTTTTACTCTGCGAAGAAGTGTTGGGATTAACACAATTCTCCAGAGTGCTATAGGAGACTATGATTAAGCGCCACTAGAGGGCGTAAAACGCATCAGACATTTTCTCTTAGATAGAACCCCATGTCTGTATGTATTTTAACCCCTTAGTGACCAGACCGTTTATAAATGTTCTTACCGTTAAGGACCAGGGCTGTTTTTACATTTCTGTGGTGTTTGTGTTTAGATGTAATTTTCCACTTATTCATTTACTGTACAAACACATATTATATATTGTTTTTCTTGTCATTAAAAGAACTAATGATAAAATATGATAAAAAACATTTTTTTTCTAACTTTGATCCCAAAATCTTACACATCTACAACCACCAAAAACACCCATGCTTAATAGTTTCTAAATTTTGTCCTGAGTTTATAAATACTCAATGTCAAACATGCGAAGGTCACCCCATCCACAAAAGCCCTCCCTCGACCCTAACTCCCCTGCAAACTACTGCCCCATATCACTGCTCCCACTAGCTTCAAAACTCATTGAAAAACTAATTTTCAATTGCCTAACCCACTTCCTGTCCTCCAACTCATTGCTCCTGCAATCTGGCTTCCGTCCCTAACACTCAACTGAGACTGCCCTCACCAAGGTTACTAACGATCTCCTTTCTGCTAAAAATAAAGGCTACTACTCTATACTCATCTTACTTGACCTATCTGCTGCCTTTGACCTTGTTGACCATCCCCTTCTCCTACGGTCTCTCAGTTCTCTTGGTCTCTGTGACACTGCCCTCTCCTGGATTCACACATCTATCTAAAAGATCCTTCTCTGTCTCTTTTGCTGGTGACTCCTCCTCTCTATTGCCCCTGTTTGAGTACCTCAAGGCTCTGTTCTGGGTCCTCTACTCTTCTCTATTTACACTTCTTCACTGGGTAAACTTATCAACAGCTATGGCTTCAGCTATCACCTCTATGATGATGATACCCAGATCTACCTTTCCACCCCTGCACTTTCTCCTTCTGTCAACTCTCACATCAGCGACTGCTTATCTGGCATTTCCTCCTGGATGGCCTCTAACCACCTAAAAATAAATATGTCCAAGACCGAACTACTTCTAATTCCCCCCTCTAGCTCCACTCCAGTCTCTAATTTTTCTATCACTGATGGCGGCACCACTATCTCCCCATCACCCCAAGTCCGCTGCCTCAGAGTCACGCTTGACATAAATCTGTCCTTCATTCCCCACATCCAACTGCTCTCTGCATCCTGCGCAATATCTCCAAAATTCATCCGTTTCTGAGTGCTGAAACTACCAAAAAGCTCATCCAGTCCCTGGTAATTTCCCGACTTGACTACTGTAACAACTTACTAACTGGCCTCCCTCTCTCCCACCTCTCTCCCCTCCAATCCATCCTAAATGCATCTGCCAGGCTAATCCACCTCTCTCTACGCTCTGTTTCTGCAGCACTTCTCTGTGAGTCCCTTCACTGGCTCCCCATTCACAACAGAGTTAAATTCAAAATTGTCACCCTGACCTACAAAGCCCTCACCAATGCTGCCCCACCCTACCTGTCCTCACTCATCAACAAATATACTCCTGCCTGTCCCCTAAGATCCAACAACGACCTGCTTCTTGTGTCCTCTACCATCACCTCCTCTCATTCTAGACTACAGGATTTCTCTTGAGCGGCACCAACCCTCTGGAACGCACTTCCTTGAGATGTCAGACTTGCCCCTAACCTCTCCTCCTTTAAACGTTCCCTAAAGACCTTTCTGTTCAGGGAAGCTTATAACCCGACTTATCAACAAACTAACTTCACTTAACTAACAGTTCCCCTCTATCTCCTTACGGATATCATTCTCACCTCTGCAATACCCATCTCCTGTTTCCCATCCTCCTACCCATCTAGATTGTAAGTTCCCACGGGAATAGGACCCTCAATTCCCCCTATATTTGTCTGTAAAATATTGTGTCTTATCGTATTTTTTCTCTACTGTACTGTTATCCTTGTACCCATGGGCAGCGCTGCGGAATCTGTCTGCACTTTATAAATAAAGAATAATAATAATAAATAATAATGTTTACCCACTTAACAGACCGGGAATTTCATACTAAAACTTCCCGAAAAGACCAGAGTATTTTTAGCATTTTTACTATCACTCCATTTCAACAGAAATAGAGCCTTTTTTATATTTACCTATCAAAACTATATATATATATATATTAGTTAACAACCCAAAGTATTGATCTAGGCCCATTTTTCATATAATAATATATTTCATGCCACCATTTCACAGCCAAATGCAATCAAATATAAGAAAATTGTTAACTTTTTCACAAACTTTAGATTTTTCACTAAAATTATTTACAAACCGCTTGTGCAATCATGGCACAAATGGTTGTGCCATGGTTGGTTGTCTGGGATCCCCTTTGTTAAGAAATAGCAGACATATTTTTGGTAATAAGAAGGCCGCTAATTGTAGCTTCGCACCACATTTGTATTATGCCCAGCAGTGAAGGGGTTAATTAGGTAGCTTGTAGGGTTAATTTTAGCTTTAGTGTATATATTACCCTCCCACCTGACACATCCCACCCCCTGATCCTTCTCAAACAGCTTTCTTACCTCCCCCTAAAGGTCATCCCCATCTTATGTACTGGCAGTGGCAGAAAGTTTGCCAGTATGAAAATAAAAGGCTTTTTTTTAATATATTTTCTACAGTGTAGGATCCCCCTCACCCCCAAGTGAGAGCTGCAGTGTTTACTACATTTAACATTTCTTGTTATTGTTGCAAAAATGTTGCTTTTCCCACACTCCCTAGAGAAGCTTAAAAGTAGATTGATAGATTGATGTAGGGCATTGATGAAAAAATCGGTTCTGCCGAATCTTTCAGGCCAAATATTCTGAATTGGACTTAGTAATATTCGGCAGCCGTGCTAGCCAGTGTTTATTTAGTTTTGCTCTGTGAAGAAGTGTTGGGATTAGCATGACTCTCCAGAGTGCTAAAGGTTTTTTAACCCCTATATTAATTTAAAGGAAACAAATGAATACTGATGAATTGCATAATTATTTGTCCTTTTCAAATTTTGTGGTGCATTTGTTCAGATATTTGTTTAATTAAAACAAAACGAATATCTGTGTTTCGTGAATGAATTGGTATTTGTACCAAAATGAATGCACATGTCTACTAAAAAGCAAATTCTGTAATTAAGGTTTTCTTAACAGTAGTGCAAACTGACAGCTATTTGATTTACACCATTTTTAAGAATTTGCTTTTTGGTGTCTCTTTATTGGCCTGTGTGATAAAAATATGATATGGCAGGCTATATAGAGTGTGATGAATGTGAGCCAGTCTTCTTGGCCTATATGAATCTATATAGACAGAGAAATCTTGAGTTGCTTACATGGCATAAACTTGAAGCTTATATATAACTTGTTTTGATTGAAAAAAATGCTGAACAAAACAATATGTATTCTGAAAGAACAAATGACTCACCCTTGGTTGAGACATTTGTTGGACCGGGATACATCTTGACAGGAACAAGAGACACATAGACAGTTTCATAACCTCTTTTGCAAAAACTAATGTAAGAACTATTATTAAAAGTGTATATAAAGTATCTGGGACTTTCTCTCCCCAGACTTCTCAATCCAAGGGCAAACATGTCATTCGGATATAAACCTGAAACTCACAGATCTTCTATATTGTTCGGGCTGAAGTGGAACATATATGATGCACTATCTGATGATGTAGTGATTCATTTTACTTTTATATAAACAAGTTTTTATTATACATTATTGTTTATGTTTGTTCTTTTCTTTTGTGAATAAACTATTATACCTATTAAGAATAGTAAAGAGTTCAATTAATGCTTTTAGTATATGTATTAAGGTATACATTTTATTAGGCAATACATAATTTGGTGACAAGGATCGGGTATTTAAGTATTTGACTGTTGAAATACTTGTGTTGGTAGCGGGTGTTATGCTATCAAATCATAAATAAATAACAAACTTATTCACAAAATAAATTTTATTTCGTAGTAATGATGTTTAAATAGAGAGTTAACGTTGTCAAGGACGTTACTATTCCCGGGTGGGATGATTCACCTTATAATGATGTGGCACATGAGGTAGCTAAAGGAGAGGGGTGGTGTGAACAATGGGACTTGACTATTAAAGAAGCTAATCCCGTTGATGTAATTAAAACATTAGAGGAAGTGCCTGTTAAGAGAGGAAAAGAACAGCCCACTTTAGCATGGAGGCTATGTATAATGTGTACAGCACACAACATAAGAAAGCAGAAGATTGGCATAAGCGTAATTTAAAATTAGAAAAACACATTGATGAATTAGAGGGTAATATTATGGTA
Organism: Bombina bombina; assembly: GCF_027579735.1. Lineage (NCBI taxonomy): Eukaryota > Metazoa > Chordata > Amphibia > Anura > Bombinatoridae > Bombina > Bombina bombina. The sequence goes on along the minus strand of NC_069500.1, from coordinate 1,053,493,730 downwards.
GCACAATGCAACAATAGGTTGCTTTCAGATAAGTTAAGTACTTATCAACATGTAGCAGAAGTAGCTGCAATGAAAGTAGCAGCTAAAAAATATAAAAAATTAAAAGTTAAAGTTAGTAAAGTTAAAATCAGGAAATATATAGCATCAGCAGGAGTAAATTTGTATCCTGATAAATGGAATGAAGATGTATGGGACAGTGACACTTCAGATTATTGGGATAATTGTCCGGGAAGCCCCCGTTGTCTGGATCCAGTCATAGACCCTCCATATCCGAACAAATTAAAACGGGTTAATCCTATATCCAGACGGCAACAAACAACAGAAGAAGGACCGATAGGTCCGTTGTTTGATGACATAATGGAATTGGATGCAAATGGACAGCCCCGTGTAGATGCACAGGGTAATCCTATTTTTTTATTTTTTTTGTAAAACAATTTTTATTGAAGTTGTGAGGAAAGAAACATACAATTTTCGTCCATAAACAATAATTGCATCAAAACAAGTAAAACATTGAAATAAACAAGTATTGATGAAGACACCTGTTATGTTTAATATGGTGTAAAAAGAGGATTTGGACTAACTAAAATGGAACTTCTGTTTTCATTATATCATGTGACTAATGTTCCCCATGTTAAAATAAGGGGTGCTCTTTAAAGGGACACTGAACCCATATTTTTTTCTTTTGTGATTTAGATAGAACATTCAATTTTAAGCAACTTTCTAATTTACTCCTATTATCAAATTTTCTTCATTCTCTTGGTATGTTTATTTGAAAAGCAAGAATGTAAGTTTAGATGCCAGCCCATTTTTGGTGAACAACCTGGGTTGTCCTTGCTGATTGGACAGCACCAATAAACAAGTGCTGTCCATTGGTCTGAACCAAAAATTTGCTGGCTCCTTAGCTTAGATGCCTTCTTTTTCAAATAAAGATAGCAAGAGAATGAAGAAAAATTGATAATAGGAGTAAATTAGAAAATTGCTGAAAATCGCATGCTCTATCTTATATCATGAAAGAAAAAATGTGGGTTCAGTGTCCCTTTAACCTAGTGATGGTAACATTTGGGGAGTTGACTTTTGTCTTGGCCACTCTTGAGCCAGAGCATGTGGGGGGGGAGTTCAGCGGGCAAGAGCTGCTCAGTATAAAGGGGAAGAATGGAGGGGCAGAGGTTTTTAGGATGGCTATAGAAAAAAACGAAGTGTCATGAAACTTTAGGTTTTAAATAAGTTAACAAGATATGGAAGAAGCCTCTGTAATGTAAATGGTTAATGATGAGGCCAAATATGAGCAATTTAAAGAGGAGCATACCAATCATAGGTAGTTTTACTATAAGTGATAGTCATTATTGCAAAGATCCATTAATGAGCGTTGTCTCCTCAGTAAAGCCCCATTTGCAGAGGTGAATAATCACAAGGAAAATTACCTAGTTTACGTTAGGAACTCTATAAAGGCATATGATAGTAGCTTGCCGAGTATGAAATAGGCTTAAGAAGAGTCGTATGATAGAAGGATACTCTCCAAGAGGAGGATATATTGAACATGAACAGACCAGCTCAATAGCAGATATATGGTGTGGAGAGCTATGGAACCTTGTTATCTATTTGCAGTGAGACATATATGTCAATGTCAGTGGGGGGTTCAATAAAACTAAGGGGGGTTATATATACGTGTGTATATATATATATATATATATATATATATATATATATATATATATGTATTAGGGTCCATGATAGACTACTTGGGTAAACTGATCTAATGTGGTAGGTAGAGCAACTAAATATATCTTAAACTTGTAAATACCAGACAATATAACAAACTCATTGGATTTTAAGATGCAAACATGGAAGGGGTGGTTGTGGGAGGACCTGTATATTCCACCATAAAAATAACAGGTGATAGACCAATTACCTAGCAGAATACATTATCCAAATCTATGTCAACCTAGCTGAATCAGGCACCAAGGTCTCCCTAAAACCCAGCTGTATAATAGGAATTTAGCCTGAACAGGATCATTAGCATGGAATTGAGCATTAAGGAGTATTACTCTGCGTTCAGAACATCATATTAGGGCATATCACCAAGCTTAGACTTTAGTATCTAGCTTACTTATACTCAAAATTCAACAGATGGATTTGGTATACAGCGTGAGATATAGCAGTTTTATGGTTAATAGGATATTCCATCAAAGACCTAATATATCAGACATTATAGTCCTCATAAAGTTGTCATATCATGGGCTTCGAGACCTTATTTGGGTGCATAATGATCAGGTGTGCTCTGTGAGATAACTTGTAGAGGTTCTCATATTACATATAGAGGTATGTCATGAGAGGGTATGACAGTACATTAGAAGATTTGCAAGTTGCCTCACCATCTGAGATAAATATTAATATTATGGGCAAGAGCTATGTTTGCCTTTCATACCTGATCCGTCATTGTAAATAACATCATAGAAGCTTATTATCCCACAACATTTAATAAGAAAACGTAAATTGGCTAGATTATGAGTTTTGCATTAGAGGCTATGCGGTGCTAACGAGCAGTTTTGTCTCACCGCTCACTTACCTGCAGCACTGGTATTACAGGTTTTTACAAACCCGTCGTTAAAAGACAAGAAGTGAGCGTTGAGCAAAATTTTGCTCCTCATCGCACTCCAATACCAGCGCTGCTTAAGTCATTGGTTAGCTGGTGTAACGTGCTCGTGCACGATTTCCCCATAGGAATCAACGGGGAGAGCGAGCTGGAAAAAAGTCTAACACCTGCAAAAAAGCAGCGTCAAACTCCTTAACGCAGCCCCATTGATTCCTATGGGGAAATAAAATTTATGTCTACACCTAACACCCTAACATGAACACTGAGTCTAAACACCCCTAATCTTACACTTATTAACCCCTAATCTGCCGCCCCCAACATCGTAGACACCTACATTATATTATTAACCCCTAATCTGCCACTCCGGACACTGCCGCCACCTACATTATATTTATGAACCCCTAATCTGCTGACCCCAACATCGCCGACACATACATTATATTTATTAACCTCTAATCTGCCGCCCCCAATATCGCCACCACCTACCTACACTTATTAACACCTAATTTGCCACCCCCAACGTCGCCGCCACTTTAATAAACATATTAATCCATAAACCGCCGCACTCCCGCATCTCAAACATTAGTTAAATATTATTAACCCCTAATCTGCCTTCCCTAACATCGCCGCCACCTACCTACATTTATTAACCCCTATTCTGCCGCCCCCAATATCTCTGCCACTATATTAAAGTCTAACCCTAAACCTAACACTTACTAACTTAAATATAATTTAAATAAATCTAAATAAATATTCCTATCATTAACTAAATTATTTCTATTTAAAACTAAATACTTACCTATAAAATAAACCCTAAGCTAGCTACAATATAACTAATATAACACTAACCCCCTGAAGATCGACTTACCGGGAGATGAAGACGTCTCCTGGTAAGTCGATCTTCAGGGGGTTAGTGTTAGGTTTTTTTAAGGGTGTATTGGGTGGGTTTCATTTTTTAGATTAGGGTTTGGGCAGCAAAAGAGCTAACTGCCCTTTTAAGTGCAATGCCCATCTAAATGCCCTTTTCAGGGCAATGTGGAGCTTAGGTTTTTTTTAGATAGTATTTTATTTGGGGGGTTGGTTGTCTGGGTGGTGGGTTTTACTGTTGGGGGTTTGTTTGTATTTCTTTTTACAGGTAAAAGAGCTGATTACTTTGGGGCAATGCCCTGCAAAAGGCCCTTTTAAGGGCTATTGGTAGTTTAGTTTAGGCTAGGGTTTTTTTTTATTTTGGGGGGGCTTTTTTATTTTAATAGGGCTATTAGATTAGGTGTAATTAGTTTACATTTCTGTAATTTGTTTATTATTTTCGGTAATTTAGTGTTTGTTTTTTTGTACTTTAGCTAATTTAATTTAATTTAATTTAGGTAATTGTATGTAATTTAGTTTATATATTTAATTTTAGTGCAGTGTTAGGTGTTGGTATAACTTAGATTATGTTTTATTTTACAGGTAATTTTGTATTTATTTTAGCTAGGTAATTATTAAATAGTTAATAACTATTTAATAACTATTCTACCTAGTTAAAATAAATACAAACTTGCCTGTAAAATAAAAATAAACCCTAACGGCTAGATTTAGAGTTCTGCGGCCAAAGGGGTGCGTTAGCTACGCATGCTTTTTTCCCCCCGCACCTTTTAAATATCGCTGGTATTTAGAGTTCACAGAATGGCTGCATTTTCAGTGCGTTAGGCTCCAAAAAGGGAGCGAAGAAAATAATTTAACGCCACTGCAACTCTAAATTCCAGCGGTGCTTACGGACGCGGCCAGCTTCAAAAACGTGCTGAAAATCAGGAGTCTGAAAATCAGAACAATGTTATTTAAAAATAAGCAAAACTCTACATTTATTTAAAAAAACAACTTTATGGGCTATATAAATAGATCATCTACAAAACATTTATGCAAAGAAAAAATGAGTGTATAATGTCCCTTTAAATAAACCTAACACTAAGCCCCTGAAGATCTCCCTACCTTGTCTTCACCTCACCGGGTTCAGCGATCGGTCCAGAAGAGGGTCCGAAGTCTTGATCCAAGCGGCGGCTGAAGAACTCCATCATAGGGCTGAAGTCGGAAATCCATCATCAGGATGAAGTCTTCTATCAAGCGGCATCTTCAATCTTCTTTCTTCTGGAGCGGAGCGGAGCCATCTTCTTCCCAACCGACGCGGATCCATCCTCTTCAACCGACGCCTACTAGCCGAATGACGGTTCCTTTAAATGATGTCATCCAAGATGGCGTCCCTCGAATTCCGATTGGCTGATAGGATTCTATCAGCCAATCAGAATTAAGGTAGGAAAATTATTCTATTGGCTGTTCCGATCAGCCCAGAAAGCTCTTAACTACTGACTTTTTTCTGCGGCTGGAGTTTTGTCGTTAGATTTCTAACGCTCACTTCAGCCACGACTCTAAATACCAGCGTTAGAAAGATCCCATTGAAAAGATAGGATACACAAATGGCGTAGGGGGATCTGCGGTATGGAAAAGTCACGGCTGAAAAGTGAGCGTTAGACCCTTTCCTGACTGACTCCAAATACCAGAGGGCGGTAAAAACCAGCGTTAGGAGCCTCTAACGCTGGTTTTCACGGCTACCGCCCAACTCTAAATCTAGCCGTAAGATAGCTACAATGTAACTATTAGTTATATTGTAGCTAGATTAGGGTTTATTTTATAGGCAAGTATTTAGTTTTAAATAGGAATAATTTAGTTAATTATAGGAATATTAATTTAGATTTATTTAAATTATATTTAAGTTAGTGGGTGTTAGGTTTAGGGTTAGACTTAGGTTTAGGGGTTAATAACTTTAATATAGTGGCGGAGAAGTTGGGGGCCGCAGATTAGGGGTTAATAAATGTAGATAGGTGGCGGCAATGTTAGGGACGGCAGATTAGGGGTTAATAATATTTAACTAATGTTTGCGAGGCGGGAGTGCAGCGGTTTAGGGGTTAATATGTTTATTATAGTGGCGGCGATGTTGGGGCGGCAGATGAGGGGTTAATAAGTATAGGTAGGTGGCAGCGACATTGGGGACGGCAGATTAGGAGTTAATAAATATAATGTAGGTATCGGCGATGTTGGGGTCAGCAGATTAGGGTTTCATATATATAATGTAGGTGGCGGTGGTGTCCGGAGCGGCAGATTAGGGGTTAATAATTTTATTATAGTATTTGCGATGCGGGAGGGCCTCAGTTTAGGGGTTAATAGGTAGTTTATGGGTGTTAGTGTACTTTTTAGTACTTTAGTTATGAGTTTTATGTTACGGCATTGTACCATAAAACTCATAACTACTGACTTTTAAATGCGTTAGGACTCTTGACAGGGTAGGGTGTACAGCTCACTTTTTGGCCTCCCAGGAGAGATTCGTAATATCAGCGCTATGGAAGTCCCATAGAAAAAAGACTTTATGAAGTTTATGTAAGTCGTTTTACGGTAAGGCCAAAGAAGTGTGCGGTGACCCTAAACCTGCAAGACTCGTAGAAGCAGCGGGCGTGAAAAAGCAGCATTAGGACCTCTTAACGCTGCTTTTTTACCCTAATGCACAACTCATAATCTAGCTGAATGTGTGACCTGGTGTTAGTAGGTACTAAAAGAGGAGGCGCTACATATATACAAATTGTGGAAGTCAAAATAACCAGATGTTCTAGTCAGAGGTACAATGGGTTAAAGTGGGATATATAGTGGGTTAACAAGGTTATACAGACATGAGAGCATTATAAAACAAGCTAACTTATTTCTCAAAAGTATTGGGGGAAAATACAAAGAAACAAAAACAAAGAGTATACATGGAGAGAGGACTGAGTTGCAATGTATAAACCCCTAAGCTATTACACGTTGTGTAAACTGTATTGAACAAATCTGTAATAGTCAGTGTGGGGAACTAAGTACAAGAGAATATGGTTAGGAAATTATTAAAACCAGCAAATAGTGCTTTGCATATATCATAGATCCTTTGGACGTAGATTAACAGACTACTTATGTTACAGAGTAAGAGTAGATAATAAGTTGCACAAATGCCTAGGCTATAATTATAATAATGCGGTCTCTGATACGATACAGTGAGCAAAAATCTAACATTAATCGTCTGACTCCAGATAGGGGGCGCTAAACTGTCAAGTGCGGTATGAGACTATACCAATATACCTAAGTGGGAATATGACAACAATATATCTATATCGACATACCAGTGTATGTGTACCAACTTATGGTTTATAACTACATATATTATTCCTGTACAAACATAGAGAAAATTAAAAAAATGATGAATGCAAATACAGAGATAAAAGGTGAACAAGATAGTCTCTTGGTATAGTTAGCAGATGTGTCCCAAAGTCCACCTGATGAGACTCAGATGAAACTAATATTTGATAGAAGGCTACTCTCACCTCACAAAAATATGTCAGGAATATCTAGATGGATATAAAGAACAAGAGAGGCGCATGTGTGTACCAATAACACTAATGGCAAGAACCAGATATAACCCTAATCAGGGTACTCACTCAGACAGTGCTATTGGATACAGGCTGGATATTTTGCAGCAACACAGCTCACTGTTCAGCCTTGGATAACCAGAAGAAGGGGTCGCAAGAAGTCTAGATAGGCAATAAAACAGAAGGGCCGTCTGTTTGTGCCTGTAGTGTAATATGTTAGTATATAGATAAAATCCCTTATACAGGGTACTCACATTTGAGAGGAGCACTCAGACAGTGCTATTAGGAACAGGCTGGGTAGTTGGCAGCAACCCAGCTTACTTGTCACATCGATAGGCCAAAGCTCTGGAACTCAGGAACAGCAAAACCCTGGTACTGAACTGCAACAATCCAGAAAAAGCAGTCTCTGCAGCTGTAAGCTCCCAGTGGGAGTGATTAGTATAAGGGGCTATATTAAAGGTTCCGAAAAATGTATGATAATGATAAAAACAGGTTTATTAAAAAGGAAATAATAAAATACAATGGAATCCTAATGTGGGATATGCTAGCAGCCCACCTTAGCTTAATGCAACGCATTTCTCAGTGTATCAAAACACTGTTTCATCAGGCATCAAATAGTCTAGTCGTACTCAAATAAATAAAAAAATTATGTCTTATAAACTTAAATAATATGGCATTACATATGCAAAAAGTAGGCAACATTATAACCATAATATATTTAACACAGGCAGGAACTAAAGCCCTATATCATAACCTTATTTATAGTCGGTTTGTCATCTCAACTATATAAGTAGGCTCCGAAGGCAAATTTTACTCATCCAACACCAGATGCTACAAGCAGGGTCTCTGTATTAAATATGTAGGAGACCTCCACTGGGTGATCATTCGGCTAGCATGATCACAACTCCACAGGCCCAGTGAAATAAATGTCTCATGACCTTTAGTCCATTGTGGGCCAAAGTATGGATTGCCATGTTGGGGACCTCGATGTTCTCTCAGTAAAAGTGGTAACTGGCTGTCTACACTCCCGATGTTAATATCATCACCACCATGAATCAGGGGGCCGCCGCATCATCCTGAGTTTCGGGAAGGTAGAGACCAATGCTAGGACTAGATCGTTGCGTGGTAATTCTGTCACTGCTGGCATTGTGGATGTTACTTAGTTCCAACTTAGGTAGAGCCGGTTTCAGTTCCTCTCTGCTTTTCGTAGGCAGTATCTAATAGCACTAATATTCAGTAGCTGTGTGAAAAGCGGTATCTGCAGTGGTTTATGGAGTCTATATCTGCTAAGGATCGTCTCTCCTTTCAGCTATCTTGAATGCAGTGTCGTCATCTAGAGCTGATAATAAGCGTGAGTTCAAGAAAATTATCTCGCATCTGCAGATCAATCCTGGAGAGAAGCGCTCAAATCTCCTTCATGTTCAGTGTAGACAACCCACTATTATTTGCTCTGTCCTATGTAAAAGCAAGCCAACTGCAGTGGAGGCAGGACTAGGTATCTCACCCCCCCAGTGCAAATGTTCCCTCTGTGATAAGTAGAGCTAGCCCCAATGTTCGGCTTGGATAGAGTGCCCTGTAGTTTGGAGCTAGTTGTTGGTAATCAGTATTCTAAATTAGCTTGCTACTTTGCTGCAAATATATATTTTATTTGGCCATAATCCAGGAGCTCGGGAGATATGCATCTGACTGTCTCGGCTGTTGGCTCCACTCCCAAGCGTAATCCTATTTTTAATCAAGCACCACGTCTGGGACTGGATGGGGTACAGGAAATGGGTCCATGCCCACCCGTAATAAGATCTAGGGTTAGGATCGAAGATTTTTCTCAAGCAGAAATAACAGATCTAATTCAAAGATTCCAACAATGTCAAGGGGAATCTGATGCTGCATGGATGGTTAGACTATTTGACCAAGGGGCAGGAGGAGTTATGTTAGATAAAGGGAATGCTTTTAAATTCTCTGTATTATCCAGGGATTCAAATATACAAACTGTGTTTCGTTCCTACTTTGATAATGAAAAGCAAAATGTGCAGTCTACTTTACTGAATTTAGCTGCTAGGGGAATGTATATGAAATATCATGGGAAAGCAGAGTGGACCCCCAATGAGAGACCTTGGTATACTATTAGAGACACCATTCAAGGAGTTAAGGAAGAAGCTATGACATCAGCTGTGTTTAGTAATGAGCAGACTGATTTAATGATACAACCTTTAACATTAGAACTGCCCCACCAGCATATAAAGGGGTGATGATGACATCATTGTTAGCAATGGAAGATGAGCCAATTCAGAATGTTATAGAAAGGTTACAGAATTACAGGATATGGGTGATTGGGATAAAAGTAAAATTACAGAAAGGAGTGAATATAGAGGGCCACAGAATTCTCAGCAGAAAAAATGGATGGGAGGAAAGAATCGAGTATCTAGACGAGAAATGTTCACAGCGTTATTGAAGGCAGGGGTGGCTAAGGATCAGATAGATGGAAAGGAGACTAGTGAATTGTGGAAAGTATATAGGAAACATGTACAAGCCAAACCTGTTATTGCACATATAGCAAAGACTCCTAGTTCTCCTCCTCTTGAAAAAAAGCTGTAAGACCCTGATTGGGGAGATTTAAGAAATTGTATCCTTGGGAAGATATAGCCACAATGGTAGCCAAGATAAATGTAAAAACACAACAACGAGAAGAACCAAAATCACTTCTCGATGTAAGTGATAGTGAGTGGGTAGATAGCCAAACCCCAGTAGACATAAGATATGATAACCGCCCCTATGTAAATTTGCAGATACATTGGAAAGGAGGTAATGTACAACAAGTTCCCACTTTAGTGGATACTGGAACGGAGGCTACTTTAATTTATTGCAATCCCAAAAGATTTAAAGGGGCAAAAGTTAGCATAATTGGACTAGGAGGGAAAGTGGCATCAGCAGTACAAACTCAAGTAGCGTTAAAGATTGGTCAACTTTCAATTTGAAAATATTCTGTCTTGATAGTTCCAATTCCTGAATATATTATACCCCAAGAAGAATCCCTGGTAAGGTGGGGAAAGGTTATAGTGATTTAACTGATGATGAGAAAACACATACATGGTTTACAGATGGATCAGCTAAGTATGTGAGTAAGAAAACGTAAGTGGAGAGCTGTAGCTTTCAATCCCAAAACACTACAGTTAATGGAAATAGAAGGTGAAGGAAAAAGTAGTCAATATGCAGAATTATATGCGGTATATATGGCCATCAGAAAGGAAAATAATGCTCAGTGTCATCTGTACAATATTTCATGGTCTATGGCTAATGGCTTAGCGACCTGGATGATGCAGTGGAAAGGTAGAGAGTTGAAAATTCACTCCAAAGAAGTTTGGGGTAAAGAATTATTGCAGGACATTGTAGATATGGTGATAAATACTAATGTAACAGTATATCATGTAGATGCTCATGTTCCATTGGACTCATTGGAACATTTGTATAATTCCCAAACAGATGCTGCAGCAGCAATAAGAAAATCAGAACAAAAAGAAGATAATGAAGTGGTGAAAGAATGGCTCAAATGTACAGCTCTTTGGGCACACCAAAAAAGTGGACATCTTGGAGAGAAAGCCACTTACAGGTGGGCACAAGAAAGGTGCCTACCCTTAACCATGGATGAAATAAAAACTGTAATTTTACAGTGCCCAATTTGCCAACATGTACAAGGGCAAATAGTACCTCATACAGTAATGGGGCATATAGGGCGGAGTAAACTTACAGGTCAGATTTTATAGAACCCCTTCCAGAAAGTCAAGGTTGTAGATATCTATGTACAGCAGTAGACACCTTTAGTGGATACATGTTAGCACACCCTAGTAAATTTGCTAATCAATGGAGTACTATTAGAACTTTAGATTTAATTTTACAGGACAAAAGATAAAAACGTATGCAGCAGATAAAAATATTGAGTGGGTATATCACATTTCATATTATCCGCAAGCAGCAGGTTTGGTAGAGTGCATGAATAGTTTATTAAAACAGCATTTGAAAAAAAAAAAATAAGGGAGAATATGGACGATGGAGAGATAATCTCTTACAAGCTTTATAGATTATTAATAATCGCCCTATTAGTGATTCTACCACTCCCTTAATGAGAATGTTAACTTCTAATTTACAAATTATGAGTTTGTCAAAAACACAACTAAAATATTCGAAAATGGATCCAAAAGCTACGGAGCCGTATAGGGCTTCACCAGAATCAGCAGGAATAGATATTCACGTTTTTACTAGCAATAAATTGGAACCAGGAGAGGTAGAATTAATTAAAACTGGAATAGGATGCCAGAGACCTCCTGAACACTATGGACAATTAGCCTCAATACCTAGCTTAGCTATGAGGGGTATATCAGTACTACGGGGAGTTATAGATACTGATTTTTAAGGAGAAATTAAAGTAATTTTAGTGAACAATGGAAAACAAATATTACATATTCAAGAAGGGGACAGAATAGCTCAGTTGTTGATAATTCCATTATTCATGGCAACTATGAAAGAGGGTGAACCCCCAACTACATTAACAGTAAGAGGGGATAAGGGCTTTGGTTCATCAAATATTAAAAATGTAGGTGCTAAAATATGGATTCAAAATCTTCAAGGAACGCCAGATGTGGCTGAAGTAATTACTGTAGGCAATGATAACATTTATTAGTATTGAGACCAGGTAAAGAACAATGGGAATATATACTTGAGGAAAAATGCTATCTTCGAGAATAAAATTGTGTTTTACCTTTTACAGATATGGTTTAAATTCAGTATATGGATTCTTATTTTTGGCCTCCATTGAAAACTTTTTGGGGCACAAGACATAACACCAGGAGAAGAGATTGTACAGAAAGAAAGTCAAACTGTTAGGTGGGGATGGGTGAATCAAACACAAATTTAAAAACATGATAATTACACATGTGATGGAAACACCTTTTGTAATATAGCCAATGTGACTATTAATCTAGGATATCTTTGGACACCCCCTTCAGTACAAAAGTATTGACCAAATTACTGTTTATATGATGATACCAGAACTATACATATCCAAAATCGGACTTCAATACACTGTGCTGGAGTCGATTTGGGGCATATATGGACAACTGTTCAAGAAAGAATACAAACTATGCAAACATTAGCACAAGATAGTTCCACATATCTACATTATACGTATACCAAGGGAATACTTGTATATAATATGTCAAACTTGAATGTATTTGTGTGTTATAATGCTTTCAAAATTAGTCATCAAAATTTATGGGCACAATATATTATTTTAATTAATAAGAATAGTACAGTTATTTAACCAGGAAAAATTAAAAGGAAACTTTCAACTTGTAAAAAAGATTGGATTAAATGTACAAAAGATCTTTGTAGTTGTAGAAGTTCAATTTCCACTAACAACAGAGTGTAAAATACGAACCCGAAGGGCATGTTATGATACTTTGTTAGGATCATACAGTACAATTGCAGGAACACTGAATGGATTTGATATAGAAACTTTAGCAAATAGAGTACATAATGTTGGACAAGGCATGAACAAGGCTTTAAGATATCAAGATAGATGGATGCCTAATACTTTTAAGACACAACAAAAACAATTAAATATTAGTTTTGATGTATTGGATTTAGTTAATGCCATAACTTATTGGGGGGAGGATTTATCTCATAATTTATCTTCCTTTATTCATTGGACAGTGTGTAGTATTAAAACATTTAATCAAATCCAACAACAAAATGCTGCTCAAACTAGATTAATGACTGGTAATTAGTGATATCGCAAACCTAAAAATTTCAGTTCGCAAACGGCGGACTCGAACTTCCGCTACTGTTTGCGAACCGGGTGAACCGCCATTGACTTCAATAGGCAGGCGAACTTTAAAACCCACAGGGACTCTTTCTGGCCACAATAGTGATGGAAAAGTTGTTTCAAGGGGACTAACACCTGGACTGTGGCATGCCAGAGGGGGATCCATGGCAAAACTCCCACGGTAAATTACATAGTTGATGCAGAGTCTGGTTTTAAGCCATAAAGGGACTAAATCACCTAACATTCCTAAATTGTTTGGAATAATGTGCTTTAAAACATCAGGTATGATGTTGTATAGATCAGGTAGTGTAAGGGTTACGCCCGCTTCACAGTGACAGACGAAACTCCCCATGTAATGCACCGCAAACAACCGCAAACAGTCCATTTGCACAACCACGAGATAGATTTGATAGATAGATACATAGATTGCATAGATCATTAGATGCAATATACATATGATAGATACAAATTACATAGATCAATAGATGCAATATACATTTGATAGATACGAATTACATAGATCAATAGATGCAATATACATTTGATAGATACGAATTACATAGATCAATAGATGCAATATACATTTGATAGATACGAATTACATAGATCAATAGATGCAATATATATTTGATAGATACGAATTACATAGATCAATAGATGCAATATACATTTGATAGATATGAATTACATAGATCAATAGATGCAATATACATTTGATAGATACGAATTACATAGATCAATAGATGCAATATACATTTGATAGATACGATTTACATAGATCAATAGATGCAATATACATTTGATAGATACGAATTACATAGATCAATAGATGCAATATATATTTGATAGATACGATTGATAGTTAGATAGATTCGATAGATAAACAGATAGATTTGATAGATATATAATTTCCCTGACAGAGAATTACAATAAGACATGCAGTCTGAGACCCATGGTAAGGTTCCCAGAGGCAGTTGCGCCGCCAGGGGATGTGTATATGGCATGGATTTTCGGAACCGGGAGATGGAAAAAGATGCTTGGTCGGTCCTCCTGCTTCAAATTTGGGGCACTGCTCGTGCAATCTATTGTGCCACCAGATATGAGTGGTGTGTTAAGTAGTACTATTCTTAGCAGTTTAATACCTGTTACTCCCCCTATGGGGGGAGGTGTATATGGCATGGAGTTTAGGAACTGGGAGATGGAAAAAGATGCTTGGTCGGTCCTCCTACTTCAAATTTGGCCGAAACACAAGTGGCTGTCACAAAACAGTCCGGCCACGAGATAGATAGATTTGATAGATAGATACATAGATTACATAGATCAATAGATGCAATATACATTGGATAGATACAAATTACATAGATCAATAGATGCAATATACATTTGATAGATACAAATTACATAGATCAATAGATGCAATATACATTTGATAGATACGAATTACATAGATCAAAAGATGCAATATACTATTGATAGATACGAATTACATAGATCGATAGATGCAATATACATTTGATAGATATGAATTACATAGATCAATAGATGCAATATACATTTGATAGATATGAATTACATAGATCAATAGATGCAATATACATTTGATAGATACAAATTACATAGATCAATAGATGCAATATACATTTGATAGATACAATTGATAGATAGATAGATAGATAGATAGATTTGATAGATAAATAGATAGATTTGATAGATATATAATTTCCCAGACAGAGAATTACAAAGATGTGCAGTCTGTGACCCATGGTAAGGTTACTTCCTTTTGCACAAACGAGTACAGGTTGGGGTCCGGGATTGCCTTTTGTGCAAAGAAATTGTGGCCGGGTACCTTCCTCTGCGGTGTCCCCTATCAGGGGACGTGTATATGGCATGGATTTATGGAACCGGGAGATAGAAAAAGATGCTTGGACACCCAGTACAGGTCGTTCTCCTTCAGCCTTTATATACGAGGGTCCCCGACCCTCAACATGCACGACAGCATGAAAGACCCCATATGCCATGACTTCCTTTTGCACAATCGAGTACAGGTATGGCATCGATTTTAGGAACCCGGAGATATTTTTTAGGAACCGGGAGATGGAAAAAGATGCTTGGACACCCAGTACAGGTCGTTCTCCTTCAGCCTTTTTATAAGAGGGTCCCCGACCTTCAAGAGGCACGACAGCATGAAAGAACCCATATGCCATGACTTCCTTTTGCACAATCGAGTACAGGTATGGCATCGATTTTAGGAACCCGGAGATATTTTTTAGGAACCGGGAGATAGAAAAAGATGCTTGGACAACCAGTACAGGTCGTTCTCCTTCAGCCTTTTTATAAGAGGGTCCCCGACCTTCAAGAGGCACGACAGCATGAAAGAACCCATATGCCATGACTTCCTTTTGCACAATCGAGTACAGGTATGGCATCGATTTTAGGAACCCGGAGATATTTTTTAGGAACCGGGAGATGGAAAAAGATGCTTGGACACCCAGTACAGGTCGTTCTCCTTCAGCCTTTTTATAAGAGGGTCCCCAACCTTCAACAGGCACGACAGCATGAAAGACCCCATATGCCTTGACTTCCTTTTGACCAATCGAGTACAGGTATGGTATCGATTTTAGGAACCCGGAGATATTTTTTAGGAACCGGGAGATGGAAAAAAATGCTTGGACACCCAGTACAGGTCGTTCTCCTTCAGCCTTTTTATATGAGGGTCCCCGACCCTTAACATGCACGACAGCATGAAAGACCCCATATGCCATGACTTCCTTTTGCACAATCGAGTACAGGTATGGCATCGATTTTAGGAACCCAGAGATAATTTTTAGGAACCGGGAGATGGAAAAAGATGCTTGGACACCCAGTACAGATCGTTCTCCTTCAGCCTTTTTATAAGAGAGTCCCTGACCTTCAACAGGCATGACAGCATGAAAGACCCCATATGCCATGACTTCCTTTTGCACAATCGAGTACAGGTATGGCATCGCTTTTAGGAACCCGGAGATATTTTTTAGGAACCGTGAGATGGAAAAAGATGCTTGGACACCCAGTACAGGTCGTTCTCCTTCAGCCTTTTTATACGAGGGTCCCCGACCCTCAACAGGCACAACAGCATGAAAGACCTCATATGCCATGACTTCCTTTTGCACAATCAAGTACAGGTATGGCATCGCTTTTAGGAACCCGGAGATAATTTTTAGGAACCCGGAGATGGAAAAAGATGCTTGGTCGTTCCTCCTACTTCAAATTTGGGGCACTGCGCGTGCAATCTGCTGTGCCACCAGATATGAGTGGTGTGTTAAGTAGTACTATTCTTAGCCGTTTAATCCCTGTTATGTGCCTTTTTTTTGGTTTGGGTTTTGAAGCCACAGTGCAGCACCAGAGGCCAGAAAAATTAGGTATGTACAATTGTACACATGTCTGAAAAATTAGGTATTGTTTCAGCCGCTGCTGTAGCAGCGGCCAGAAAAATTGATGTTTGTTTGACAGTTGGAAAGTGCCCTAAAATATTGCGGCTTGAACCCTAGTTGTTGGCGGATAAATCACGCAAGTCATCCGGCATTCAAAGATAAAATACAGCAGCGTGTGTACCATTTTTAGCCCAAGGCAGCTCATTTCATCTGGCCTTTTTTACTCTAATGTATCGCCCAATGTCAGTCCCTTCGGGATCCATTGCTCATTCATTTTAATAAAGGTGAGATAATCAAGACTTTTTTTTTTTTTTTTATTGAGGGGAAAAAAAAATAAACACTTAGGCCTAGATTTGGAGTTCGGCGGTAAAAGGGCTGTTAACGCTCCGCGGGTTTTTTTCTGGCCGCACCATAAATTTAACTCTGGTATCGAGAGTTCAAACAAATGCTGCGTTAGGCTCCAAAAAAGGAGCGTAGAGCATTTTTACCGCAAATGCAACTCTCGATACCAGAGCTGCTTACGGACGCGGCCGGCATCAAAAACGTGCTCGTGCACGATTCTCCCATAGGAAACAATGGGGCTGTTTGAGCTGAAAAAAAACCTAACACCTGCAAAAAAGCAGCGTTCAGCTCCTAACGCAGCCCCATTGTTTCCTATGGGGAAACACTTCCTACGTCTGCACCTAACACTCTAACATGTACCCCGAGTCTAAACACCCCTAGCCTTACACTTATTAACCCCTAATCTGCCGCCCCCGCTATCGCTGACCCCTGCATATTTTTTTAAACCCCTAATCTGCCGCTCCGTAAACCGCCGCAACCTACGTTATCCCTATGTACCCCTAATCTGCTGCCCTAACATCGCCGACCCCTATATTATATTTATTAACCCCTAATCTGCCGCTCCCAACATCGCCGCCACCTACCTACACTTATTAACTCCTAATCTGCCGAGCGGACCTGAGCGCTACTATAATAAAGTTATTAACCCCTAATCCGCCTCACTAACCCTATCATAAATAGTATTAACCCCTAATCTGCCCTCCCTAACATCGCCGACACCTAACTTCAATTATTAACCCCTAATCTGCCGAGCGGAGCTCACCGCTATTCTAATAAATGGATTAACCCCTAAAGCTAAGTCTAACCCTAACACTAACACCCCCCTAAGTTAAATATAATTTTTATCTAATGAAATAAATTAACTCTTATTAAATAAATTATTCCTATTTAAAGCTAAATACTTACCTGTAAAATAAATCCTAATATAGCTACAATATAAATTATAATTATATTATAGCTATTTTAGGATTAATATTTATTTTACAGGTAACTTTGTAATTATTTTAACCAGGTACAATAGCTATTAAATAGTTAAGAACTATTTAATAGTTACCTAGTTAAAATAATAACAAATTTACCTGTAAAATAAATCCTAACCTAAGATATAATTAAACCTAACACTACCCTATCAATAAAATAATTAAATAAACTACCTACAATTACCTACAATTAACCTAACACTACACTATCAATAAATTAATTAAATACAATTCCTACAAATAAATACAATTAAATAAACTAGCTAAAGTACAAAAAATAAAAAAGAACTAAGTTACAGAAAATAAAAAAATATTTACAAACATAAGAAAAATATTACAACAATTTTAAACTAATTACACCTACTCTAAGCCCCCTAATAAAATAACAAAGCCCCCCAAAATAAAAAATTCCCTACCCTATTCTAAATTTAAAAAGTTACAAGCTCTTTTACCTTACCAGCCCTGAACAGGGCCCTTTGCGGGGCATGCCCCAAGAAGTTCAGCTCTTTTGCCTGTAAAAAAAAACATACAATACCCCCCCCCCAACATTACAACCCACCACCCACATACCCCTAATCTAACCCAAACCCCCCTTAAATAAACCTAACACTAATCCCCTGAAGATCTTCCTACCTTGTCTTCACCATCCAGGTATCACCGATCCGTCCTGGCTCCAAGATCTTCATCCAACCCAAGCGGGGGTTGGCGATCCATAATCCGGTGCTCCAAAGTCTTCCTCCTATCCGGCAAGAAGAGGACATCCGGACCGGCAAACATCTTCTCCAAGCGGCATCTTCGATCTTCTTCCATCCGGTGCGGAGCGGGTCCATCTTGAAGCAGGCGACGCGGATCCATCCTCTTCTTCCGATGTCTCCCGACTAATGACGGTTCCTTTAAGGGACGTCATCCAAGATGGCATCCCTCGAATTCCGATTGGCTGATAGGATTCTATCAGCCAATCGGAATTAAGGTAGGAATTTTCTGATTGGCTGATGGAATCAGCCAATCAGAATCTAGTTCAATCCGATTGGCTGATCCAATCAGCCAATCAGATTGAGCTCGCATTCTATTGGCTGATCGGAACAGCCAATAGAATGCGAGCTCAATCTGATTGGCTGATTGGATCAGCCAATCGGATTGAACTAGATTCTGATTGGCTGATTCCATCAGCCAATCAGAAAATTCCTACCTTAATTCCGATTGGCTGATAGAATCCTATCAGCCAATCGGAATTCGAGGGACGCCATCTTGGATGACGTCCCTTAAAGGAACCGTCATTAGTCGGGAGACATCGGAAGAAGAGGATGGATCCGCGTCGCCTGCTTCAAGATGGACCCGCTCCGCACCGGATGGAAGAAGATCGAAGATGCCGCTTGGAGAAGATGTTTGCCGGTCCGGATGTCCTCTTCTTGCCGGATAGGAGGAAGACTTTGGAGCACCGGATTATGGATCGCCAACCCCCGCTTGGGTTGGATGAAGATCTTGGAGCCAGGACGGATCGGTGATACCTGGATGGTGAAGACAAGGTAGGAAGATCTTCAGGGGATTAGTGTTAGGTTTATTTAAGGGGGGTTTGGGTAAGATTAGGGGTATGTGGGTTGTGGGTTGTAATGTTGGGGGGGGGTATTGTATGTTTTTTTTTACAGGCAAAAGAGCTGAACTTCTTGGGGCATGCCCCGCAAAGGGCCCTGTTCAGGGCTGGTAAGGTAAAAGAGCTTGTAACTTTTTTAATTTAGAATAGGGTAGGGAATTTTTTATTTTGGGGGGCTTTGTTATTTTATTAGGGGGCTTAGAGTAGGTGTAATTAGTTTAAAATTGTTGTAATATTTTTCTCATGTTTGTAAATATTTTTTTATTTTCTGTAACTTAGTTCTTTTTTATTTTTTGTACTTTAGCTAGTTTATTTAATTGTATTTATTTGTAGGAATTGTATTTAATTAATTTATTGATAGTGTAGTGTTAGGTTAATTGTAGGTAATTGTAGGTAGTTTATTTAATTATTTTATTGATAGGGTAGTGTTAGGTTTAATTATATCTTAGGTTAGGATTTATTTTACAGGTAAATTTGTTATTATTTTAACTAGGTAACTATTAAATAGTTCTTAACTATTTAATAGCTATTGTACCTGGTTAAAATAATTACAAAGTTACCTGTAAAATAAATATTAATCCTAAAATAGCTATAATATAATTATAATTTATATTGTAGCTATATTAGGATTTATTTTACAGGTAAGTATTTAGCTTTAAATAGGAATCATTTATTTAATAAGAGTTAATTTATTTCGTTAGATAAAAATTATATTTAACTTAGGGGGGTGTTAGTGTTAGGGTTAGACTTAGCTTTAGGGGTTAATACATTTATTAGAATAGCGGTGAGCTCCGGTCAGCAGATTAGGGGTTAATAATTGAAGTTAGGTGTCGGCGATGTTAGGGAGGGCAGATTAGGGGTTAATACTATTTATGATAGGGTTAGTGAGGCGGATTAGGGGTTAATAACTTTATTATAGTAGCGCTCAGGTCCGCTCGGCAGATTAGGGGTTAATAAGTGTAGGCAGGTGTCGGCGACGTTGAGGGGGGCAGATTAGGGGTTAATAAATATAATATAGGGGTCGGCGGTGTTAGGGGTAGCAGATTAGGGGTACATAGGGATAACGTAGGTGGCGGCGATTTGCGGTCGGAAGATTAGGGGTTAATTATTTTAAGTAGCTTGCGGCGACGTTGTGGGGGGCAAGTTAGGGGTTAAGAAATATAATATAGGGGTCGGCGGGGTTAGGGGCAGCAGATTAGGGGTACATAAGTATAACGTAGGTGGCGGTCAGCAGATTAGGGGTTAAAAATTTTAATCGAGTGGCGGCGATGTGGGGGGAGCTCGGTTTAGGGGTACATAGGTAGTTTATGGGTGTTAGTGTACTTTAGGGTACAGTAGTTAAGAGCTTTATAAACCGGCGTTAGCCAGAAAGCTCTTAACTCCTGCTATTTTCAGGCGGCTGGAGTTTTGTCGTTAGAGCTCTAACGCTCACTGCAGAAACGACTCTAAATACCAGCGTTAGAAAGATCCCATTGAAAATATAGGCTACGCAAATGGCGTAGGGGGATCTGCGGTATGGAAAAGTCGCGGCTGAAAAGTGAGCGTTAGACCCTTTAATCACTGACTCCAAATACCAGCGGGCGCCCAAAACCAGCGTTAGGAGCCTCTAACGCTGGTTTTGACGGCTACCGCCGAACTCTAAATCTAGGCCATATTTTGCTCGCATTACATATAACAGGTTCATTGGCTAGTTACAGATTGCAAGGTACAATACTAGGGGAGCAAGCCTAAAACTTCCCTCATTTTTATCCCAGTCTTCAAGCAAAACAGTAGAGGCCACTTTTAGGCCTTAATGGAGCCAACTAAGCTGGGGGTTTTAAGCAAAGATAGGCTACTTATGGACCTATACTACTCACTCACCCTCCTATGCCACGGGTGGGTCCAAGAATAAAATAAAAAGGCAAAAGGGTAAAGGGAACGCACAAAGATATAAAAATTCAGCATTCACTGTGGTGGGGCTCAGAGAGCAAACTAAAGTTCTCCGAACAGGGCAGAGACTACTTAACTCTGCCAAATAAACAGAGGTTAGTAAAGGGTAAAGAAGCATAAGATATTATATAAAGGGGTAACTGTGCCTCTATGTTCCCATGTGAGACAAGGTTTTATACAAATATTATTGCTAGGTGTTTATAAGCCCAGGAAATTTGTTAGATTGCTATAGTCGCTCCAGGGCTTTTAATGATAAGAATAACATTGTAAGAAGGATTTACCTAGAACTTACACCTCTATCTTCAGAAGTTTAACTATGAAAAGCTATCTACTACAGTCTTCAGGAAATCCATGCTATTCTCCTTACCACTATAAATAAATCTCAATAGTACTGTATAGGTTTGGCAAGCCCGCATGTCACTATGTGCAGTTACATATCCCCTAAACATTGAAACAGGCTAGTATGCAAATATAAGTACTTACATTCTACTAGGGTATGCACAATAATATACAGGGATGAGCTGTTTTACATGAATCAATTGAATAACCCATGATCCAACCCCCCCGCACAAGGAAGTTTTTAGAATATAATAATAAGGAGACTGTAGGAATTGGTTAGAGTATCAATAATTTGAATTATAAGCATGTCTTCAGAGAAAGCACATATAGAATACAACATCAGACAGCAAAGTCATCATTAAACTGGATGAAAGATAAGGGACACTATGTTATGTCCAACTATACATTAGTGTAACAAATTAAAAAAAAAGGAACACTGAGAACTAAGCTGCTGCACAATAAATCAGTGTAATCAAGTCCACATTGAAGCACCGCACACAGCCCCTCACGAAACTCTCAGAGCTAACCCACTCCTGTTTTTTCTATGACTGCAGCACATGTGATGTTCAAGCTAACTTTTGTGAGTAGGGCCGTTGTACAGTTTTGCACTACAAGCAGTTCAGTGAGGGTGGACCGGGGCAACAAATCCAGCAGCCATACAAACTCATAGGTAGATGTTCCCTGAAATTTTCTCTTTCTTACAGGTATCTGAGACTTCCCTTGAACAAGTCTCTTTGTGGTCCCATGATAGTCCGGTTGCTGAGCGGACCTTTTTGTAGCTACGGCTCCAGTTACCCTGCATAAGAGAAAGATCACCTTTGTGTGTGCTCTCCTACTGCATGTCTCGGTCAGATCAATCTGCCGCTCCGCTGCAACTGTTATGTTAGGCAAGTCATTCGTTGTAAGGAGGGAGGTTGATTGCATTGCCTCTGGATAATTGCGGCTTGTAATGAATGATTCAATACGCTGCTCTAATCGGCTGTAGTGATCCCGCAAAAGTTTTTCTAGAGTCCCCCACATCAGATTCTGGTCACGATCCATAGTTATTAGGCAGGGTAAGAAAACGGTCTATGGCAGAGTGTTATCAGATGATGTGGTAGGAGCTTCCCTTAAGACTCTGTATGCGGCCCCTTAACCCAGGTGGCCAGGGGGGGGAGACGCCAAGTTCATGTGGGTAGGCTGCAGCCCTTCGAGTGTAAAAATATAGAGACCTTTAATATGGCTGAAAATAGGTTCCTGCAGCTCGCCCTGAGCTCATATTTCCATTTACAGGATTCCCTGATGTAGATTCTGTCCTCAGAAAGCAAAATTCGGCAGGTTAGGTAAATTTTCTGATGAGCTGCAGATAATGCGTCCTTCCATGTTAACTGCTTGGCCACGCCCCCCAATCAAGACTTTTTTGACCTTAGCAACTTCTCTTCTCAGTGACAATACCTGCTGCTGCACTGAAGGTCCTTTCTGACAGGACACTTGAAGCGGGGCAGGCCAGAAGTTCGATTGCAAATTGGGATAGCTCAGGCCACAGGTAAAGCCTGCACACCCAGTAGTCAAGGGGTCCATCGCTCCTCAGAGTGTCGAGATCCACAGTTAATGCAAGGTAGTCTGCTACCTGTCGGTTGAGTCTTTCTCTGAGGATGGATCCCGAAGGGCTGTGGCGATACATAGGAGTTAAAAAGGTCTGCATGTCCTCCATCAACAACACGTCTGGAAAGCACCCTGTCCTTGCCGCCGTGGTCGTGGGAGGAGGAGTATTACTTTCATCTCTTCCCCTGTTAGATTCCCGTTGTGCTGTGAGATCACCCTTATATGCTGTGTAAAGCATACTTTTTAATTTATTTTTGAACTGCTCCATCCTTTACGACTTGCAGGAATTCGGTAACATTTCAGTCACTTTATGCTTATACCGGGGGTCTAGTAGCATGGACACCCAGCACAGTTCGTTCTCCTTCAGTTTTTTTATACGAGTGTCCCTCAACAGGCACGACAGCATGAAAGACACCATTTGCACAACTTTGGATGCCGAGCTACTCATGTCCCGTTCCTCATCCTCACTGATCTCACTGAAGGTATCTTCTTCCCCCTAGCCACGTACAACACCACGGGTACCAGATAGGTGACAACAATGAGCACTTTGGGATGCCTGTTGTGCTTGGTCTTCCTCCACCTCCTCAAAGCCACATTCCTCCTCTGACTCCTCTTCCTCACAATCCTCTTCCTGCGTTGCCACTGGTCCAGCAAGCGATGCTGATAAGGCTGTTTCTGGTGGTGATGGAGACCACAACTCTTCCTCTTCCTCTTCACGCTCATCTACGGCCTGATCCATCATTCTTCGCAGAGCACGCTCCAGGAAGAAAACAAATGGTATGATGTCGCTGATGGTGCCTTCAGTGCGACTGACTAGGTTTGTCACCTCCTCAAAAGGATGCATGAGCCTACAGGCATTGCGCATGAGCGTCCAGTAACGTGGCAAAAAAATCCCCAGCTCCCCAGAGGCTGTTCTAGCACCCAGGTCATACAAATACTCGTTAACAGCTTTTTCTTGTTGTAGCAGGCAGTCGAACATTAGGAGTGTTGAATTCCAACGTGTCGGGCTGTCGCAAATCAAGCGCCTCACTGGCAGGTTGTTTCGCCGCTGGATATCTGACAAGTGCGCCATGGCCGTGTAGGAATGCCTGAAATGGCCACACACCTTCCTGGCCTGCTTCAGGACGTCCTGTAAGCCTGGGTACTTATGCACAAAGCGTTGTACAATCAGATTACACACATGTGTCAACTTGCCCAATTTCAATGCCGCCACCAAATTTCTTCCATTATCAGAAACAACTTTGCCAATCTCCAGTTGGTGCGGAGTCAGCCACTGATCCACCTGTGCGTTCAGGGCGGACAGGAGTGCTGGTGCGGTGTGACTCTCTGCTTTCAGGCAAGTTAACCCCAAGACGGCGTGACACTGCCGTATCCGGGATGTTGAATAGTACCTGGGGAGCTGGGGGGGTGTCATTGATGTGGAGCAAGATGCAGCAGCAGAAGAGGACTCAGCCGAGGAAGAGGTTATGGAAGAGGATGGAGTAGGAGGAGTAGAGGAGGTAGCAGCAGGCCTGTCTGCAAGTCGTGGCAGTGTCACCAACTCCTCTGCAGAGCCATGCATTCCATGCTTGTCAGCCATCAGCAGGTTTACCCAATGCGCAGTGTAGGTGATATACCTGCCCTGACCATGCTTTGCAGACCAGCTATCAGTGGTCAGATGGACCCTTGCCCCAACGCTGTGTGCCAGACATGCCATTACTTCCTTTTGCACAATCGAGTACAGGTTGGGGATTGCCTTTTGTGAAAAGAAATTTCGGCCGGGTACCTTCCACTGCGGTGTCCCAATAGATACAAATTTTTTGAACGCATCAGACTCCACCAGCTTGTATGGTAAAAGCTGGTGGGCTAAGAGTTCAGACAAGCCAGCTGTCAGACACCGGGCAAGGGGGTGACTTTGGGAAATTGGCTTCTTACACTCAAACATTTCCTTGACAGACACCTGACTGTGGGCAGATGACCAGGAACTGCTACCTAAGAGAGACTGAGTGGCGGATGGTTGAGAGGGGGCAAGGAGTACAACAGTGGTTGACATGGCTTGAAGATGCTGGACCAGGAGGAGGATGGCGGCTTTGAGTTTGTGTGCTGCTTCTACTCATGTGTTCATCCTATCGGCGTTTGTGATGTGAGACCATGTGCCTTCGCAAAGCAGTTGTACCTAGGTGGGTTTTGGACTTCCCACGACTCAGTTTCTTTTGGCACAGGTTGCAAATGGCATCGCTGTTGTCAGAGGCAGACACACAAAAAAATGCCACACTGCTGAGCTCTGCGATGACGGCATTCTGGTGGTGGCAACAGCATGCGTTGATTGGCGTGCTGTCTGGCTGACCCCGTGTGCCGATGCATGCTGTCTGACTGTGCCACTAGCTCCTTGCGACGACCTCCCCCTGCTTCCAACTCGTATCCTCCTCCTCCTCTCTGTCTCCCCATCTGAACTTTCCCCCTCTTCTTCTTCTTCTCTTCTAGTGGACACCCACATGACATCCACGGACGCATCATCATCAACCGCTTCACTTGTATCTGACAAATCAACAAAGGAAGCAGCAGCAGGTACAACATCACCATCATCATCACACCATACGTCCATGTCTGTAATGCTGCCTGACTGAGACATATCACTGTTATCTACATCCTCTGTCAATGATGGTTGCGCATCACTCATCCAACTGATGTGTCAATAACTCCTCTGACAGATCAAGTGAAGCAGCTGTGGTGCTAGTGTTGGTGGTGGCGGCAGGCTGTCGAGTGGCACTGGTCACTTCAGAGGTGCCCGAAGCTCAGCTGGAGGTGGATGGTGCTTCAAGTTTCTGAGCAGAAGCTGTAGAAGATTGGGTGTCCTTTGTTAGCCGGTCAACTAAGTCCTCCTCAGAACTTTTCGCGTTCATGGCACGTGTCCTCTGAACACTGTGCATTATTGTAGGGTCAAAGGGAATCACAGCACCACGACCACGACGGCACCTGCGGGGTGGCCTGCCTCTGCCTGTCATTTTTTTTAAATGTAGACTTAAACTACTATTAAATATGATATGAGTGGCACCACTGGGCAAGTGGGCACAGTATACGCTGTGAGCCTGACACAAAAAAGCAGACTGATGTTTCACAGTCAAAAATGTTTATTTTTTAAATATTTAAACTACTGTTACAACAAATATGAGTGGTGCCACTAACTTGGCAAGTGGGCCTGGCACACACGCTGGCAGGCAAGCAACTGCAATAAGATTACACTAGCAGACTGATGTTTCACAGTGAAACAAGTTTTTTTTTTAAATATTTACACTACTGTTACAACAAATATGAGTGGTGCCACTAACTTGGCAAGTGGGCCTGGCACACACGCTGGCCAGGCAGGCAACTTCAATTAGATTACACTAGCAGACTGATGTTTCACAGTCAAAAAAGTTTTTTTTTAAATATTTACACCTCTGTAACAACAAATATGAGTGGTGGCACTAACTTGGCAAGTGGGCCTGGCACACACGCTTGCAGGCAGGCAACTGCAATTAGATTGCACTAGCAGACTGATGTTTCACAGTCAAAAACATTTTTTTTCAAATATTTATGATACTGTTATAACAAATATGATTGCTGGCACTAGTTGGCAAGTGGGCCTGGCACACACGCTGGCAGGCAGGCAACTGCAATAAGATTACACTAGCAGACTGATGTTTCACAGTGAAACAAGTTTTTTTTTAAATATTTACACTACTGTTACAACAAATATGAGTGGTGCCACTAACTTGGCAAGTGGGCCTGGCACACACGCTGGCCAGACAGGCAACTTCAATTAGATTACCCTAGCAGACTGATGTTTCACAGTGAAACAAGTTTTTTTTAAATATTTACACTACTGTTACAACAAATATGAGTGGTGCCACTAACTTGGCAAGTGGGCCTGGCACACACGCTGGCAGGCAAGCAACTGCAATAAGATTACACTAGCAGACTGATGTTTCACAGTGAAACAAGTTTTTTTTTTTAAATATTTACACTACTGTTACAACAAATATGAGTGGTGCCACTAACTTGGCAAGTGGGCCTGGCACACACGCTGGCCAGGCAGGCAACTTCAATTAGATTACACTAGCAGACTGATGTTTCACAGTCAAAAAAGTTTTTTTTTAAATATTTACACCTCTGTAACAACAAATATGAGTGGTGGCACTAACTTGGCAAGTGGGCCTGGCACACATGCTGGCAGGCAGGCAACTGCAATTAGATTGCACTAGCAGACTGATGTTTCACAGTCAAAAAAGTTTTTTTTCAAATATTTATGATACTGTTATAACAAATATGATTGCTGGCACTAGTTGGCAAGTGGGCCTGGCACACACGCTGGCAGGCAGGCAACTGCAATAAGATTACACTAGCAGACTGATGTTTCACAGTGAAACAAGTTTTTTTTTAAATATTTACACTACTGTTACAACAAATATGAGTGGTGCCACTAACTTGGCAAGTGGGCCTGGCACACACGCTGGCCAGGCAGGCAACTTCAATTAGATTACACTAGCAGACTGATGTTTCACAGTGAAACAAGTTTTTTTTTAAATATTTACACTACTGTTACAACAAATATGAGTGGTGCCACTAACTTGGCAAGTGGGCCTGGCACACACGCTGGCAGGCAAGCAACTGCAATAAGATTACACTAGCAGACTGATGTTTCACAGTGAAACAAGTTTTTTTTTAAAATATTTACACTACTGTTACAACAAATATGAGTGGTGCCACTAACTTGGCAAGTGGGCCTGGCACACACGCTGGCCAGGCAGGCAACTTCAATTAGATTACACTAGCAGACTGATGTTTCACAGTCAAAAAAGTTTTTTTTTAAATATTTACACCTCTGTAACAACAAATATGAGTGGTGGCACTAACTTGGCAAGTGGGCCTGGCACACACGCTGGCCAGGCAGGCAACTTCAATTAGATTACACTAGCAGACTGATGTTTCACAGTCAAAAAAGTTTTTTTTTAAATATTTACACCTCTGTAACAACAAATATGAGTGGTGGCACTAACTTGGCAAGTGGGCCTGGCACACACGCTGGCAGGCAGGCAACTGCAATTAGATTGCACTAGCAGACTGATGTTTCACAGTCAAAAAAGTTTTTTTTCAAATATTTATGATACTGTTATAACAAATATGATTGCTGGCACTAGTTGGCAAGTGGGCCTGGCACACACGCTGGCAGGCAGGCAACTGCAATTAGATTCCACTTGCAGTCTGATGTTTCACAGTCAAAAAAGTTTTTTAAAAAAAAAATATTTACACTACTGTTACAACAAATATGAGTGGTGCCACTAACTTGGCAAGTGGGCCTCGCACACACGCTGGCAGGCAGGCAACTGCAATTAGATTACACTAGCAGACTGATGTTTCACAGTCAAAAAAGTTGTTTTTTTAAATATTTACACTACTGTTATAACAAATATGATTGGTGGCACTAGTTGGCAAGTGGGCCTGGCACACACGCTGGCAGGCAGGCAGCTGCAATTAGATTACACTAGCAGACTGATGTTTTACAGTCAAAAAAGTTTTTTTTTAAAATATTTACACTACTGTTACAACAAATATGAGTGGTGCCACTAACTTGGCAAGTGGGCCTGGCACACAAGCTGGCAGGCAGGCAACTTCAATTAGATTGCACTAGCAGACTGATGTTTCACAGTCAAAAAAGTTTTTTTTCAAATATTTACACTACTGTTACAACAAATATGAGTGGTGCCACTAACTTGGCAAGTGGGCCTGGCACACACGCTGGCAGGCAGTCAGGCAACTGCAATTAGATTGCACTAGCAGACTGATATTTCACAGTCAAAAAAGTTTTTTTAAAATATTTACACTACTGTTACAACAAATATGAGTGGTGGCACTAGTTGGCAAGTGGGCCTGGCACACACGCTGGCAAGCAGGCAACTGCAATTAGATTGCACTAGCAGACTGATGTTTCACAGTCAAAAAAGTTTTTTTTTTAAATATTTACACTACTGTTACAACAAATATGATTGGTGGCACTAGTTGGCAAGTGGGCCTGGCACACACGCTGGCAGGCAGGCAACTGCAACTAGATTGCACTAGCAGACTGATGTTTCACAGTCAAATAATTTGTTTTAAAAAAATATTTACACTACTGTTACAACAAATATGAGTGGTGCCACTAACTTGGCAAGTGGGCCTGGCACACACGCTGGCAGGCTGGCAGGCAACTGCAATTAGATTGCACTAGCTGACTGATGTTTCACAGTCAAAAAAGTTTTTTTTTTAAATATTTACAATACTGTTATAACAAATATGATTGGTGGCACTAGTTGGCAAGTGGGCCTGGCACACACGCTGGCAGGCAGGCAACTGCAACTAGATTGCACTAGCAGACTGATGTTTCACAGTCAAAAATATTTATTTTTTTTAAATATTTACACTACTGTTACAACAAATATGAGTGGTGCCACTAACTTGGCAAGTGGGCCTGGCACACATGCTGGCAGGCAGGCAACTGCAATTAGATTGCACTAGCAGACTGATGTTTCCCAGTCAATTTTTTTTTTAAATATTTACACTACTGTTATAACAAATATGATTGGTGGCACGAGTTGGCAAATGGGACTGGCACACACGCTGGCAGGCAGGCAACTGAAATTAGATTACACTAGCTGACTGATGTTTCACAGTCAAAAAAGTTTTTTTTTAAATATTTACACTACTGTTCCAACAAATATGAGTGGTGCCACTAACTTGGCAAGTGGGCCTGGCACACAAGCTGGCAGGCAGGCAACTTCAATTAGATTGCACTAGCAGACTGATGTTTCACAGTCAAAAAAGTTTTTTTTCAAATATTTACACTACTGTTACAACAAATATGAGTGGTGCCACTAACTTGGCAAGTGGGCCTGGCACACACGCTGGCAGGCAAGCAGGCAACTGCAATTAGATTGCACTAGCAGACTGATATTTCACAGTCAAAAAAGTTTTTTTTAAATATTTACACTACTGTTACAACAAATATGAGTGGTGCCACTAACTTGGCAAGTGGGCCTGGCACACACGCTGGCCAGGCAGGCAACTTCAATTAGATTACCCTAGCAGACTGATGTTTCACAGTGAAACAAGTTTTTTTTTTAAATATTTACACTACTGTTACAACAAATATGAGTGGTGCCACTAACTTGGCAAGTGGGCCTGGCACACACGCTGGCAGGCAAGCAACTGCAATAAGATTACACTAGCAGACTGATGTTTCACAGTGAAACAAGTTTTTTTTTTAAATATTTACACTACTGTTACAACAAATATGAGTGGTGCCACTAACTTGGCAAGTGGGCCTGGCACACACGCTGGCCAGGCAGGCAACTTCAATTAGATTACACTAGCAGACTGATGTTTCACAGTCAAAAAAGTTTTTTTTTAAATATTTACACCTCTGTAACAACAAATATGAGTGGTGGCACTAACTTGGCAAGTGGGCCTGGCACACACGCTGGCAGGCAGGCAACTGCAATTAGATTGCACTAGCAGACTGATGTTTCACAGTCAAAAAAGTTTTTTTTCAAATATTTATGATACTGTTATAACAAATATGATTGCTGGCACTAGTTGGCAAGTGGGCCTGGCACACACGCTGGCAGGCAGGCAACTGCAATTAGATTCCACTTGCAGTCTGATGTTTCACAGTCAAAAAAGTTTTTTTAAAAAAAAATATTTACACTACTGTTACAACAAATATGAGTGGTGCCACTAACTTGGCAAGTGGGCCTCGCACACACGCTGGCAGGCAGGCAACTGCAATTAGATTACACTAGCAGACTGATGTTTCACAGTCAAAAAAGTTGTTTTTTAAAATATTTACACTACTGTTATAACAAATATGATTGGTGGCACTAGTTGGCAAGTGGGCCTGGCACACACGCTGGCAGGCAGGCAGCTGCAATTAGATTACACTAGCAGACTGATGTTTTACAGTCAAAAAAGTTTTTTTTTTAAATATTTACACTACTGTTACAACAAATATGAGTGGTGCCACTAACTTGGCAAGTGGGCCTGGCACACAAGCTGGCAGGCAGGCAACTTCAATTAGATTGCACTAGCAGACTGATGTTTCACAGTCAAAAAAGTTTTTTTTCAAATATTTACACTACTGTTACAACAAATATGAGTGGTGCCACTAACTTGGCAAGTGGGCCTGGCACACACGCTGGCAGGCAGTCAGGCAACTGCAATTAGATTGCACTAGCAGACTGATATTTCACAGTCAAAAAAGTTTTTTTAAAATATTTACACTACTGTTACAACAAATATGAGTGGTGGCACTAGTTGGCAAGTGGGCCTGGCACACACGCTGGCAAGCAGGCAACTGCAATTAGATTGCACTAGCAGACTGATGTTTCACAGTCAAAAAAGTTTTTTTTTTAAATATTTACACTACTGTTACAACAAATATGATTGGTGGCACTAGTTAGCAAGTGGGCCTGGCACACACGCTGGCAGGCAGGCAACTGCAACTAGATTGCACTAGCAGACTGATGTTTCACAGTCAAATAATTTGTTTTAAAAAAATATTTACACTACTGTTACAACAAATATGAGTGGTGCCACTAACTTGGCAAGTGGGCCTGGCACACACGCTGGCAGGCTGGCAGGCAACTGCAATTAGATTGCACTAGCTGACTGATGTTTCACAATCAAAAAAGTTTTTTTTTTTAAATATTTACAATACTGTTATAACAAATATGATTGGTGGCACTAGTTGGCAAGTGGGCCTGGCACACACGCTGGCAGGCAGGCAACTGCAACTAGATTGCACTAGCAGACTGATGTTTCACAGTCAAAAATATTTATTTTTTTTAAATATTTACACTACTGTTACAACAAATATGAGTGGTGCCACTAACTTGGCAAGTGGGCCTGGCACACATGCTGGCAGGCAGGCAACTGCAATTAGATTGCACTAGCAGACTGATGTTTCCCAGTCAATTTTTTTTTTAAATATTTACACTACTGTTATAACAAATATGATTGGTGGCACGAGTTGGCAAATGGGACTGGCACACACGCTGGCAGGCAGGCAACTGAAATTAGATTACACTAGCTGACTGATGTTTCACAGTCAAAAAAGTTTTTTTTTAAATATTTACACTACTGTTCCAACAAATATGAGTGGTGCCACTAACTTGGCAAGTGGGCCTGGCACACAAGCTGGCAGGCAGGCAACTTCAATTAGATTGCACTAGCAGACTGATGTTTCACAGTCAAAAAAGTTTTTTTTCAAATATTTACACTACTGTTACAACAAATATGAGTGGTGCCACTAACTTGGCAAGTGGGCCTGGCACACACGCTGGCAGGCAAGCAGGCAACTGCAATTAGATTGCACTAGCAGACTGATATTTCACAGTCAAAAAAGTTTTTTTTAAATATTTACACTACTGTTACAACAAATATGAGTGGTGCCACTAACTTGGCAAGTGGGCCTGGCACACACGCTGGCAGGCAGGAAACTTCAATTAGATTACACTAGCAGACTGATGTTTCACAGTCAAATATTTTTTTAAAAAAATATTTACACTACTGTTACAACAAATATGAGTGGTGCCACTAACTTGGCAAGTGGGCCTGGCACACACGCTGGCAGGCAGGCAACTTCAATTAGATTACAATAGCAGACTAATGTTTCACAGTCAAATTTTTTTTTAAATATTTACACTACTGTTATAACAAATATGATGTGTGGCACTAGTTGGCAAGTGGGCCTGGCACACACGCTGGCAGGCAACTGCAATTAGATTACACTAGCTGACTGATGTTTCACAGTCAAAAAAGTATTTTTTTAAAATATTTACAATACTGTTATAACAAATATGATTGGTGGCACTAGTTGGCAAGTGGGCCTGGCACACACGCTGGCAGGCAGGCAACTGCAATTCGATTGCACTAGAAGCATGCTGTTTCACAGTCAAAAAAGTTTTTTTTTTAAATATTTACACTACTGTTACAACAAATATGAGTGGTGGCACTAGTTGGCAAGTGGGCCTGGCACACACACTGGCAGGCAGGCAACTGCAATTAGATTACACTAGCAGACTGATGTTTCACAGTAAAAAAGTTTTTTTTTAAATATTTACACTACTGTTATAACAAATATGAGTGGTGGCACTAGTTGGCAAGTGGGCCTGGCACACACGCTGGCAGGCAGGCAACTGCAATTAGATTACACTAGCAGACTGATGTTTCACAGTCAAGAAAGTTTTTTTTTTAAATATTTACAATACTGTTATAACAAATATGATTGGTTGCACTAGTTGGCAAGTGGGCCTGACACACACGCTTGCAGGCAGGCAACTGCAATTAGATTGCACTAACAGACTGATGTTTCACAGTCAAAAAAGTTTTTTTTTAAATATTTACACTACTGTTACAACAAATATGAATGGTGCCACTAACTTGGCAAGTGGGCCTGGCACACACGCTGGCAGGCAGGCAACTTCAATTAGATTACAATAGCAGACTGATGTTTCACAGTCAATTTTTTTAAAAAAATATTTACACTACTGTTATAACAAATATGATGTGTGGCACTAGTTGGCAAGTGGGCCTGGCACACACGCTGGCAGGCAACTGTAATTAGATTACACTAGCTGACTGATGTTTCACAGTCAAAAAAGTTTTTTAAAAAAATATTTACACTACTGTTATAATAAATATGATGTGTGGCACTAGTTGGCAAGTGGGCCTGGCACACACGCTGGCAGGCAACTGCAATTTAGATTACACTAGCTGACTGATGTTTCACAGTCAAAAAAATTTTTTGAAATATTTACACTACTTTTATAACAAATATGATTGGTGGCACGAGTTGGCAAGTGGGCTTGGCACACACGCTGGCAGGCAGGCAACTGCAATTAAATAACACTAGCAGACTGATGTAAAAGTTTTTTTTAAAAAAAAGTTACACTAATGTTACAACAGGTATGAGTGGTGGCACTGAGGATGGAAGTAGGCACATTATATGCTGTGAGCCTGACACACAGGCTGGCACTAGTGGCAGGCTGGCCTGGCAACTAAAATTAAATAACACTAGCAGACTGATGTAAAAGTTTTTTTAAAAAAAAATTACACTAATGTTACAACAGATATGAGTGGTGGCAATGAGGATGGAAGTAGGCACAGTATATGCTGTGAGACTGACACACAGGCTGGCACTAGTGGCAGGCTGGCCTGGCAACTAAAATTAAATAACACCAGCAGACTGATATAAAAGTTTTTTTAAAAAACATTTACACTAATGTTACAACAGATATGAGTGGTGGCACTGAGGATGGAAGTAGGCACAGTATATGATGTGAGCCTGACACACAGGCTGGCACTAGTGGCAGGCTGGCCTGGCAACTAAAATTAAATAACACTAGCAGACTGATGTAAATTATTTTTTTTTAAAAAAAGTTACACTACTGTTACAACAGATATGAGTGGTGGCATTGAGGAAGTAGGCACAGTATATGCTGTGAGCCTGACACACAGGCTGGCACTAGTTGCAGGCTGGCCTAGCAACTAAAATTAAATAACACTAGCAGACTGATGTAAAAGTTTTTTTTTTTTTTTAAATTTACACTAATGTTACACCAGATATGAGTGGTGGCACTGAGGCTGGCAGTGGCAGGCTAGCCTGGCAACTGAAATTAGATTACACTAGCAGACTGATGTAAAAGTTTTTTTTTAAAAAAATTACACAAATTTTACACCAGATATGAGTGGTGGCACAGAGCAATTAGGCACAGTATATGCTGTGAGCCTGATACACAGGCTTGCTGGCAACTAAAATTAGATTGCACTAGCAGACTGATGTTTCCCAGTCAATTTTTTAAAAAAAATATTTACACTACTGTTATAACAAATATGATTGGTGGCACGAGTTGGCAAATGGGGCTGGCACACACGCTGATAGGCAGGCAACTGAAATTAGATTACACTAGCTGACTGATGTTTCACAGTCAAAAAAGGTTTTTTTAAAATATTTACACTACTGTTACAACAAATATGAGTGGTGCCACTAACTTGGCAAGTGGGCCTGGCACACAAGCTGGCAGGCAGGCAACTTCAATTAGATTGCACTAGCAGACTGATGTTTCACAGTCAAAAAAGTTTTTTTTCAAATATTTACACTACTGTTACAACAAATATGAGTGGTGCCACTAACTTGGCAAGTGGGCCTGGCACACACGCTGGCAGGCAGGCAGGCAACTGCAATTAGATTGCACTAGCAGACTGATATTTCCCAGTCAAAAAAGTTTATTTTTAAATATTTACACTACTGTTATAACAAATATGAGTGGTGCCACTAACTTGGCAAGTGGGCCTGGCACACACGCTGGCAGGCAGGCAACTGCAATTAGATTGCACTAGCAGACTGATGTTTCACAGTCAAAAAAGTTTTTTTTTAAAATATTTACACTACTGTTACAACAAATATGAGTGGTGCCACTAACTTGGCAAGTGGGCCTGGCACACACGCTGGCAGGCAGGAAACTTCAATTAGATTACAGTAGCAGACTGATGTTTCACAGTCAAATAATTTTTTTTTTAAATATTTACACTACAGTTACAACAAATATGAGTGGTGCCACTAACTTGGCAAGTGGGCCTGGCACACACGCTGGCAGGCAGGCAACTGCAATTAGATTACACTAACAGACTGATGTTTCACAGTCAAATTTTTTTTTAAATATTTACACTACTTTTATAACAAATATGATTGGTGGCATGAGTTGGCAAGTGGGCTTGGCACACACGCTGGCAGGCAGGCAACTGCAATTAAATAACACTAGCAGACTGATGTAAAAGTTTTTTGTTTTTTTTTAAATTTACACTAATGTTACAACAGGTATGAGTGGTGGCACTGAGGATGGAAGTAGGCACAGTATATGCTGTGAGCCTGACACACAGGCTGGCACTAGTGGCAGGCTGGCCTGGCAACTAAAATTAAATAACACTAGCAGACTGATGTATAAGTTTTTTTTTAAAAAAAATTACACTAATGTTACAACAGATATGAGTGGTGGCAATGAGGATGGAAGTAGGCACAGTATATGCTGTGAGCCTGACACACAGGCTGGCACTAGTGGCAGGCTGGCCTGGCAACTAAAATTAAATAACACCAGCAGACTGATGTAAAAGTTTTTTAAAAAAACATTTACACTAATGTTACAACAGATATGAGTGGTGGCACTGAGGATGGAAGTAGGCACAGTATATGATGTGAGCCTGACACACAGGCTGGCACTAGTGGCAGGCTGGCCTGGCAACTAAAATTAAATAACACTAGCAGACTGATGTAAATGATTTTTTTTAAAAAAGTTACACTACTGTTACAACAGATATGAGTGGTGGCACTGAGGAAGTAAGCACAGTATATGCTGTGAGCCTGACACACAGGCTGGCACTAGTGGCAGGCTGGCCTGGCAACTAAAATTAAATAACACTAGCAGACTGATGTAAACTTTTTTTTTTTTAAAAAAAAATTACACTAATGTTAGAGTGGTGGCACTGAGGATGGAAGAAGGCACAGTATATGTTGTTAGCCTGACACACAGGCTGACACTAGTGGCAGGCTGGCCTGGCAACTACAATTAAATAACACTAGCAGACTGATGTAAAAGTTTTTTTTTTTTTTAAATTTACACTAATGTTACACCAGATATGAGTGGTGGCACTGAGGCTGGCAGTGGCAGGCTAGCCTGGCAACTGAAATTAGATTACACTAGCAGACTGATGTAAAAGTTTTTTTTTTAAAAAATTACACTAATGTTACACCAGATATGTGTGGTGGCACAGAGCAATTAGGCACAGTATATGATGTGAGCCTGATACACAGGCTTGCTGGCAACTGAAATTAGAATACACTAGCAAACTGATGTAAAAGTTGTTTTTTTTTTAAATTTACACTAATGTTACACCAGATATGAGTGGTGGCAGTGAGCAAGTAGGCACAGTATATGCTGTGAGCCTCACACACAGGCTGAGAGGCAGGCAAATGCAATTAGAATACAAAAAAAAAAAAAAAAGACTGAAGTTCTAGCCCTAAAAAGGGCTTTTTGGGGTGCTGTCCTTAAAGCAGAGATCAGATCAGTCCTTCAGGACTGTAGTGGACACTTAATACACTATCCTAGCTATCAATTTCCCTAAAAAATCATCATCAGCAGCACTATCACTCCTCTCACTAAGAATGCAGGATCAGAATGAATCTAAAATGGCTGCTGCCCAGGAGCTGGGAGGGTCTGGGAGGGAGTGTCTGCTACTGATTGGCTGTAATGTGTCTGCAGACTGTGAGATACAGGGTCAAAGTTTACTCAATGATGACGAATAGGAGGCGGATCGAACATTGCATATGCGAACGCGAACAAGCTAAGATCGCCGGTCACTGTTCTCCGGCGAACTGTTCGCGACATCACTACTGGTAATTTATGATTATGGAAACAATTATTGAACATAAAAAATTCCAACATGTGGATAAAGTTGAAAAGTGCTTTATTTAATTGTAATGATACAGTTTGTAAAGGAAATGTACAATTATATAATATTACCAACATAGATGTTATGTGCAAATTTATAGCTTTACCTATGATTTTAGGAGGTGCATTTTGGATGCCTCAGTTTAAAGGTACCCATATTGATACTAATAATTTAACACATGATTTAAATTTATGTGAAGAGATAATAGAAGGAGTGGTATGTACTGCTCATTCCAGACTATATGAACCATGTTTATTGCAAAATACTGTTAACGTCTGTGATTGGACAATCCTACCTATACAATGGAAAATGTTGATTGAAATAGCTTCAAAAACACTATGTATAGTTACTAATGATACCTCATATGCAATTACCTTTTGCTGGATGTATATCTAATCTTACTACTTTTAAATGGGAAAATAGGACCTATATATTACATCCAGAACTTCATATAAATGTGAGTTCCCTGTGGCTACCAAATATAATGAGGATTCACAATTGGAATTTATCTTTTTCAGAATTACATTACATCATGAGTAGATCAGAATTGGTAAATTATTATTATTATTGGTTATTTGTAGAGCGCCAACAGATTCCGCAGACACATATAACATTGTTGAATCAGACTTTGCAACACCAAGTTATATACACAACTATAATTGGACAGGATTTAGTTAAAATAGGCTCAAATATTAAAAAAGCAATGCAACATCATTGGTATGATATTTTTATGGGACATTCGCCATCAGCTACTCAGATGCTAAATTGGATAATTCAACCAGTATTGGTGATAGCAATCCTAATTTGTATATTGACGTTATGGAATTGCTATTTGACTTATCAAATGTTCTTCAGACCTTTGAAAGTCATGGCTTATTGATATGGTCAATAAGATTGGTTCAAGGACCGAATGTAATACAAATGTGACATGCAGGCCATATAGAGTGTGATGAATGTGAACCAGTCTTCTTGGCCTATATGAATCTATATAGACAGAGAAATCCTGAGTTGCTGACATGGCATAGACTTGAAGCTTATATATAACTTGTTTTGATTTAAAAAATACTAAACAAAACAATATGTATTCTGAAACAACAAATGACATATCCTTGGTTGAGACATTTGTTGGACCGTTCTTTTCTGTTGTGAATAAACTATTATACCTATTAAGATTAGCAAATAGTTCAATTATTGCTTTTAGCATATGTATTAAGGTATACATTTTATTAGGCAATACAGCCTGATTCTCTTAAGCTCACTGGTATGACGCTACTCTATAAGATGCCTTGTCAGTATTGCAAGGCCCTTCATGAATTGTTTTATAGGCAAAAAAAATTCTTGGAAACTTTGTGTCTCATTAAGGGGATTATTCTAATATTTATGTTAAGGAGAGGCATTTACTTTACTATATAATGCTCAGTAAAATAAGCTGAAGACATCTCTTTATGCCGGGGAGTTTTTGAGAATAGGCCCTAAGTTCACCAGATTAGGGACTGAAGACCTAGTGTAAAGTGTAAGGGTTAAAAAAAAATATTCACCAAAACAACATGAGTACATTAAAATATACTATTACACACACACATATATATATATATATATATATATATATATATATATATATATATATATATATATATATATATGATAAAAATATTATGTATAAATAATAATCATTTTTTTTATTTATAAGGGATATATGGTATAGGACAATGTATTTAACTAGAAAGGGCTATAATGTATATTCAGTATTTATGTCTAAATATGTGTATGTGTGAATAAATATGTCTCTCTCTCTCTCTCTCTCTCTATCTATCTATCTATCTATCTATCTATCTATCTATCTATCTATATATATAAATGTATATATACAATGACTTATAAAAACATACACATGCACATTTTAATAAAATATGAATTAATTTTACACTAATGATATATTTTCAACATCAAATACAAGTTTAATTCTTCACTGACTATACAGTAAAAATAAAAATAAAATTTGTTATAATAACACAAAAAAAATCTGCATTTGAGGAATAAAATATTTTTATAATAGAAAGCCAACCTGATAAAAATACAGTATTTGAAGTAGATTAAACTGACTTTTAATGTGTAATTGAAATGACTCATGCTATTCTGTAGTTAAATTAAAGTTTATTGTTCATTGGAAAAACTGAAATTTCACTCAATTAAAGGGTTGTTATATTATAGCGTAAGTAAGTACATTTAAAGCAGTATATTCTAATTATAGTGAGCCCTTGAACTTTATGTTTTAAATATCTTTCAAAGATGAGATTACATATTCTGTTCTAAAGTAAGTTTTCCAAATTTCTGATATTTCTGATACCTATTAAACCTCATGGCTGAAATAGTTTAATGGCATTTTCATTTACAGAATTGTAATTTATATTATAATTTATACAACATATTATATGAATTATGGAAACAACTAAACTCAAAGCCACATACAGGTATAATGTAAGCAGAACCACAGCACAGGAAACAAGTTGCATATTAGGTTCATACATGGGACACACACATTTATATGAAACCAATACAAGGAAATTACATAATATTTTATAATCATTAAAATAAACAATGAAGTATATACTGGATAGGCCAAATCTGTATAATAATCTATTAATTTTCTGTTCAACATCTAGTTTAGTAACTCTCTTTCTTGTGCGTATATTTGGCCCATATAGGGACTGGAAAGATAAAATTAAACTTTCATGATTTAGAAAGACCATGCAATTTTAAGACACTTTAAAATTATTACCATCATTATTATTATTATTATTATTATTATTATTACAGTAACTTAATTCTCTTAATTCTAATCTGCCACCTACATACATTTAATAACCTCTAATCTGCCGCCCCCAACGTCGCCACCACCTACATAAATTTATTAACTCATAACCTGCTGCCCCAACGTCGCAACCGCCACTATACTAAAGTTATTAACCTTTAAACCTCTGGCCTCCCACATCACTAACACTAAATAAATATATTAACCCCTAAACCTAACCCTAACCCTAAGTCTAACCCTAACCCTAACACCCCTAACTTTAATATAATTAAAATAAATCTAAATAAAAATTACTATCATTAACTAAATAATTCCTATTTAAAACGAAATACTTACCTATAAAATAAACCCTAAGCTTGCTACAATATAACTTATAGTTATATTGTATCTAGCTTAGGTTTTATTTTTATGTCACAGCTAAGTTTGTATTTATTTTAACTAGGTAGGCTGGTTAGTAATTAGTTATTAACTATTTGCTAACTATCTAGTTAAAATAAATACAAATTTACCTGTAAAATAAAACCTAACCTGCCTCACACTAACACCTAACATTACACTAAAATTAAATAAATTACATTAATTAAATACAATTAACAAAATTACAAAAAAATAAACACTAAATTACACAAAATAAAAAAGAAATTATCAAATATTTAAACTAATTACACCTAATCTAATAGCCCTATCCAAATAAAAAAAAAAAAGAAATCTGCTTTTTTACCTGTAATAAAAAAATACAAACAACCCCCAACAGTAAAACCCACCACAAACACAAACAAACCCCCCAAATAAAATCCTATCTAAAAACCTAAGCTCCCCATTGCCCTGAAAATGGCATTTGGTTGGGCATTGCCCTTAAAAGGGCATTTAGTTCTTTTTTTGTGCCAAAACCCTAATTTTAAAAATAAAACCCACCCAATAAACCCTTAATAAAACCTAACACTAACCCCCGAAGATTCACTTACAGTTTTTGAAGACCGGACATCCATCCTCATCAAGCCAGGAGAAGTCTTCATCCAAGCGGCAAGAAGTCCTCAACGAAACAGGGAGTCTGGCGGGCAGAAGTCTTCATCCAGATGGCATCTTCTATCTTCATAGAAGCGGCTCCATCTTCAAGACATCTGGTGCGGAGCATCCTCTTCTTTCGATTCCTCTTGAAGAATGAAGGTTCCTTTAAATAACGTCATCCAAGATGGGTCCCTTGAATTCCGATTGGCTGATAGAATTCTATCAGCCAATCAGAATTAAAGGATAAAAAATCTTATTGGCTGATGCAATCAGCCAATAGAATTGAGCTTCAATCCTATTGGCTGATCCAATCAGCCAATAGGATTGAGCTTGCATTCTATTGGCTGATTGGAACAACCAATAGAATGCAAGCTCAATTCTATTGGCTGATTGCATCAGCCAATAGAATTTTTTACCCTTTAATTCCGATTGGCTTATAGAATTCATTTAAAGGACCAGTCAATACAGCAGATTTGCTAAATCAACAAATGCATGATAAAAAGACAATGCAATAGCACTTAGTCTGAACTTCAAATAAGTATTGGATTTTTTTCTAACAAATTTTAAAGTTATGTACATTTCCACTCCCCCTGTACCATGTGACAACAATAAGCCAGTCACAAATGCGTATACATATATTCTGAGAATTCTTGTACATGCTCAGTAGGAGCTGGAGACTCAAAAAGTATAAATATTAAAAGACTGTACATTTTTTTTAATGGATGTAAATTGGAAAGTTGTTTATAATTCCTTGCTCTATCTGTATCATTAAAGTTTAATTTGACCTGAGTGTCCCTTTAAAGGAACCTTCTTTCTTCAAGAGGAATCAAAAGAAGAGGATGCTCCGTGCCGTATGTCTTGAAGATGGAGCCGCTCCTCGTCGGAAGGATGAAGATAGAAGATGCCGTCTGGATAAAGACTTCTGCTCGCCCGGAGGATGACTTCTTGATGCTTAGATGAAGACTTCTCCCGGCTTCGTTGAGGACTTCTTGCCGCTTGGATGAAGACTTTCCCCGGCTTCGTTGAGGATGGATGGCCGGTCTATAAAAACTGTAAGTGGATCTTCGGGGGTTAGTGTTAGGTTTTTTTAATGTTTTATTGAGTGGGTTTTAATTTTAGATTAGGGACTTTGAGCAATGTAAAAGAGCTAAATACTATTTTCAGTTCCATGGGGAGCTTAGGTTTTTTAGGTAGGTTTTTTGGGGGGTTGGTTGTGTGGGTGTGTGGGTGGTGGGTTTTACTGTTGGGGGTTGTTTGTATTTTTTATTACAGGTAAAAGAGCTGATTTCTTTGGGGCCCGCAAAAGGCCCTTTTTTTTTTTTTTTAAATAATCTAAAAAACAGGAGCACTTCAATCCATCAAAGTCTACAAAGACGCTATCTTAAAAAATACCCACCATTGCATCTCCTGCTTTTGTTAGCATATGGATGACAAATCTGGCTTCCTCCAATCATTGCATGCCCTATGAGCTGCACACCCAAGGGGGCACGCAACTGTTGGAGGAGATCATCGATCTCCTAAAGAAAGAAGAAGATGTGGGCGGAGGATCGATGTTATGTTTACCATAATGCAAAGGTAGGTACCCTAAAAAAATAAGCATCCTTGCAAACCTCAACGAACCAAAGTGCCCCGTTTTTTGTTTTTTTTTTAAATCAAATTTTTTTATTAAGGTATTGAGCACAATCATGTTCATACATAAACACAATAACAGGTTATTTCAAACTGAACATATCTATTAACAGCAGTAAATCATGATAGACATTATACAAGACATGAATATCCTGCTGTATGACTAGCATACCTCAGGTAAATATATTGCGAGATCTACATTGATACCTTATCATTTTATTCTTTTATAAGATGATATTATAAAGCCCTTTATCATGGAGTTCTATCTATTAGTATGATATTACTAGCAGGCATATGTAGAATCATTAATTTAATACACTTTACTTAGAAACCTCTGTATCATGAAATAATGCCTGATAGAATGATATTTTAATATAAAGTGCAATTTAAAGTAGCAACTGCCTTAACTGATAGGTTCCAACATGTAAAAAATAAGGACACCAATTTCCTCTTGTGACATAGAGAGTAACTCTGATATCTGAAAAGGCGTATAATATGAACCAGGTAAATTGGTGTCATGAAGCGGGTTAATACTGCTGAAGGATTCACCAGGGTGGGTGAATATTTACAATACTATTACCCCTCAGGTATTCTCATTAACCTGAAGGGGGGGGGAGGTGGTACAAATATAAATTGTGCAGGACAATTACTAATATTTCTCTAGAGTGACATTAGATATAAGTATTTTATACATTTCAGAAGGTCTATTAAGCCCTATGACCTTTAGGATAGACATATGTAAGTGGACTCAGGTGGAGTATGTTAAAAATAATCTAATGATGGACTTCTTCTAGGGTTTTAACTATCAGTAACAGGTACACACCTGTATGATGCAATACTCTAGTAAAGGAGTCGCCTCTAAAACTAAAGTTAGGAGTCTAGCTAGAGTTATCAATGTATATGATAGAGTAGAATAGAAGATCTACTGTTAGCATCTCTCTATATGGTATCAAAAACTGAATATAGAAGGGAAAGAGTTTGGGCTCATCCACCTTATTTAGACAAGACTGCAAGGATTATCTATAAATAATCTTAATCAAAAAGTGTTAATATGCATTTAGTTGGTTAAATAAAAGAATGTTAGGTCCCAAAGGCTTATCCATACACTACCCCGAAGAATACTAAAGGAGAGTAAGCGTGTCACCTCAGCCGCTGGCGACATAGCAATACCATAGATAACAGGGGATGGGGTGCATTACACATGGTTACTTCAAGTAGAATTAAGCAATAGGACCTCATATAACAAACTAGGGGTACTCTCGTTATAGATAGGTGCAAGTTTATGTAGACAGGTGAAATAAAAACAATACATTGAAAATGTAAACTCCCTATTCCTTTACTAACATGGAAAGAAAATTAAGCTATGCCTTCTGTGAGGACTCTGTATATGGCAACCTGCAAAGGACCAAATTATTTAAATGATAATTATCTATCAATGTGTCCCTAGAGGATTTGTGTAGGTAGAACAAATTAGCTATATAGTAAAATTAATATAAACACATTTCCCTGAACCTTAGTACTTTTACAAAAAGAGCCTTTATACATATTTAGGCATTGCAAAATGAAATGTAATTTTCAACTTATATTATATACAACAAGCAAAACATGAGTATCAGTTAGGCCC
Source organism: Bombina bombina (assembly GCF_027579735.1). Lineage (NCBI taxonomy): Eukaryota > Metazoa > Chordata > Amphibia > Anura > Bombinatoridae > Bombina > Bombina bombina. The sequence continues at coordinate 1,053,449,154 of NC_069500.1, read as the reverse complement.
GTGGAATGGATCAATGTTCTCTAGTTCTCAGAGTAATTACTCGTCATTTGAGGAGCTAACTGTTAAAATATGAGGTACCAATGAAGTCCAGCAGTGGAGGCCATTCACTGGTAAGAGATAGAACAACAAATAAGCCATACATAAAGGCCTTATCACAGCAGGATACATCCTGCACTTTCACCAGAAAGAGAGCTCCATGAGCTGATATAGTAGGTATAGAAGTGGCCCCTAACATATGAGCTAAGGCAGAGCTACAAGACAAAGAGCATATTTAAGCATAAAAAGATTAATTCTAAAACAGTGAGCACTGGGCCATTTCCATACATTGCAAACAATAACAACTGGGTGCTTAATTAGTCTTATAAGTGCATAGTATATATCAGGTCTGATATTACCAAAAAAGAACACAAAAGCGGAGAGTACAGCTAAGATATTGATTCCAAATTTGAGTTTTAGTATTGGAAGCCCCTTAGTGTTGATATATGTAGTTGTGCATAAACAGTCTCAATATCAATTCATATTAATGAAAATGTCCAGGAAATATCAACAGTGGACAAGTCTTTTATTACTTAAAGAAATATAAATTCCCAGGAAGCGTCACCCAATGCTCAAGTGTCGTCTGATGAGAGACCAGAGATATGAGGCAACAACAGGATCCGGGAAAAACAGATGTTCATGACTCTCTTAAGGTAATAGTTACTATTTCAGTTTACATCTTGGGAATCAGAGGGGATCATGCTGCGTGTCGATAGACTATGTGGTCAGTATGTCCCCATGGGTGGCCAGACAATCAACCCACGCCAAATCTGTGTGAGACTGACAAGGATAGAAGGGCCCTCTCAACTATCAATATATCCGCCTGTAGCGGAGTCTGTGTAACGCCTTGCCTGCTCTATATTTTTACAAGGTGTGGTAGGTAACATCTCGCTGAGAATATACATTGTGCTGTCTGTACTGACAACCTCACCCGGTCGGGTGTAATGCATCACGGCTCTCGGAGCAAAGAGCGGCACTCCTGCAAGAAGATAGGAGGCGCTCCCGTTATCCAATGTGAATAACTCTGCCTCAATGGGTAAACTACTGGTTCCATCAAGCTGCATGGTATCCAGAAACCCACCGGGGCCGGGGACCAAGTTCTCTAGTAATAGGCACAAGCTGCCTGCCCGCAGCGGGATAGTAGTGGGCCGTGACATTCCGATCCCAGCTCTTAGCTCCTCTCCGACCGGCTCAAGTGAAATTGGTCTCCTCTCACCTGCTAGGCTCCCCTTTGCACCCAGATGTGAGACCTGTGCAGAAGATTCCATGCATGTTCGGGGCAGCCCTAGCCCAGAACTTAGATCTCTGTTGTTCACCTGTGAGGTCTGATCACTCTTGTCGGAATCACCAGGGGCCGCCATTTTAGATGTAGAGTTAGTCCCCGTGCCAAGCTGCTCTCTAAGTGCGAGCACTAGACTTTGGAAGTTAGAGTCAAGTTGCTGGGTCAGTTTCTTTAGCGTTACACTCACCAGCTCAGTAAAGTCTGCCATGTCTGGTAACGCAGCCTAGGATCCAATATTAAATACGGTATAGCTCTGTGTCACCGCTGCCACATGGATCTATCTTATAGATTTTCGCTGCTCAGGAGTCAAAGTAGGCACTTAAAAACGTATTTAATATAGTTGCATAGAGGTTGCTTTCCTCCTTATGATGTAAGGATTCTAGAGAAAGGTGTAAGAACAAAAATTAATCGATTTATATGCTATATATTTAAAAATGTTGTAGGAGCTTGAGATGTAGACGTCCTATCTCCTCTGCAGTTGGCTCCGCCCCCCCGCAAAAGGCCCTTTTAAGGGCCATTGGAAGTTTAGTGTAGGCTAGGGTTTTTATTTTATTTTGGGGGGGGCTTTTTTATTTTTATAGGGCTATTAGATTAGGTGTAATTAGTTTAAATATTTGATAATTTCTTTTTTATTTTGTGTAATTTAGTGTTTATAATTTTTTGTAATTTAGATAACTGTATTTTGTTAATTTAATTTATTTAATTTTAGTGTAATGTTAGGTGTTAGTGTAACTCAGGTTAGGTTTTATTTTACAGGTAAATTTGTATTTATTTTAATAGGTAGTTAGTAAAATAAATACAAACTTGCCAGTGAAATAAAACTAAAACCTAACGGCTAGATTTAGAGTTGGGCGGTAGATGGGGTGCGTTAGCTACGCCTGGTTTATTTCTAATGCACAGAGTTTTTTAACGCGGGTATTTAGAGTTTATAAAAAACCTTCTAACGATACTCCTAACGCGTGTATTTCACACGCGGAATCCCGCCCGCGTTAGACAGTCTCCCATAGAGATCAATGGAAAAGCAAACAAACACGTTTTTTTCACCTAACACTCGATCTCGCGAGAAATACACACATCTCGGTCATATGACGTATACCACATAATGCACAACAATAACACACCGCAAATGTCACAACAACAATCACAAAACAAAGCACATAAGCATTACACATTCAGAAGCGGGGGAAAATTAATAAAATAAAATACAGGGAATACGCATATACTTTAAGATGCGGAAATACGGAAAATAACAACAAGGAAAAATAAATGCGCAATCATACACTAGCAAAATACTCGCATTCAATATTACTATATATTAGGACAAACATACATATACAACACTTCACTAATACGACACCATCACAAATTAACATTTACATATAATACGATGGGACAATGTTATAGAAAACGAGCACTATGACATCATCGCATTCTACACATTCCACAAATATGGTATGGTATTGTGAGTTAGTGGTAGTGTGAGTTAGTGAGCGACAGTTGGTTTGGGTGAGTGTGCGAGTGCTTTTTCTGCATATTTAACACATTTACACGCAAACACATTCAATACATACATACACTTATCAATAACACTACATACACTCCAAACCCCATACCCTCTCATACTACACTCCATACCCCATTCCCTGTAGTCCCATTCCCTTTCATCCCATTTACTCTTATCCCATCCCCCATCCCCATCCCACCCCCTAGTTACATTTAGTTTACATATCCTCCTTTTAGTCTTCTTATACATTTTGTTTATTTAAATACTCCTTACCCTCTTTTATTTATATCCCTTTCACACTTTCAGCACTTTTTTGGTCTTTTTAGTTCTTTATTTTGACCCCCTTTCATTTGATCACACTCACTTTTTGTTTGCTTAGTTGGGGTTTAGTTTAGGGAAGAGATGGAGGAGGAGGAGGGCAGGCAGGAGATTAGTCAGGGGAGAGGTAGAGGGGGGAGGAGGGGAAGGAGAGGGAGGGGGAGAGGAACAGGGCAGGAAGGGGGGCAGGAAGGAGGGCAGGAAGTGGGGGTGGAAGCGGTGTGTGGACCCAGCCACTTGGTTCAAGATGAACAAGTGGCTGGGCCCAGTGGCGGACAGAGTAGGGCTTCACAGTCCGGGAAACAGAGGGCATCGTCACAGGGGAAGGCCAAGGCGACTAGGGAGGCGAGGTTTTCTATGGAGGAGAAGGAGGCCCTCGTAGAAGCCTATATGGGCAGGTATAGGAGGCTGCAGCATCAGAAGACCACCCCGAGTGAGAAGAGAAAGCTCTGGCAGGAGATAAGGGATTTAGTCAATGCAGTGGGTGGATGGAATAGAGATATGGACTCTATTAAACATCGCTACCGGGACTGCAAGATGGATCTTAAGAAAAAGTTAACCCGGGAGTCCCAACATGCAGCAGGAACCGTTGGCGGCCCTGCACTGATAGTTGAGTACTGCTGATGGGAGGAAATGTTGCGTCCCAGCATCTCCGAGGTGGATATAGTCGGTGTCGGAGGAATCGATACCGGGAACCTGCCACTCTCATCTGACGGTAAGCTCATTTAACAATAAATTAACATCCGAATGTATTTCAAGGGACACTATACGCAAACATTTTCTTTCATGATTAAGGTAGAGAATACAATTTTAAACAACATTCCAATTTACTTATATTACCTAATTTGCTTCATTCTTTAGATATACTTTAATGAAGAAATAGCCATGCACACGGTGAACCAATCACAGGAGGCAGCTATGTGCAGCTACCAATCAGCAGCTACTAAGCATATCTAGATATGCTTTTCAGCAAAGAATATCAAGAGAATGAAGCAAATTAGATAATAGAAGTAAATTAGAAAGTTGATTATAATTGTATGCTCTTTCTAAATCAGGAAAGAAAAAACATTGGGTTTCATGTCCCTTTAAGGATAAGATTAATGCTATTACGCTGTTTAACACATTATTACGTAAACGCGTTCACAATTACTTTGCGGTTACATTAGTATCTAGGCTATAGGTTAGGTGTGCATTTAAACAGACTGAAAACAAATGCTAAAACATTCAGATTGACCAGAGATATCACAAACACGGTTTTGAAAATGCGGAAATCGTATTGATTGTTAGATTTCAAAGTGGATTAATGAGGCTGCATTTGTAATTGTATCGTAAGCTAAATAATTTAAAGCTTTATTTGGAAATATGCTAATATATATACATTTCTTTCTTTTTCAAATATACAGAGTCTGGGGAGGAGGCAGCACAGCAACTACAGGCTCCTCCTTTTCCCCGGTATGAGAGTGGTGGGGATGAATCTCCACCTCGGAGAGAAGAGGCCCCCCTTGAGGAATAGGCCCCCCTTGAGGAAGAGGCCCCCCCTTGACGAAGAGGCACCGGAAGCAGAGGAAGAGGCCCCTCAAGCACCAGCAGGCCGCTGTGTACCAGCAGGCCGCCGTGCATGGGCACCCCGCCGTGCACAACAAGAGGAAATAGCTGAGGTGCGGGTTCTACTAGACTACATTGACCAGATGCGTACCTCCCGGATCCAAAATATAGAAGGCAGAAGTAGAATTATTGAAGAGCTCAGTGGCATTCGAGAAGGCCAAACTCAAATCATACACCTCCTTACTCGAATAGAAGAAGGCCAAAACAGAAGTTTTCTACTCCAACAAGAGATGTTTAATTTCTTCTGGGAGGCGCATGCTGGTCTGCCTCCTGCTGGTCTGCCTCCTGTTGGTCTGCCTCCTGCTGGGCCACCTGCTGGGCCTCCTGCTCCTGGGCCGCCATCTGCTGGGCCTCCTGCTCCTGGGCCTCCATCTGCTGGGCCTCCTGCCGGTCCATCTGCTCCTGCCGGGCCATCTGCTCCTGCCGGGCCATCTGCTCCTACCGGGCCATCTCCTCCTGCCGGGCCATCTCCTCCTGCCGGGCCATCTCCTCCTGCCGGGCCATCTCCTCCTCCTCACCTTGGTCATCCCAGTACTCTTCCTTCCACTCTTCCCACAACATCTCCAATGAGAACTCGTCGGAAGGCGGCAGTTGCCCCTCCCAGAGCCTCAGCCTCGTGGGAAGAGGGGAAGGAAGAGGAAGTAAGTATTTTTTATCATGTTTATTTCATTTTTATTAAATGTTTAATGGATAGGTATGTGATGATGTGGTTTTCATACACTTGTGGACCACACTCTGTATATAATCTACTTCTATGGGACCGGGTCCATGGAGGCAGATTGTTTGCAGAGTGTGGGTTATAAGTGTGTGGACACCACATCATCACATACCTATCCTTGTTCATGATATTGATTGGTTTCTGTGATGTGATGTCCAAACTGTTTCCCTAATCTCAAACAAAATTACCATTACAATTATCCATGATGGCATATTACTGTTTGAATGCCAATAACACAGCTTAAAGGGACAGTCAGAACATTATTGATTACAAAGAAAACACTGTATTACGCATTATCAAGTTTGAAACAAAAAAACATGGAGAAATACGTGTGACTTATGTGCTTACCCTTGTATCTATGCCTATGAAAAATTACCACTTATTTGTTGTTCTGAGATAACAACATTTTAGACAATCAATGAACAATACATGGTAAATATGCTGTATGAGCTCAAAGTTTTATATATACAAATGCTCTCAAAATGCCCTCTAGTGGTCAAATTGCATTCTGATTACATGCACTCTTCAAGCTCTAAGAAATGAGTACACAAATCTCATAGGTTTAGCTAGCAAATAAAAATAACCACAGAAAAATGATTAATTGGTGAGAAACCTTTGATATCATTGATATTACAAAATTTGCTTTTTTAATAGTGCAAAACATTATTTGTTTTCTAGACTGTCCCTTTAAAAAAATTACATATGCTAACATATAATATTTGGTGATTGTTGGTATATCTACATGTACTTGTTCAAACAAGAAATATTGCAAAAAGATTTCTATTGACGTGTTAAATAAAGTCTATTTTCTTAAAGAGACATTATTGTGTTTGTTTTTAGAAAGACATTTGTTCTAACAATGAATATGGTTTAAAGTCCTTTTAGTAGTGACCAAAAAAAATATGCTAACAATAATATATTTGGAGATTAACCAATGTGGAACTCATACATGATACAAAAATCAACATTTGCATTAAAGGGACAGTATACAATCTTTTTAACAGAACTGCATGTAATAGACACTACTAGAAACAACAAGATTAACATATACTGATATCAATATTAAAAAGCTTTAAACACTTTCAAGGAAAATCGGGTTATCTCTATTGAAAATATAGATGGAAACCCCATTACAACCGTAAAACAAGACAATACACCATCATTAACATATGAAAAGACCCTTTACACAAACAGGAGAAAGCTGGAGATGGTACTCACATGAAACTTTGAGGCTTGGCGAGGAGTCTGAAAATTACTTAAATTTTATTTGAACATAAGCAAAAGAAGACATGTATTTGGTAAACAATGGACTATATAACTAGAGACAAAATAAAATATTTTGGTTTTTAATGTGTCTAATGAACCTTTAATAAAATATATGACGAAATAACATTTAGAAGAAGTCGGCATCATATATTTAGCATATGATAAAGATAAATGCATATTGATTACTTTATTATAATACAATAGCGCATATTTATGAATTTGATATCTTTAAAATTAAACACAACACAGTAATTTTTCATAAAAAGGAACATAATGTTGACAAACATATTAAACAAGATGGACTATATTTAGAGATTTGAACTTGCCTCGAAATATCTTATGCATGAAAACATTTTGCTTTCATTCGTTTATTCAACCAGACAGCCAGCAAAAGAGAATGTTGTGTTCTTTATCAGCTATGGATCAACAATGTTACATGATGCACACAATCCATATTCGCTATGGTTTTAAACTTGTCTTCTCATTCACAAACGTGTGTAACGTGCCCAAACAAATATTGCGGGACTACGTAATACAATCAGACGTTTTTTTACACCTTTGCATGTGACGTCTTAATTAACATGGTGCATCCTTGATCACGTAAGAACGCAATCCAATAAAAGGCGCATCCTTGATCACGCAAAAATGCAATCCAATAAAAGGCGCATCCTTGATCGCGTAAAAACGCCATCCAATAAAAGGCGCATCCTTGATCGCGTAAAAACGTCAGCCAATACAAGGAATCATTGGACAGCCTGGCAGGTGACGTCTTAAGCAACATGGCGCATCCGAGATCGCTGAAAAACCGCAGCCAATACAAGGACTCTGTTGATAGCTTGGCATATCAATAAGAAACGCATTTATATTTTAGTAACTAGTATGTGTCTATATTGCTATCTAGGAATGTCACGATAGATAACGAAATACTGTGATCTATAAAATAGAATACATTATCGAAAATAAGGAGATATTTCATTAGAAGCAGAGGATTTATAACTAAACTATTTAGAAAGCAGCATGTTTTAAATACAAATTAAATCAATATTGGTTACACGATTATGTACGACATTGCAATTTGAAATATATTGTTTCAATAAATGAAAATCTTTTGATTATTGTGTTTCCTGTCCCTTTAAAATAAAATTAATGCTAGGAGATGCATTAGTAAAATAGGGATGTGTTAGATATTATATGTTAAAGGGACAGTCAACCCCAGAAATTGAATTTTCAAAAATATAGCTAATTCCTTTATTACACATTACTCGTTTTTGAACAACAAACACAGTTATATATTAATATACATTTTACTTTTCTTGTATCTAAGCTTCTGCTGACTGCCCCATTATTTAGGTTCTTTTGACAGACATGTAGTTTAGCCAATCAATAGTCACTCCTAGGTCACTTTACGTGCATGATCTCAATGTTATCTATATGAAACATGTGAACTAATGCCTTATAGTAGTCAATATTTTTAAAACATTAGAGGCAGTCTTCAAGGTCGAAGAACTTAGCATATGAACCTCCTCTGTTTACCTTTCAAATAACAATAACAAGAGAACAAAGCTAAATGTTGAATAAAAGCTAATTAGGAAGTTGGTTAAACTTGCATGCCCTATTTAAATCATGAATCATCTTTTTGGACTTGACTGTCCCTTTAACTATAGCTATGGTGTATATCTTTAACATTTAAAAGATACACATGAGAAATACATATGCCATTGATGTTTTAAGATATGTTTAGATTGTTTTGGAATAACAATAATGACACATGTATTGATCAAACGTGTCACTTATTCAAGTTGAAATATGGTCAGCCTACTTCTAGCCATATATGGGAGGAGAAGTATTTTGTAAAAATATTTAGATAAAGATATTTCTCATCTAAAATATGCGCATTACACACAGAGATTGATTTGGTTACACTACTACAATAAGATAGAATTGAAATTTAAATACATGTGCTGTCAACATTACAATAAGATTGTTTATTAATAAGATTATATGTCCTTGTTCATGTAAAAAGGACAAAAACGCTTTAGAAATGGAAATCCATTCATTAACAATTGTGGTCAGCATCACTTAAAGGGACATGAAATAAAAAAAATAAAATAAAGAGGATACACAGAGAGAATACTATTTCAATAAAATTAACACTTTACAGGGATTATCTCATTGTATCAATCCTGGGATCATTTGTTAAAGGTGCATCAATTCACGCAGAGTTTATAAAGAAACACATGGATGTGAAATTTGCAATATACATATATATACAAAAATAACAATCTATATATACATATCTAAAAAAATTACTATGCTAATCATAATCATGCAATGATAAAGCTTTAAGAAAAATATATAAAGACAAATAAGAAAATTAAATTGGAGATGTAAATCTTAAAGTCATTTACAATTGTATTACATTGTAACACCATTATTTTTGGTAAGGTCCCTTTAAGGATTAACCAGATAAACTACAGATTTCAATCAATGAAATGAATAAAGAGGACAAAGAATCGTGGAATGACATGTCTTTTATTAGTATGTCAGAAAACATCAACAACGTTTATAAATAATCTTTTAAAGATCCTGAAAATTGGAGCCATTTGACAAGGTCAAAGAGTGCATCACAGTCCATGAAGAGAGTTGCCAAGGGCCAGCATAGCCCCATTGGAGCCATTTGACAAGGTCAAAGAGTGCATCACAGTCCATGAAGAGAGATGCCAAGGGCCAGCATAGCCCCATTGGAGCCATTTGACAAGGTAAAAGAGTGCATCACAGTCCATGAAGAGAGTTGCCAAGGGCCAGCATAGCCCCATTGGAGCCATATGACAAGGTCAAAGAGTGCATCACAGTCTATGAAGAGAGTTGCCAAGGGCCAGCATAGCCCCATTGGAGCCATATGACAAGGTCAAAGAGTGCATCACAGTCCATGAAGAGAGTTGCCAAGGGCCAGCATAGCCCCATTGGAGCCATATGACAAGGTCAAAGAGTGCATCACAGTCCATGAAGAGAGTTGCCAAGGGCCAGCATAGCCCCATTGGAGCCATATGACAAGGTCAAAGAGTGCATTACAGTCCATGAAGAGAGTTGCCAAGGGCCAGCATAGCCCCATAGGAGCCATTTGACAAGGTAAAAGAGTGCATCACAGTCCATGAAGAGAGTTGCCAAGGGCCAGCATAGCCCCATTGGAGCCATTTGACAAGGTAAAAGAGTGCATCACAGTCCATGAAGAGAGTTGCCAAGGGCCAGCATAGCACTATTGGAGACATATGACAAGGTCAAAGAGTGCATCACAGTCCATGAAGAGAGTTGCCAAGGGCCAGCATAGCCCCATTGGAGCCATTTGACAAGGTAAAAGAGTGCATCACAGTCCATGAAGAGAGTTGCCAAGGGCAAGCATAGCCCCATTGGAGCCATTTAACAAGGTAAAAGAGTGCATCACAGTCCATGAAGAGAGTTGCCAAGGGCCAGCATAGCCCCATTGGAGACATATGACAAGGTCAAAGAGTGCATCACAGTCCATGACGAGAGTTGCCAAGGGCCAGCATAGCCCCATTGGAGCCATATGACAAGGTAAAAGACTGCAACAGGCACAACAATAATAATAAAAAGGCCAAATGGCAACCATAAAAAACAGAAAATCAACATGTGGACGGAAGATTCTTATCAGCGCCCTTGGAGCATCTCCAGATCCTCCACTTATTGGTCATCCCCTTCATCGTCCTGTGCCTGTCCAGCTAGAGATTCAAGCGTTGAATTGAAACGCATCATCTGACGTAGAGTCAAATGCTGAACCTGTAGCTGGGCATGCATGGTGTCGTTCATCCCTCTCAGGACAGCTGCGTTCCTCAACACAGCCTGCTCTACGCATGCTAGACCTTCTAGCGTGAGCCATGTTGAGTCACAGCCTAAAATAAAGAATAAATAAAATATTAATGATAATTATACAACAGAATAAAAAATAAGCAAAGATACATTGTCATCATAAAGACAAATCATTCTTTAAATGAATTTGTTGAAATTGATTATTTACACATTAAATATGTTATTCAGACAGACCTAAACCATTAAAGGGACAGTTTACTCAAATATGTTGTCCCCTTTAATTGGTTTTCGATGATCCACTTTTACAGCTTGAGTGTATAAAATCTTGTAAAAGGATTTACATTGTACTTACATTAGCAATTTAAATATTTTAGTTATACTGTGGTAAGCACACCTATCCTTAAACATTTTGGCGTTGAGGCCAAGCTGTGTAAACATAGCAACCAGAAGAAATTACATTCCCACTGGGTTATACAAGAGATAATGTATGAACATTTGTACATAAATTGTTGGATCCAAGTAGTGGTGATTGGTATATGTAGTGATATCAAATTAAAGGGACACTAAACCAAAATATTTTATTTACTGATTCAGATAGAGGATGACATTTAAAACAAATTTTTAATTTACTCCTATTCTTGAAATGTTAGAATTCTATAGCTATATTTTAAATGCAGGAATGTAAGTTTATAGGGCAGGCCATTTTTGGTTATCAACCTTGGTTGTCCCTGCTGATTGATGGATACATTCATCCAACAATAAAGAAATGATGTCCAGACTTTTTTTTATTTTCAAAATAATTATAGGCATTTCTTTGTTTCAATAAAGATAGCAAGAGAATGAAGAATAATTGATAAGAGTAGTAAATTATAAATTTGATTAACATTGCATGCTCTATTTGAATCACAATAGAAACAATTTGCCTTCAGTGTACCTTTAAGTATCTTATAATGTTGATTTTGAATGATACTTACAGCTGTGCCTGGGAAGGACAATCCGACACCCAGGACAATGAAGGTTGAGACAGGGGGGAGGGATGGGATTGGGTTGGGGAGGGATGGGATTGGCTTGGGGAGGGATGAGCTGCTGCTCCGGGGTAGGCCATACAGCTGGGGAGTGGTGAGTTGGGGTCTGGGCAGCTGTACGGGCCATAATACGGGGAGAGCGGCGAAGGGGGGTAAAGGGGCGTGTTTTGGGAGGGACAGGGAAGGGGCGTTTTTTGGGAGGGACAGGAAATGACAAATGGGAAGGGCCGGCAGGGGTCTGGGCCTGGGCAGGGGTCTGGGCCTGGGCAGGAGTCTGTGCCTGGGCAGGGGTCTGGGCCTGGGCAGTGGTTGGGGTCTGGGCCTGGGCAGGGGTCTGGGCCTGGGCAGTGGTCGGGGTCTGGGCCTGAGCAGGGGTCTGTGACTGGGCAGGGGACTGGGCAGGGGCGGAAACCAGATGACCAGAGGTGGAGGATCCATCTGAAAAAAATAATCCAAATATATTAACATCTCATACATCATGAAATCAAATCAACGCATTTCAAATTGATTATGTTTTCAATATACTTAGAAGTGTGTTTGAATTTCTAAACAATTATGAAATGAGGATATGGTATGCATATAGGCACTCAGATGAATATCAATGACTGTCTGTACAATTATAACATTATTATTGTGTTTTGGCCTGGAAAATGCATGTGACATAATGATGGCATGAATTATAAATTAAAAAAAAAAAAACATCAAAGCAGATTTTCATGCTGCCTGATATAGAAAGGGGGCAGTAGTGTATTTGAACAGACAAATAATATTCCTTTTTAAAGTACAAAAGCTGTAGACTTTGAATGTCTTCAATAAAATGATTTCCAATAAAGCAACATGTTGGAAACATGATAGATATATTTCACATACCATCAGATTCCAAGGCAGCCTCTTCCTCCTCCGTCACACATGTTAAATCAATCTCTGTAAAACATAACATGTTGTGTAAACGTTAAGATCAGATATTATAACATATGTTACTGTTGATCAAAGACACACATCAATGTTGCATTACAGATATACACACCCAAAGTTATGATTTACATCATTTTGATGGAGCATACAAATGACATTAGATTTGTTATTCTCAATGATTCAGATTTTCTATGTATTGTTTGTATTAATTTTAAAATCAGAAAAGCATAGTACATAGAACATTTAAGATTTCTCATGTGTGTATCACTTGATTACTGTTGTCAAAAATGAACATGGAAACAAACATATGCTATACATCTTCTGAATAACAAAGGTGTAGACTAAGAAAGTTTTAATTATTAATCTTTCAATATTCCAAGAAAATTAATATATAATCAGAGGAGTAAATTATATGTTTGTTTCAAATGTTATGCTTCATCAGAATCATGCTCATAATATTGATTACCAATACACCTTCAATGACATATAAATGAGTCAATGGACTTACCAGGAGACCACAAAGGCGGCTCTGTGTCAGTGCTGGATTCCTCGGGGCTCCCCACACCAACTCTCTCTATGAATGATATAGATATATATTAGTGAACACATTTGGGATAGCACTAAATCACATCTGTAGCGATTTTTAAGAATAATCAACTTGAAAATGTGAAGAATAGAGCAGTCATTATCCTAAAAAATGCTTGATTGAATCAAGGGGATTCTGTTAAAAATGATGTATTGAACATATGTTTAATTTCTGACTATATTAGACATCAAACTCATCTCATACGATGCTGTTGCATATCTAAATATACCCATTGATCAATGTTCTTAAAAGAATACACACAAACCACATTTTGAATAACAGCTGTTGACAAATATAAACAAAGACATGTGGCACATCGAGCTATTTGTGCAATGTACAGTAATCTTGTTTAGGACACAACACATATATATCACAATACAAAACCAAATTGATTAGTACAAATATGTAATCATGGTGCTGTTAGAGTATGCTGATATCTATAAAGTAACTCCAACAGTGAATATGTGAATTATATATCAATATTGTCTAATCCAAAGAATGTAAAGATGAATGAATCTATTGTTTATTAAAGGGACACTGACATGATTTATTTCAATCATTGATTTCACTGTTCAAACTGTTCCAAATGATTTAACATTGACTCCTATTATAATTGGAATGTTGATACATTTTAATCTTAAAGGCAGATAAGCAATATTGGATTCAATAAATATTGTTTGTTGAAGGTATCCACCAATCATCAATCAAAACCCAGGTTGGTCAACCAAAATTGAGCTGCAGATAAATGTACATTCTTGATTTTAAAATACATTTAGCAATACAATATTTCACATATGATTATAGTATTATATTTAAATGTTGATTAATATTGCATGCTCTATCTGAATGACAACATTAATAATTTTAGCTCAGTATCCCTTTAATATAAAATTATATTGATTTGACAATGTTGGTGTTAATGAATTCTCGACTCCATATGTTGATGTAATGAATGGGATTGAGCATGCAATTCAAATCTAATATGTTATTTAAGGATATCCTAAGAATTATTTAATTTTCATCTATTAAAGGGACATGAAGCTCTAAATGTGTAATTGTATACTTTTTTAAACTATGTACTACTGTTATCTGAACACATGATTTTAACTTTTGGAAATATGCCAATTTATGCATAGAAAAACAGCAGGATAATACCAGTAATGCATTGTTTAACCTAAACCAAAATCCATTAATTTTTTTAAGAACTAAAACAATAGACTGAACCAATGTAGCTCATAAAATGTTTAAACAAAACAATAAAATCACGTTTAAAATTAATTCTATGTAAAATTTAGTTGGCATGTCCCTTAAATGACGTGATCAATTTAAAAAATGGAATCTATATTTTTAAAATCTAAACATATGCAAAATTGTGTGTATTTTTTAAAAATGTATACAAATAAGATTAAGCAATATACACAAGGGAAAAATATAAATTGGACATTCAAAGAATCTTACATTAAAATTAAGACATCCAGAATAGATGGGATATCTTAAATTCCAAACAAAATCAGAGTAGTCTTACAATGTACTCCTATTTTTTGGTTTTATTTATTCTTATTTGCAAAAAGTTTTAAAATCCATTTTGAAGATACATATAAATATTGAACAATGTGGATTTAGTATGTAATGTTCTGTCCATGTTTCTAAGACAAATGTCAATTAAAATGAGACATACCATACTGTGACAAGCCCTGCCTTGAGGATCCAGCACCAACATCCAGATCTGTAATATATTAAATGAGGATTGGATATCATTAATACAAATCATGCCATGTTTAAAATCTTTACATTATTAGCAAATCAATTAAAAACTATTAATCCTTTGGTAGTCCCATGAGTTAATTGTTTCCTCAATTCAATTCATGATAAATATATCCTGTACTCTTATTTTCAATCAGTTGTGTTGTTTACTGTAGCTTAAATTATTTTTTTGTGTTATTTCATTCTCATCAATTGATGGGCATATGTTATAATTTATTTGGATTCTTCTTTTTTTATTATGTATAATATTGAAAATAAGAATACTGTATCCTTCACATATATAATAATTCACATTTCCTTTTGACCAGCATGTGTAAAGCAATGCCACTTACAGCAAATCTATGTTAACGTGTATGCGCAATTCCATTTTCGCGATCATTGCGCAATGATTCCAAGCGGAATTACGCATCCGTCATTTGACCAACATGTATAAAGCAATGCCACTTACAGCAAACCCATGTTAACGTGTATGCGCAATTCCATTTTCGCGATCATTGCGCAATGATTCCAAGCGGAATTACGCATCCGTCATTTGACCAACATGTATAAAGCAATGCCACTTACAGCAAACCCATGTTAACGTGTATGCGCAATTCTATTTTCGCGATCATTGCGCAATGATTCCAAGCAGAATTACGCATCCGTCATTTGACCAACATGTATAAAGCAATGCCACTTACAGCTAACCCATGTTAACGTGTATGCGCAATTCCATTTTCGCGATCATTGCGCAATGATTCCAAGCGGGATTACGCATCCGTCATTTGACCAACATGTATAAAGCAATGCCACTTACAGCTAACCCATGTTAACGTGTATGCGCAATTCCATTTTCGCGATCATTGCGCAATGATTACAAGCGGAATTACGCATCCGTCATTTGACCAACATGTATAAAGCAATGCCACTTACAGCTAACCCATGTTAACGTGTATGCGCAATTCCATTTTTACGATCATTGCGCAATGATTCCAAGCGGAATTACGCATCCATCATTTGACCAACATGTATAAAGCAATGCCACTTACAGCTAACCCATGTTAACGTGTATGCGCAATTCCATTTTCGCTCTGTGACGCATATTCTGTAGAGCGCAAGAAACATCATTCCTATTTCATGTGTCACTAATCTAAAATCAGATATTCAAACATCATATGTAGTGTATGTTGTGAGATCTGTATAGGTTTAGTATCTGACTATATACACATTTTTTAAAAATAAATCAAATATTAAGATATTATATGAAGTTGGATAGTTACCTGGTTCAGATTCTCCATCATCTCCTCCCAGGCCACCGGACGGAGAAGCAGCTGCCCTGGCCCCCGCGTCAAGACTTTCAGATCCCGCAGCTGGGAGGGAAGAAGAGGAGGCTGAGGATGGCGAGGATCTAAATCTTTTGGGGACCCGGAGATTGAGGAGCTCGCATAAAGTCACCTCATAAGGGAGTAGGTATAGTTTCCGCGGGGCCTTTCTTTGGCCCCCTCTTTTACGGGCTTGTACCAGTCCCTTATGAGGTTGACTTTTTTTGTTAAGCGCAACCTCATATCTCCGAATCTCCTCATGATTTGATCCTGGCTCCTCTGGACGTCACACACCAATTTAACCGCATTGGTGATAGACTCCCAGAGTGCCTTCTTAACAGGCGCATCTGTCAACCTCCTCTTGTTCCCAAACAGCTGGGGATAAAAGTCCTTGACGGCGTGGACCAGTGCAGCGCTCTCCTGCTTGGTGAACCTGGGAGGTTTCATGCCTGCTGGGTTGTAGAATATATAATATATAATAATAATATATACTGCCTGCAGGCATTAGAGAACTGACAAAGATGGCAACGTGTAATGGACTTTTATATGGTGAAGTAAACATGAGATGCACCATGGGACAAGTTATCTGTACATCTGATTGGATAAAAGTTTGAAATATTGTTAGAATGTCTGTGAGACCATCCTGACTCAAGTTGTGTTTGTGTGATGAACTCTGATTGGCCGTTCCTTAATGTTTCATATCTTAGCAACTTCCATACACATACCTCCTGGTGGTGCTGTAACTTCATTTTTCATGTAGACTTATTTGTAACTCATGGGCCTGTCATGCGGATATGTGTGACACAGATTTAATATCCGTGATCCGTTAAATATTAATGATTAAATTCTCTTTAAAATCTAATACTGTCACATTAGTAAATGTTGTAGACATTTCTCGGTTTAATAACGGTCTGTTTCTTTAATACAAATACACATTTAATATTGTATGTCTTTATTGTTCATAAAATCCATTTCTTGACTTATTGTGAAGTATTGATATTGCTCTATTAAATGTATTTATAATGCACATTGATTGTGTGCTATTGCGTGACATTAGACTCTAATGTTTAAAGATGCTAATCTGGTGTTTCAAGCTGCGTTTCCCACGCAATATTTCTGAATGTTCAAATTCAGGTTATAATGTCAGTAACTTGGATAATCTGTTTATAAATGTTAAACTACAGGTTTGTTTGTTATTAGTAAATAAACCTCGAGCTTGTATTTGTCTGAAGTGCTCATATATGTTATTGTGCAATGGCGTCTTTATTTTTAAATAGACATTACAAACAAACAATTGTATCAAATGATCTGTAGAGATAGAAAATTGTTTAGACTTTAAATTGTAACTCAATTTATCTTAGTATTTAGATATCCTCAACAGAGGAAATTTAAATGCACATGGTTGAGCCAATCACATAAGGCATCTCTGTGCATCCACCAATCTTCATCTACTGAGCCTATCTCGATATGCTTTTCAAGCAAAGTATGTCAAGATAAGAAGAGAAGTAAATACACTCTTTAAATCTCTTAAAGGGACACTGTCCAAACAAATTTAGCGTTCGTGATTCAGATTGAGCATGAAATGTTAAACAACTTTATAATTTAATCCGATTATCAAATGTTAAGAATTATCTTATTATCTTTCTTTGCAAATCAATAATGATATTTTAGATTACGGACAATTGTTTCCAAAAACCTGGGTTGTCCTTGATGATTGTTGGATAAATTAATCCAACCAAAAAAAAACAAGTTCTGTCCAGAGTACTGAAGCAAATAAATTATCTATTTAATGCCTTATTTTTAAAGTAATGATAGCAACATCACAAGGAGCATTCATAATATGAGACAATTTTTAAAGTTGCTTAAAATAGAATACTCATTCAGAATGTATAAATCATTAATTTTTTAACTGTCTCCCTTTAAGTATATTTTGAGTTCATGTCCCTTTAAAGAAACATTTCACAATAATGCTTTAAAAATCAGAAACCTAAGCACCTTCCTTTTGCTAAATTAGTATAACATATGAGTAAAGCAAATTTAGATTAACTTCTGGATTGTTTTACACACTGACTGAAATATATATTGTAAAGGAGGTATTTCGGAGTCTTCAGCTTAGAGGGACATTAAGCTATATGTTATGTATGCATTTTGGATAAGATTATAATATTTGAACAACTTAATATGTTTTGGTATTCAATCATTAGAGTGTAATTATATATTCTTGGATTAAATACATATCTACATAGGCTATTTTGATGCTGATTGTTTGTTGCACATAGATGCCTTATGTAATTGACTAAGATATGTGCATTAATGTATCTTTTTCAAATTATATTTAAAGACTGAATGTAATTCTATAGTACTTTCTAAATATGTTTAAATTCTTTTATGAATTATTGAAAAATCAATACACAATATACTTTTTGAATGTCCCTTTAAGGACCAAAACATTTGGAATTTTGATTTTACATTGTCAAAATAAACTAAAGGGGAATGAAAATTATATATAGATATGTGATGTCTAACCCAAGAGGTAAGATTTTAAAAAATACATAATATTAATAACTATAGTTAAATGACTCCACTAGAAAATTAAATCGATTAACCTGGCATCCAATAACTAGCCTGTGAAAAATATCAAGTTAAATGACCTAACATTTATAAATGTAAAAATTAAAAGAATTTAGAAAAAAATGTTTTGAGATACCTAAGGAAGATACAAGATCTTATAAAATTAATTTTACATTCAACAACACTGTCACTTTAATGTAATTGAACCACTTCCCCTTCTTAAAAGTGAAAAGAAATAATTTTTGTCAAATTTTGACTACATATCCGAAATTATTTTAACATCTAAGAATTTCCAAAGAAAAGCATCGATGGATCTCACTCCCCAATTAATTTAAAAAAAGATAGTTTAATGTAATATTCTCTGAATCAGTGGATTTTCTAAAATTAATGCATTATTTGATCTTATGCATGTGCTTGTCAAATAGCCAACTACCAGTCATGGGATTCAAATTGTTTTTTATTGACAGATTATCTGGATATTTATTATAATCTGTTCAAAAGAGTGTATTTAATACTAAAATGTTTATTATTACCATTTAAAAAATTAAAAGTTTCTGAAACAAAAACAAAAAAATATTCCTGGAAGTCATCAGATGACAATCTGAAATAAAAAAAATTTTTTTTTAACAAAGTTAATACACACGTTGTCAAATATTCATAAAATACATTTACAATCATCTTGTGTCTATGCTCTAACTTTGTTCAACATTTTATCAAGATATTTATTAATTAAATTAAAAAAAAACAAACAAACACCATTCTATTGTGTAATAAAAAATAAATTTAAATATCTGAATTTCTAATTCTACATAATAATGTATATCACATTTCAATAATATATATGTATGCTGAACATAAATGTAATATTTAATGTCCATTCAAATACCTCTATATCAACTATAATATGTATTCCTTTTTCTGATTGTGATCCCTAAATATCTAATTATGAAATAAGTATGACTAATGTATGTAAGCTACCAATATTCAACATTCTTCCTGTGATTCTTAACTAGCATGCATTGGTACACCAACCTGGATAATGCATGGTCTTTGAAAGTCAATTCAGGGGTAAACAGTTGATCTTCAATAGGTGTCTTATTCATCAGTTCATAAAATAGAGGACTGTGAAATACCATCTAAAAAAGTAAAATCATCTAAGTGTCTGATTGTGATCCATAAATATCTAATTATGAACTAAATATGACTAATGTATGTAAGCTACTAATATTCAACATTCTTCCTGTGATTCTTAACTAGCATGCATTGGTACACCAACCTGGATAATGCATGGTCTTTGAAAGTCAATTCAGGGGTAAACAGTTGATCTTCAATAGGTGTGTTATTCATCATTTCAAAAATAGAGGACTGTGAAATACCATCTAAAAATTAGAAATTAATCTAAGTGTCTCCAATAGGATGCCTCCACAGCCTTATTCTATCAAATAGTTGGCACTTACCATGTGAACATGTCTTTGTATGGTTTTCAAGGTCAGCAGATTGGAAAGATAATGCCAGACATGATCCCATTGGTATACTTCAATTTCAATCTTGGCTTTTCCACTGTCAGTCTGGGCAATCTTCACTGTCAGGCTTCTAATTCTTCCCTTTCAGTCTTTAGATTAAGTTATCTCCCTAATGGCAGAAAAAGTTTAATAAAAATTACTAAAAGTGTGTGAATCAGTTCTGTACCCCTCTCCCACCCCCCATTTCAGAATAAATTTCTGTCACTAGCTTACTAAGCGTGTGTAGCATCTTGTGTTATGTTCTATCAAGTGTGAAGATGAGTCATATTGAGCAGGACGAACCTCTAATGTGTGACATTGAACCATAGTCATGCTAGAGGATAGTTATGCTACAGGATCCCTTTGAGTATTTACATTTTAAGTAATGTGTAAACTAAATACTAGTTTAGAAAATGTATGCCATATGATGTATTTGTGTACAATTCATGCCAGCAACAGTCCATACATTTAGACTTACCATCTGATGTCCTCTTTAAAAACCAGGTGGCAAAGACTCGCTACAGGACCCAATGCCCAGAGCATCACCTATATTAATAAATGAAACACATTTTTAGCATTTGATGAACAATCCTAACATGTTTGCACAATTCTCTACTTGTCATTTCCCTAGAGTTCACATCTATTGACAATACTTCAGTCTAACTTCAATTATTTACCGTCTAAAGTGGCGGTTGATGATGTCTGCTCTGACATTGAGCCCCTCGTCCCGGAATGGCCCCTCTAGAACAGGATCATCCTCCTCATCTCTGAGGAGGTTTCGGTGTGCCGGGACGCCCTGCAGCATCCCAGCCCGCTGTGCAATATTATGCAGGACGCTACAGGCTACAACGATCTTAGCCACCTTCTTTGGGTTGTACTGGAGGGCTCCTCACGACCTGTCCAGGCACCTGAACCTCATCTTCAGGAGCCCGAACATCCGTTCAACCACCGCCCTGGTTCTCTTATGAGCCCTATTGTAGCGCTCCTCAGACACATCAGTCGGGCTACGCAAGGGGGTAATGAGCCAAGGCCGGCTCATGTACCCAGAATCACCTATAAATTATGAACAGAACATAATTCAAACAGAATCCTCAAAATAGTATTTGGAGTCCAAAAAAAAGTTTTGTACACGATAATCCACTAACAAATGTTTTGTTTTAAAAAAAAAATCTAGTTCAATATTATTCTCTATCTTCCCATTTCATCTAAGACATGCTACATATGCGTATTTCTCCTAAATCAAACCTTTTGTAAAATGCAAACTACATGGTTACATTGCATTCTCTATCTGAGCATTTAAGGTAAGACATGCTACAAATCTGCATTGAACTAAAAGTAGACATTAGCGGAAAGAGACAATGACATGGTTAAATTGCATTAGCTAATATCTTGCCATTTCAAATAAGACATGCTACATATGCGTATTTCTCCTAAACCAAACCTTGTTTAAAATGCAAACTACATGGTTACATTGCATTCTCTATCTGAGCATTTAAGGTAAGACATGCTACATATCTGCATTGAACTAAAAGTAGACATTAGCGGAAAGAGACAATGACATGGTTAAATTGCATTAGCTAATATCTTGCCATTTCAACTAAGACATGCTGCATATGCATATTTCTCCTAAACCAAACCTTGTTTAAAATGCAAACTACATGGTTACATTGCATTCTCTATCTGAGCATTTAAGGTAAGACATGCTACATATCTGCATTGAACTAAAAGACATTAGCGGAAAGAGACAATGACATGGTTAAATTGCATTCGCTAATATCTTCCCATTTCAGCTAAGACATGCTACATATGCATATTTCTCCTAAACCAAACCTTGTGTAAAATGCAAACTACATGGTTACATTGCATTCTCTATCAGAGCATTTAAGGTAAGACATGCTACATATCTGCATTGAACTAAAAGACATTAGCGGAAAGAGACAATGACATGGTTAAATTGCATTCGCTAATATCTTCCCATTTCAGCTAAGACATGCTACATATGCATATTTCTCCTAAACCAAACCTTGTGTAAAATGCAAACTACATGGTTACATTGCATTCTCTATCTGAGCATTTAAGGTAAGACATGCTACATATCTGCATTGAACTCAAACTAGACATTTGCGTAAAGAGACAATGACATGGTTAAATTGAGTTTGCTATCTTCCCATTTCAGCTAAGACATGCTACATCTGCGTATTTGGCATAAACCAGACCTTGTGTAAAATACCAACTAAAAGGTTAAATTGCATTTTCGATCTGAGCATTTAAGGTAAGACATGCTACATATCTGCATTGAACTAAAACTAGACATTTGCGGAAAGAGACAATGACATGGTTAAATTGAGTTTGCTACCTTCCCATTTCAGCTAAGACATGCTACATCTGCGTATTTGGCATAAACCAGACCTTGTGTAAAATACCAACTAAAAGGTTAAATTGCATTTTCGATCTGAGCATTTAAGGTAAGACATGCTACATATCTGCATTGAACTAAAACTAGACATTTGCGGAAAGAGACAATGACATGGTTAAATTGCATCCTATAGCTGCACATTACACTAACAGTTTAAGACTACAATGGCAATTGTCTAACTAATTAACCATGTTGTGCACAAATACTCACCAACGAGATACCCAGGGGGCATTTCTCTTTCCTCAAACTTCCGCCACCGTGTGGACAGAGAGAGGATGCGGGCATCATGACAAGCAACCCCAAAATTTGCACACACCTGCATAATCCTCATCCGTGCATCACAAACATACTGCACTTTGAGGCTATGAAAATGTTTGCGATTTCTGAAGAGCAAGTCATCAATTGGAGCATGCAGCGCAATGTGGGTACAATCAATGGCTCCCAAGACATTGGGCAATTGAGCAATAGCAAAGAATTCCGGCTTCAGGCGCCTCCAATCACCATCATTCTGTGGGAATCCTATGTAGTGCTTACTGATACGTACCATAGCGTCCAGAAAGTTATCAAACACCCCAGAGAATGTACCTTGAGACAGGCCATGCATGTACATCTCTCCTGATTGAAAACTCCCGGAGGCCAGGACGTATAGACAACATAGCATCTTAGTCATGCCGGGGACAGCAGTCCTTATTGTTATACGTGGCTCCAAATGAGGTTTAAGAACATCGTAAAGGCCAATGAGCTGTTCGCGATTGAGCCGATACTTATCATAAACCTCAAAATCACTCATGTTTTCTAAGGTGGGTCTTACCCTGTAGACACGAGGACCTCTAACCAGACGACCCCTTTGTCTCAGTCTGAGCCGCCGAGGCTGCCTGATTCTATCAACCGCTAGTTGGCCAATAGCACCACCAGCAGCGTCTACCATATCATCGTCATCCATATTTGCCAAGCTTAGCAGCACGAACCCAAACAGCAGAGCAAACACAGCGCAAGGAGTAACAGGGTATGCAAAAACACAGAAGCGAATTGATACGATGTTGATCACCATGGACGCTTTGGCCATGTTGTTTGGGGGATTTATAGTGCAATTAGTCCAATAGTAGTGAGTTTGTAATGATTGCTAATTGTATTCACTTGTTTGTATGTGAGCGGTGCGAATGCTTTCAAAGTGGGCGTTTTTTAAGGTGTTTGGTGAAATGTTGTTTTCCACCAATGAATCTCAATGTGAAAGTGTAAAATATCACACATACAGTGCATGTTTGTAATGTTTGTTCATATGCGTAATAAATATTTATTAAACGCGATCTTATAGTAAAAAGCACATGTCCACGCTAACATGAAGGAAAGTGCATAGTTGTGTATAATGTGTGCATAGAATGTGATCGATCAATGTTGCTGCAATATTGTTTGTAAACGATAAAGTAACAGCTGACATCTGTAGTATTGTATATATAAGTGATTGCCGAGATGTCAATATTGTACATGTCCCATTAAAATCGCACTAATACTGAATAACTTCCGGCTGTCATCTGTAGTATTGTATATATAAGTGATTGCCGAGATGTCAATATTGTACGCGTCCCATTAAAATTGCACTGATACTGAATAACTTCCGGCTGTCATCTGTAGTATTGTATATATAAGTGATTAGCGAGATGTAAATATTGTACGCGTCCCATTAAAATGGCACTAATACTGAAGAACTTCCGGCTGCCATTTGTAGTATTGTATATATAAGTGATTGGCGAGATGTCAATATTGTATGCGTCCCATTAAAATCGCACTAATACTGAAGAACTTCCGGCTGTCATCTGTAGTATTGTATATATAAGTGATTGCCGAGATGTAAATATTGTATGCGTCCCTTTCAAATCGCACTAATACTGAAGAACTTCCGGCTGTCATCTGTAGTATTGTATATATAAGTGATTCGCGAGATGTCAATATTGTATGCGTTCCATTAAAATCGCACTAATACTGAAGAACTTCCGGCTGTCATCTGTAGTATTGTATATATAAGTGATTGCCGAGATGTCAATATTGTATGCGTCCCATTAAAATCGCAATAATAATGCTGTTCAAAACTGTTGTTTACGTATATGTTGTATTGTAGTATTGAGTGGTAAAGTTCTGAAAGGGGCGGTACAGTCGTAAATCTGTAATGTGTATGGTTGAATCTTCTAATGACGTCATGATATTATTAACCTGTCTGTGTAGTTATGAAATCCTCATTGTGTTGTTGTATTTGACTACATTGTTATTGTGTGCTGAATAAAATATAAATGTGTGCTTTGTGGTTGCGTGATGCGTGTTATGTACATATACGTATATATTGTGATTGTGTCCCACATATGCTGACTTCTATATAGCGGTCTGGAATTGTTGTTCCTTCCCATAAAGTGACAGCTGTAATCTGTTGTAATGATGTTCTTATTGTACGTAATTCCTAATGGTTTATTGTGATCGAATCATGATGTTAAAAGTACAGTAAAATCCCTATTTTCATTTTTGTGATTCCTAGAGAGAATGTAATGTGTTTTTCCACCATCATTTGAATGCACATGTATGAGTGAATGATAAAAGTAATGTATGTGCATCCATGACTGATCATGTGTTAAGCCTATGTAGCTATGCTGTTGCTGCAAGCATATGAATTGAATAAATGAAATGCAATAATAAAGCTAAATGAGAGGTGTTTCCCATTGTCTACTGTTTGTGAATCCTGAAATGTTTCAATTATTTTTGTGTCCATTTAAATGTGATGTAATTGTTGTAAATGTTTGTTACTAGTGATGTTGATTTGTAGTTGATGTAATGTAAAAGTATGAAACAATTTAATGTTGTTGTGAATTTGCCATAAGTAAACTCCATAAGTCCACCATAGGGAAATAGCCATTTCTTGATCTATTTGTCATAGCTGGGTCTAACGCAGAAAAGCATGAGTTATTTTCTGATTTCTAGTGCTGGTATTTAGAGTTTTTTTGTCTACGCTTTTTGCGTGCGTTAGGGAAATCTGTCTGTCGCGTGCATGAGCACGTCTTCCCCATAGAAGTCAATGGAGGCTCAAAATTTGTGTGTAAATAAATTCCAAGACTGGTTTTAAGCGTAAAGTGAGTGACGTTATGGTCTTGTGTTAAAAAGTAGCTAAATCTTGTTCATTTTGTAATAAATAACTTGTTTGTGTATGTAATGTGGTATATATTGTTTGTATGCATCGATGAGTGTATGTTTGTGATAATATTATTAGTTAGATGTAGCTATATGAGGGTCTTTTCCCGTCTGTCAATGTAAGTCAATGGCAAAATGGATTTGTGTTGTTTTTTTTTCTAACACCCGAGATCTCGCAACTTTGATCCTTTCTATTTTGATGTTAAAAAAAAAAAAAATATATATATATATATATATATATATATAGTGTAGTGTTTGTATGAGTGTAAGTGTACTTTGTGTAATATTTTTTTTTTTATTCGTGGATGTTTATTTTGTCGGTAGATGTTAACTACTGGGTCTGAGTTGTCGGTAGAGATTTGTGCGTTGGGAGATTTTTGAGTGTCGGTAAGTGAACTCTAAATACCCGAGGGCGGTAAAAACCAGTGTTAGAAGCCCTATAGGCTGGTTTTGATGGCTACCGCCCAACTCTAAATCTAGCCGTAAGATAGCTACAATGTAACTATTAGTTATATTGTAGCTAGCTTAGGGTTTATTTTACAGGTAAGTATTTAGTCTTAAATAGGAATTATTTAGTTATTAATAGTAGGTTTTATTTAGATTTATTTTAATTATATTAAAGTTAGGGGTGTTAGGGTTAGGGTTAGACTTAGGGTTAAGTTTAGGGGTTAACATATTTATTTAGTGTAAGTGATGTGGGAGGCCAGAGGTTTAGGGGTTAATAACTTGTAATGTATACTATAAAGGGACATTCAGTTTCCCCTATTCGCTATATTCTAATTGATCACATACCCCCATTGGATCGGGGGGGTGACCGGAACAAGCAACTTCTGAAGTGCGAGGCCCAGTGGATGTTCAGATTGGGCACCATACAACCAGGCGGCCTGAACACCATGCCGGACTTTAAGAGCCTTTTGTGATCAATAATTAAGGTGCCAGACACTTGGGGTATGTCAGGTGGACATTGTGGCTCCGTTTTTGTTACACACTTCGTCTCCCCCTTATTCAGGGGGAGTGGATGAGTAACTAGCGGCACGGTGTAGGGGTGACTTCTGTCTCCCTCTACTCCGTGGAAGCCTGGTCTGTCCTGTGCAATTACCCATAGTTCAAACATGCACCATTAGTCTCATTACAGACATGATCACTACGATACCCACTTGGAGAGATTTCTAATATTAGGACAATGCATATAGATATATGTCCTTATTAGTATCATTTTGTCTATCTTGCCATATTGGCGAATTGCTTGCTCTTTCTGAGGTCATAAACATAATATATGGCATCTGATCTTGTATATCTTCTCAGCCACTATATCCTTACATGCATACTTATTTGGGCTTATGTATGTCATAACAGGCTGATGGTTACATCTACCATATACGAATATGATGTGATGCCCTATATGTGCAGCCTATAATTCATTCAGCCTTATAACATCCCATAGATTCCTTGTATTATATACACCTATTTGCATATCCATTAAATTAACACCCATTATAACTGGCTGTTGGTTTAAGTTATCCTCACATAACATTGAAGTTATCCTCTGTAACTGCATTTTATGATCTATCCAGATCTGCAGCATCCCATATGTTCCTTATAAGGAAAATCCAACTCCATGCACTGATACATAGTCCAATTGTTATTTTAATTACGAGCATATTCAGCATGAAATAATGCTGTTGTGTACACCAAGAAAATCTTCTTTCCATCATGTTGATATTGATGCATTTTGTTTTAAACTTAATATAAGTAATGATGCCTACGGGAAGTCACTGTTGTATACAATCACCTTGGTTACTGTCACTATGACAACCAAACGCACACACACGTTAACATATTTATTTGACATAATTTCGGATATCTGTGGCAATGTTCCACACACTTGTGTGCTTGTCTTGTTTGATTATTTCTAAATACTTATGCCACATTAAGGATGTTATATATATAGATTGAATAATTTACGATTATACACTGTAACCGAAAACCGGAAGTGATGTATGGGAACTTCCGGTTTCGGATAGCACTGTGGAACGCAAGATGCGTTCCAATCTCGAAGTATTGGCGCATTTTTTTGGAGAGGCACTAAGGTTGGTGTGATTTAATTTGTATGAAACACTATAAATGAGTTGAATTTTGACTATGTTGCATGCTGATGAAGGGGTTGTGAACCCCGAAAACGTTCCATTAAATTGTTTTTTTTTTAAAAAGTCCTGAGAGTGCATTCTATTGTTTTTTATTATATATATATATATATATATATATATATATATATATATATATATATATATATATATATATATATATATATATATATATATATATATATATATAATGATGAGTAGCTAGCTGCTGATTGGTGACTGCACATATAAACCTCTTATCATTGGCTTACCAGTGTGTTCAGATAGATCCAAGTATTGCATTGTTGCTCCTTTAATAAAGTATACTAAGAGAATGAAGCAAAATGTATAATGGAAGTAAATTGGAAAGTTGTTCATTATTATATGTTCTATCTGAATCAATAAACAAATAAAAAATAGGTTTCATGTCCCTATAAATAATACCCTTAACTATCAAATATTAGTTGACACAAATGTATTTATTAATCATTACAAGCAATTGTAACAATTAACATGATAACTCAAGTTCTGATCTTATACATCTGATACTTATCCCCTTAAGGACCGGGCATTTCAGACAAAAACTTCTGCAAAAGACCAGAGCATTATTAGCATTTTTGCCATCACTACATTTAAACAGAAATAGAGCCTTTTTTATATTTACCTATCAAAACTATATATATTTTTTAGTAGACAACCCAAGATATTGATCTAGGCCCATTTTGGTATATTTCATGCCACCATTTCACCGCCAAATGCGATCAAATTAAAAAAAAAACGTTAACTTTTTCACAATTTTAGGTTCCTCACTGTAAACAGCTTGTGCAATCATGGCACACATGGTTGAAAATGCTTCTCTGGAATCTCCTTTGTTCAGAAACAGCAGACATATGTGGCTTTGGCATTGCTTTTTGTTAATTAGAAGGCCGCTAAATGGCGCTGCGCACCACACTTGTATTATGCCCAGCAGTGAAGTGGTTAATTATGTAGCTTGTAGGGTTAATATTAGCTTTAGTGCAGAGATCAGCCTCCCACCTGACACATCCCACCCCCTGATTCCTCCCTGACCTCCCTCAAACATTTATTTTCCCTCCTCCACATGCATCACAATTGTCACTGCCATCTTAAGTACTGGCAGAAAGTCTGCTAGTATGAAAATAAAAGGCATTTTTAAAAAATATTTGCTGCAGTGTAGGTTCCCCCCTAATCTCCCAAACTCCCTGACCCCCCAAAAAAAGCTCTCTAACCCTCCCCCCCTACCTATTTGCTGCCATATTAGATACTGGCAGCTGTCTGCCAGTACCAAGTTTGCTGCAAATTTGGCTTTATACCTATTTTTCTGTAGTGTAGCTGCCCCCCTCAATACTCTGCCCCCTCCCAGATCCCTTTCCGTTACTTGATCCCACATGGGATCCCTCTCATTGCCCCTACACCCTCCTTCCCCCTCAATGACGCAGTTTTTTTTATTCCCTGTAGCGTAGCCGAGTGGTCCCGCCCACTCCCACCCTCCTCCCGCCTTCTCCAGCAATGGGCCGCCCATCCGCCTCCCTCCTTGACCTCCCACCCATCAACTATCTGCACCACCACTGTGCGATACAGAGTGGCCCTCTCTGCATCGGTAACTCTGCAAATCTATTCCTGCAGTGCCCCACTCGTGGGGCATGCAGAAATAGCGCAATCTTGCTATTTTGAGCGAGATTGCGGCAAAGAGAAGCCCAGTGTCGTACAGGGTATGGTGTTGGTTGTTAAAGGACCAGTCAACATTGTAGATTCGAAATAATTAACAATGCATGATAAGAAGACAATGCAATAGCACTTAGTGTGAACTTCAGATAAGTGGTAGATTTTTGTTAAATAAATTGCAAAGTTATGTCTATTTCCACTCCCCCTGTACCATGTGACAGCCATCAGCCAATCACAAATGCATATACATATATGCTGTGAATTCTTGCACATGTTCAGTAGGAGTTGGTGACTCAAAAAGTGTAAATATAAAAAAACTGTGCACATTTTGTTAATGGGAGTAAATTGGAAAGTTGTTTAAAATTGCATGTTCTATCTGCATCATGAAAGTTTAATGTTGACTTGAGTGCCCCTTTAAGGGGTTATCTTAGACCAAACAGCTTCTATGCCATACATGCAAATAGCTAAATCTATACTTAAGTGTCCTCATAATGTTTTCACCAGTTTTCATAACATATAGATACTTCTATTTTAATTCTACTCATGCATAGTTCAATGGCATGACTACTACAATTATTTTGCCTATGTATAATAATTAGGGCTTCAAACACTAATTGGTAAGATTGATCATAAAAATAGTGTCAACAAATCTCATTATTGATTTGATGGTCTGCGATTAGTTGGTCTGTTGCACAGCAACAGATGCTTCAACTCCTGCACATAGTGCTGTGCAAAAAATTGAAATTATATATTTTTTTCTATCCGATTAATCAGCTGATTATTATCTGATAAATCGGACAAAAAAAATTATATTTTTTTTGAACAATACCATGTGCAGGAGTTATTGGAGTTCACTCTGCAGCTGGTGCCATGTAACTAACCAACTAATCGCAGAACACGTAATCGATAATGAGATTTGTTGACAACTATTTTTATGATCAATCTTACTGATAAGTTGTTGTAGCCCTTATATTAATATCCTTGAAAGAGACTTAAGGCTAGATTAGGAGTTTTGCGGTAGAGCTATACCGCTGAAAAATTGTCAATTGCGCGTGGAATGGCCGGAAAGGCATATTACGAGTTGCGCGGTATAGCTATACTGTAAGCATTTTAGCCTATAACACAACGTCCATTCCACACTCAAAACAATGATGCTTGAGTGTGGGATTTCCATAGCACCGGTATTACAGGTTCTGCATTTAGGTTAAATGCTTGCATTACAGCCTATACAGACACAATCCTTATGGATGTTTCCCAAAACTCATAACTAAACTGTTACAAAGTACACTAACACCCATAAACTACCTATTAACCCCTAAACCGCCGCTCTCCCACATCGCAAACACTATATAAAACTTATTAACCCCTAATCTGCCGCCCACCCACATCGCGACTATTAAATAAAGTTATTAACCCCTAATCTGCTGCCCACATCACCAACACTATTTCAATATATTAAGCCCTAAATCACCACTTCCAAACATCGCCGCCACTAAATAAACCTAATAACCCATAAACCTCCGGCCCCCACATCACCGCCACTAAATAAACCTATTAACCCCTAAACCACCAGACCCCCACATCGTAACTACTAAACTAAACTTATTAACCCCTAAACTGCCGCCCCCCACATCACAAAACACTCAATTAAACTATTAACCCCTAAACCTTACACGCCCCTAACTTTAAATTAAAATTACAATATAACTATCTTAAAATAAATAAAAACTTACCTGTGAATAAAAAAACTAAGTATAAACTATAAATTAATCTAAATTACGAAAAATACAAAACACTAAGATTACAAAAAATAATAAACAAAATTATGAAAAATAAAAACAATTACACCTAATCTAATAGCCTTATAAAATAAAAAAACACCCCCAAAATAAAAACACCCCCTATCCTACAATAAACTACCAATAGCCCTTTAAAGAGCCTTTTGTAGGGCAATGCCATAAATTAAAACGTAAAACCCACCACCCAACCAACCCACCAAATTAAAAAACCTAACTACCCATTGCCCCTAAAGGAGCATTTGTATGGGCATTGCCCTTAAAAGGACATTCAGCTCTTTTTCACTACCCTTAAAAGGGTACACTTTGCCCAAAGCCCTAATCTGTTCAAATCAGCCAATAGGATTTCAGTAGCTCTCATCCTATTTTCTGCTTTGAACAGCCAATAGGATTTCAGAAGCTCTCATCCTATTGGCTGATTTTAATTTGAAGAATCAAATCAGCCAATAGGTATGCAAGGTACGCCATTTTGAAATGGGTACCTTGCATTCAACTTCAGTGTACGGCGGTGAACGTATGAAGAGGACACCACGCAGGATATCTTTGCTGTCAAGGATGACTCTGCTCCGCGCCACCGGGAAGAATATAGAAGACACCCCCATGATGGATGAAGATGTCATCTCCTGGATGAAGACTTCTTGCCACCTGGATGAAGATTTCTTGCTGCCTGGATGGAGATGGATGTCTGGACTTCAGGAACTGTGAGTAGATATTCTGGGGTTAGTGTTAGGTATTTTTTTTTATTTTTTAGGTGGGTTTTTTTCAGATTAGGGCTTTAGGCAGAGTGTGAAAGAGCTCAATGCCCATTTAAGGGCAGTGAAAAATGGCTGAATGTCCTTTTAAGGACAATGCACATACAAATGCCCCGTTGGGGGCAATGGGTAGATTTTTTCCTTTTTTTTACAGTTAGATTTTTTTATTTTGGGGGGTTGGTTGGGTGATGGGTTTTACTGTTGGGGGCTTTATATTTTTATTACAGGCAAAATAGTTTTTTCACTTAGGGCACTGCTCTACAAAAGGCCCTTTTAAAGGCTATTGGTAGTTTATTGTAGGTTAGGGGTCTTTTTATTTTGGGTGGCTTTTTATTTTTATAGGGCTATTAGATTAGGTGTAATTGTTTTTATTATTCATAATTTTGTTTATTATTTTTTGTAATCTTAATGTTTTTTATTTTTCATAATTTAGTGTTTATTATTTTTTGTAATTTTAGATTTTTTAAATTTTTAAGTAGTGTTAGGTTTTTTAAATTTGTAATTTAGATTTTTTAATTGGTAGTTTTTTTAATTTTATTAGAATAGTTATTTTTGGTTAATTTTTTTTTATTTCACAGGTAAGTTTTTATTTATTTTAAGATAGTTATATTGTAATTTTATTTTTAATTTAGGGGGGAGTTAAGTTGTCGGGGAGCAGTGAATTAGAGGTTAATAACTTTATTTAGTGGCAGCGATGTCGGGAGCAAAGGATTATGGGTTAATAGATTTTATTATTGTCAGCGATGTTGAGGACTGGTGGATTAGGAGTTAATAACTTGTATTAGTTGCAGCGATGTCGGGGAGCGGAGGATTAGGGTATAATAGCTTTTATTAGTGTTGGCAATATCATGGAGCAGCGGATTAGGGGTTAAAAGCTTTTATTTAGTTTTAGCGATGTCAGGGAGCAGAAGATTTGGGGTTAATAACTTTTATTAGTGTTTGCGATGTTCGGGATCATCGGATTAGGGGTGTTTAGACTAGAGGTTTATGTTAGGGTGTTAGGTTTAAATATAGTTTTCTTTTCACCATAGACATCAATGGGGTTGCGTTACGGCGATCTCCATTCCGCACTTCAGGGGTTAGTTATTTTTCTAACACTTTCTCCCAATTGATGTCTATGGGGGAAAGCGTGCACAAGCAGGTAAACTCAGCCCTTGGCTTTTGTGCGGTAGGGAGCTTAACGCACCATACTGCACAGCACAAGGAGGCTTTTCAGTAACTCATAATGGCAGCACTATGGAGAGCGAAATAATGCAATTTTGGCATTATTTTTGCACCCTGCTTAGTGCAAAACTTGTAATCTAGGGGTTAACTCATTATTAAAGGGACAGTCTACACCAGAATTGTTATTGTTTTAAAAGATAGATAATCCCTTTATTACCCTTTCCCCAGTTTTGCATAACCAACACAGTTATATTAATATACTTTTAACCTCTGTGATTATTTTGTATCTAAGCCTCTGCAAACTGCCCCTTTATTTCAGTTGTTTTGACAGACTTGCAGTTTAGCCAATCAGTGCCTGCTCACAGATAACTTCACGTGCACGAGCACAGTGTTATCTATATGAAATACGTGAACTAACACCCTCTAGTGGTTAAAAACTGTTCAAATGCATTCTGAAAAGAGGTGGCCTTCAAGGTCTAAGAAATTAGGATATGAACCTCCTAGGTTAAGCTTTCAACTAAGAATACCAAGAGAACAAAGCAAAATTGGTGATAAAAGTAAATTGGAAAATTGTTTAAAATTACATGCTCTATCTGAATCATGAAAGTTTATTTTGTCCTAGACTGTCCCTTTAACTTATTACTGTCTAAATCTTAACTAACTAATTCTATCCTAAAGCTAAATTTATATACAGTATATATATATATATATATATATATATATATATATATATATATATATATATATATATATATATATTATATTATATATACTATAACTTCACAGGCATTACATTGCTTATGGTGCTGCTATAAACTAGTGGGTGCTAGTTTATAGGAAAAATGTTGATTTTTTCCTATTCATATTTAATATATCCATATTTAACATTTAGAGGCATTCAATTCAAGGTTAAAATCATTACATTATCCACAGCTCTGAAACTCATCTTTTCTCTAAAGGATTGTGAAAGTACATTTTGTGCCATGTTGACCTGACCTGACAGTGCATAAAAAGCCTACTTTCCTTTACAGTTTTCTCTAGAGGAAATATTTTCTTTTATTAGATTTTCCCACTGTTAGTTTGATAGAGAAAAGATTACTTTCAAGTAAACCAATGACTTTCAAAATGGTTTGTATTAAAAATAAATGAGATCATTGATTATTTTAATACATCGATTGTCATTGGTTATTACTGCATTCTTTTCAAGTCAGTTAAATATTGTCAACAATTTCAGTTAGCAAACTACAATGAATGAAGAATTCTCTAAAGTATTCTGAACATGAACATATTTAATAAACCCTGCTGCGGTGGCACATAATATATACTTTATTCAATCTTCTTCATTTATGACCTATGCAGTATCACTGATTTACAATAGTACTTTAAAAAATGCTTTGTGTAACAAAGTATCATTTAATGAAGAGCTTAAGAATTCTTGCAGTTTCTAATTTATAACATAGTACTACGCCTGTCAAAATTTGCAATGAATAAATAATACAGATCACCAATTTTCAGATTTCTACTTTAATGATAAATGTTTGGCTATTAACAAGAGTTGACATTAAAACTAATTATTAATAACAAAATGACACAACTGCATAAATCATTTATTCGAAACACATTACAATTGCTGGGTAATAAATAAAAATGACCATATTACATTGTAAAAACAGATTGAGGAATAAAAAGTGATGATAGCTTCAACCACTCTAGTTAATAATTTATGACATTTTTCTTTACCATAGGAAGCTTGAAAAAGCAAAAAGGGCACCAATCTTCTGCTACGTAGCTCAACATGATGTAAATACTATGTAAAAAACATGGTAATGCCTAGACTTTTTGAAGATATTCATTATATTATAATTATAATAAATACATTTTAAAAATGACAGAAAACATATAATTATTTTCCGTATTTATGTGTAGTCAGGTTTTCGGTAAATAAAAGTTTCATGAAATTGTTTAAAGTTGGCAGATAATTGAGATGGAGATAAACGATAACAGAAGACCTAGATTGCAATCCAATTTTTTTTTCTTTCTATTGGGTTAATGGACAAATTTCATACATAGTTTCATTCTTATTAATATATATATATATATATATATATATATATATATATATAGAGAGAGAGAGAGAGAGAGACAGAGAGAGAAAGAGAGATAGAGAGATAATGAGAGACAGAAGAGAGAGAGGGGGAGGGAGAGAGAGAGAGGTAATATATATATATATATATATATATATATATATATATATATATATATATATATATATATATATATATATATATATATATATATATATACTTTGATCGATTAACTTTCTAGTATAAGTGGGACTTAATACACATTTTTTTGACAGAAGAGCAACTCCCAAACAAAAGGTTAGGATCTCAAGTTGAAGGATATAAGGTTCATAGTTGATTCATGGACTAAACTCCCATTAGATGTGGTCATGATAAACAATGTGGGGGACTTTAAGAAAGCCTTGGGTAAGTATAAGGCTATCCTATGAACTAATTAAGCTTAAAGGGCCAGTCTACTCCAGAATTTTTCATGTTTAAAAAAGATAGATAATCCCTTTTCTTTCATGTAATTGGCAAGAGTCCATGAGCTAGTGACATATGGGATATACAATCCTACCAGGAGGGGCAAAGTTTCCCAAACCTCAAAATGCCTATAAATACACCCCTCACCACACCCACAATTCAGTTTTACAAACTTTGCCTCCTATGGAGGTGGTGGAGTAAGTTTGTGCTTGTTTTTTTTATTCTATGATAAGCGCTTCTAAGAATTCTGAAGCCTAATTCCTTTTCAGATCGACGATATACTCTTATATACCTTTACCTCTGCTGATAGTTTTCAGTACTGGTTTGGCTATCTGCTATATGTGGATGGGTGTCTTTCGGTAAGTATATTTTCATTACTTAAGACACTCTCAGCTATGGTTTGGCACTTTATGTATTAATATAAAGTTTTAAATATATGTATTTTACTTATATTTGCCATGAGTCAGGTCTATGTGTAATTTCCCCTTGCAGTCTAAACAGTTTCAGTATAGGATTCATGTTTGGGAAGTTTATTTAAACTTTTTTCTTACCTGGGGTTCAGTCTTTTTCTAATTTTACTTTCATTTTTTCACGAGCAAATCTAGGCTTGCGAGGGCACAATATTTTTTGGCGTGAGGTTGCGCCTTTGATGGCGCAAATTTCGTAATTTCCTGCGTCTTTGTTGACGCTAGTTATTTTAGCACAAAATTGCCTTTGTTATGACACAAGTTGTGTCATTTCCTGGTGTTAGTTTTGAGCCAAAAAATGTTAACTTCTTTTTGCGTAATGCGTCATTCTTGGCGCCAAATTTTAGCTATTTTACCCGTGTCCCTCTATTGCTCGCTGTTTTCATGAACTTTGAAAGTTATTACGTCTGCTTTTTGTTTTTCTCTACTGAAACTGTTACATTGTGGAAAATGAATGTTTTGCCTAAAGTTATTTTTCTTTTTCTGTTACATTTTGCGAGATGTCTCATTCTGATCCTGACTCTGTTACTCTAGAAACTATGATCCCCTGGAACACAATTATTCAAAGCTAAGTGTGTTCTTTTCATTTTTAAGCTGTTGTTATTTCTTCAGCTCAATTATGTGGGATTTATATATCATGTTTTATGCTAGCAATGTTTCTACATGTACAATGACATTTACTGTTTTTTACATATTCAGTTCAAGTACTTGATTTCATCTGCAAACATCATATGTTGTTGCTTATATCATAAAAGGTTATGACTGCTATTATGCCTTTAAGTAAACTTACAAGGTCTTTTCAAAATTGTTAAGATTTAATTAATTTTGTTCTGACCGACAGCATACTTAATTTTATTCTACTGATGAAGGTTACAGGGGCTCAAAGTATCCTGAATCAGAGAGTTTTTTGTTCTTTGTGAAGGAAATTTTGTTATTTATAGCTTTTAGGAGTCTAGTCCTCCTATTAACTATCAGATAGATTACGAATTTTGAGCACTATAGGGAAATTAACGACCACAACATTTTAGGCGTTATTTCACCTCCCTATAGCGCTGCTATTACAGGTTTTAAAAAAGCAGGCTTGCGCGGGCGATATGGTTGTGTTGAGCTCCATACTGCACCGAAATCAAGCGCTGCTTTGACCTGCTCGTGCACGATTTCCCCATAGACATTAAAGGGGAGAGCCGTCAAAAAAAGCCTAACACCTGCGATTGCGGAAACAAAAGTTCCGTAATGCAGCCCCATTGATGTCTATGTGGAAAGAAAAAGTTACGTTTAAACCTAACACCCTAACATGTTGGTTGGCTAAAAAAACAGGATAAAGAATTAAAGTATAGGTTGAAAAGACACCATGGGGCCGATTTATCATAAGTCTGGCGGACATGATCCACTGTAGCGATCATGTCTGCCAGACATCGATAAATTCCAATGATTTCTAAAAAAAAGAAAATAGTGGTAACATGGGTTATAGAGGTACAAACATAAGGAGATTCCATGAAATCATGTTTATTGGGCAAAGTGATAGACTGATAGCTTTTGAGGAGATGTTGGAAGAAACAAGGGTAAAAACAACATGAACAGATGAGGGAGCATCATATTAAGTCTAACCACAGTTCAAAGGCAAAAAAAAAAAAAACACTTGACAACACTCAAGCATCAGAATGTATCCCTAGGGTCACACTTGATACCGAATTATTTAAAATTTGCTGGATGAGACATGAAACATATTGCTGACACTCATGGGGACTCCTCATTCATTTCTCAAAAAAAGGGTCTGTCTCTGCAAGTTTAAGTTCACCTTTAATAGAAAGTAATGAAATTAAGTGCAAAGAGCAACTTTTCTTGGGAGAGCAGTTAGCAGTGTACACAATCGAAAAATTAATCGCTGCAGCAAGTACAAATACGGGGCTAGGTTACATATACGGCGCAGGCTTCAGTGCAAGCGCTGCAACCCAAGCCGCCCGTAATTTCATTTCACACATCGGGGTATCCAATAAACCCCGCCGGCAGTTCATAAAGTGCTGTAAGTATGAAAAATTAGCGATGTCCAGAAATGAGTAAATACAAATTTCTGTAATCACTAGTGACTTATGGCACTTAAAAAACTGCCGGTGCCTAACAAAAATAAAAAAATATCAAATATCCCGTAAAAGTCTCACACGCCTCTCAAAAATAAGCCTGAGACGTTAAAGCCCCTATATCCGCCATCAAACCCACATCGGAACTAATAAAAGTATTAACCCCTAAACCGACAACCCCCCACAATGCAATATGCCTAATTAAATTATTAACCCCCTATATCCGCCATAAAACCCACACCGCAATAAACCTATTAAAGTATTAACCCCTAAATACGCCATTAACCCACAATGCCATAAACCTATTAATGTAATAATCCCTAAATCCGCCAACCCAACATCGCAAACCTAATAAAACTATTAACCCCTAATCCACCATTAACCCACAATGCAAACTACTTATTAAAGTATAAACCCCTAAAGCTCCAAAGCCCACAATGCAAATAAATAATTAACGCCTAGATTACGAGTTTTGTAGGAAAAAACTTGCGGGGCTAACGCTCCTTTTTTTTCCAGCGCTTACTTTAAACAATGCTGGTAATACACATTTTCTGAATGGCTGCATTAGCCTCAGAAAAGTGAGCGTTGAGCATAATTTAGCTCTACTTCTACCTGTAATACCAGCGTTGCTTACGGTAGTGGTAAGCTGGAAAAACGTGCTCATGCACGATTTCCCCATAGGATACAATGAGGCTGAGCTGGCAAACACATGCAAAAAAGCAGCGTTCAGCTCCTAATGCAGCCCCATTGTTTCCTATGGGGAAACACTTTCTAAGTTTACACCTAACACCCTAACATGAACCCCGAGTCTAAACACCCCTAACCTTACACTTATTAACCTCTAATCTGCCGCCCCCAAAATCGTTGCCACCTGCATTATATTATTAACACTTAATAAGCCGCTCCGGACACCGCCGCCACCTACATTATACCTATGAACCCCAAATCTGCTGCCCCTAACATCGCCGACACCTATATTATATTTATTAACCCCTAATCTGCCTCCCCCAACGTCGCCGCCACCTACCTACACTTATTAACCCCTACATCGCCGCCACTATAATAAATGTATTAACCCCTAAAACACTGCACTCCTGCCTCGCAAACACTATAATAAATTGTATTAACCCCTAATCTGCCGTCCCTAACATCGCCGCCACCTACCTACAATTATTAACCCCTAATCTTCCACCCCCAATGTCGCTGCTACTATAATAAAGTTATTAACCCCTAAACCTAAGTCTATCCCCAACCCTAACACCCCCTAACTTAAATCTATTTTTAATAAATCTAAATAAAATTACTATAATTAAATAAATTATTCCTATTTAAAACTAAATACTTACCTATAAAATAAACCCTAATATAGTTACAATATAACTAATATTTACATTCTAGCTATTTTATGATTTATATTTATTTTACAGGCAACTTTGTATTTATTTTAACTAGGTACAATAGCTATTAAATAGTTCATAACTATTTAATAGTTACCTAGTTAAAATAATTACAAAATTACCTGTAAAATAAATCCTAACCTAAGTTACAAATACACCTAACACTACACTATCAATGAATTAATTAAATAAATTAACTACAATTATCTAAACTAAAATACAATTATATAAACTAAACTATAGTACAAAAAAACCCACTAAACTACAAAAAATAAAAAAATATTACAAGAATTTTAATCTAATTACACCTAATCTAAGCCCCCTAATAAAAAAAAATTAAAAAAATTTCCCTACCCTATACTAAATTACAAAAGTAATCAGCTCTTTTACCAGCCCTTAAAAGGGCTTTTTGCGGGGCATTGCCTAAAAGTAATCAGCTCTTTTACCTGTAAAAAAAAATACAAGACCGCCCCAACATTAAAACCCACCACCCAGACACCCCTACTCCAAAACCCACTCGATCCCTCCTTAAAAAAGCCTAACACTAACCCCCTGAAGATCACCCTACCTTGAGCCGTGTTCACCCAGCCGGGCCGAATTCTTCGTCTAATCCAGATGATGTGGTCCTCCATCCAGTAAAAGTCTTCATCCATCCGCGGGGCAGAAGAGGTCCTCCATCCGGCAGAAGTCTTCATCCATCCGCGGCTCCATCTTTAAGACCTCCAACGCGGAACATCCTCCTCGGCCGACGGACTAACGACGAATGAAGGTTCCTTTAAATGACATCATCCAAGATGGCGTACCTCGAATTCCGATTGGCTGATAGGATTCTATCAGCCAATCGGAATTAAAGTAGGAAAAATCTGATTGGTTGATTTAATCAGCCAATCGGATTAAACTTCAATCTGATTGGCTGATTAAATTAACCAATCAGATTTTTCCTACCTTAATTCTGATTGGCTGATAGAATCCTATCAGCCAATCAGAATTTGAGGGACACCATCTTGGATAATGTCATTTAAAGGAACCTTCATTCATCGTTAGTCCGTCGGCCGAGGAGGATGTTCCACGTTGGAGGTCTTGAAGATGGAGCCGTGGATGGATGAAAACTTCTGCCGGATGGAGGACCTCTTCTGCCCCGCTTGGATGAAGACTTCTGCTGGATGGAGGACCTCTTCTGCCCCGCGGATGGATGAAGACTTCTGCCGGATGGAGGACCACATCGCCCGGATTGGATGAAGAATTCGGCCCGGCTGGGTGAACATGGCTCAAGGTAGGATGATCTTCAGGGGGTTAGTGTTAGGTTTTTTTAAGGGGGATTCGGGTGGGTTTTAGAGTAGGGATGTGTGGGTGGTGGGTTTTAATGTTTTGTCTTGTATTTTTTTTTACAGGTAAAAGAGCTGATTACTTTGGGGCAATGCCCCGCAAAAAGCCCTTTTAAGGGCTGGTAAAAGAGCTGATTACTTTTGTAATTTAGTATAGGGTAGGGACTTTTATTATATTGGGGGGCATTTTTATTTTATTAGGGTGCTTAGATTAGGTGTAATTAGATTAAAATTCTTGTAATATTTTTTTATTTTTTGTAATTTAGTGTTTGTTTTTTTTGTACTATAGTTTAGTTTATTTAATTGTATTTTAGTTAAGATAATTGTAGTTATTTTATTTAATTAATTTATTGATAGTGTAGTGTTAGGTGTATTTGTAGCTTAGGTTAGGATTTATTTTACAGGTAATTTTGTAATTATTTTAACTAGGTAGCTATTAAATAGTTATTAACTATTTAATAGCTATTGTACCTAGTTAAAATAAATACAAAGTTGCCTGTAAAATAAATATAAATCATAAAATAGCTAGAATGTAAATATTAGTTATATTGTAGCTATATTAGGGTTTTTTTTTATAGGTAAGTATTTAGTTTTAACTAGGAATAATTTATTTAATTATAGTAATTTTATTTAGATTTATTAAAAATAGATTTAAGTTAGGGGGTGTTAGGGTTAGGGTTAGACTTAGGTTTAGGGGTTAATAACTTTATTATAGTAGCGGCGACATTGGGGTCGGAATATTAGGGGTTAATAATTGTAGGTAGGTGGCAGCAATGTTAGGGACGGCAGATTAGGGGTTAATACAATTTATTATAGTGTTTGTGAGGTGGGAGTGCGGTGGTTTAGGGGTTAATACACTTATTATAGTGGCGGCGATGTCCTGTCGTGTAAACCCCCCACCCATCAAACCCCCCAAAATAAAAGAACCAAACACTAAAAAAACCTAAACTACCCATTGCCCTGAAAAAGGGCATTTGTTTGGGCATTGTCCTTAAAAGGGCATTTAGCTCTTTTACAAAGTGCCCACCCTAATCTAAAAAAAACAAAAAAACTAAGTCTAACCCCCAGGTTGATACTCACAATTCCTGAAGTCCGGCGGAGAAGGTCCTGTGCCATGCGTTGAAGTCTTCTTCCAAGCGGCGACCTCTTCTTTCTTCTTCCAGGAACAATCTGACGTGGAGCGGAGGGTGGAGCTGAAGACCGGCAACCCTGGAACAGAAGACTGGCGCGCTTGGATCTGAAAACCGGTGACCGCAGAGCCATGGAGCGTAGAGGATCTTCTTCATACAATCGCCGCTGTACACTGGATAGTGAATTCAAGGAATGCTATTAAAATTCCTATTGGCTGATTTGATTCTTCAAATTCAAATCAGCCAAAAGGATAAGAGCTACTCAAATCCTATTGGCTGTTCAAATCAGCCAATAGGATGCGGCAATGCCGCATATGTTATGGGGCCCCAGATTATCAATAGCATTTAAAATTGCACAAGCTACTACTTAAAACTGTTGCTACATAACTAACATTTCAGACTCGCTCACATAAGCCTAAAGCACCAGGGCTCCAAAGCTGCTATCACAGTTTGATAAATGGAGTCAATAATTTCACTGCATCTCCAGTGCTTCTTTTTTACAATTTCTACTTTTTGCATTTAAAAGTTTTTTCCGTAAAAACAATTAAAATTTTATTTTTTCCGTAGCATAGAATTGTTGAAGAACAGTTTCATCATGATTTTAATGTGATTTAACAAAACATTTTTTGACTGTGTTTATTTTAATACTTAATGTCTGTGTGGAATACATTTCTTTATTTACAATGTTTATACTTAATGAGACTTATTAAAGGGACATGTAAACCAATTTTTTTCTTTCATGATTTAGAAAGAGCATACAATTATAAACAACTTTCTAATTTACTTCTATTATCTATTTTGCTTCATTCTCTTGATATTCTTTGCTGTAAAGCATATCTAGATATGCTTAGTAGCTGCTGATTGGTAGCTGCACATAGATGCCTCCTGTGATTGGTTCACTGTCTGCATTGCTATTTCTTAATTAAAGTATATCTAAAGAATAAAGCAAATTAGGTAATAGAAGTAAATTGGAATGTTGTTTAAAATTATATTCTCTACCTTAATCATGAAAGAAAATGTTTGGGTATAGTGTCCCTTTAACTATATGCTACATGACTTAAAAGAACAATAAAGTCAACATTAATTTAATAATTTAGATATACCAGGCAATTTTAAACAACTTTCCAATTTACTGATATTTCCAAACATGCTTTGTTCTCTTTCTATATTTTGGAGGCTGATAGGAGCTTAGGGTAATGCACATCTTTTTAGCATACTATCACCTAGATTAGGAGTTTTGTGTAATGGCTGTGTGCAAATAGCGCATGCATAATGTTTATCGCACACTCTTTGTAACATATGTATTACAAGTCTTAAAAGAATGTTGTAATGCACCGCGTTATCATGAATACTGTGTTTATTTCACTTGTGTAATCACGGCCACATAATGGATTCCCCATAGAGATCAATAGAAACAGAAAAATAAACTGATTTTTCATCTAACACTCTATATCGCGAGAACTCTACATTGTTCTGTCACATTACACATACAACTTAATGGACACAAATAATAATCATCTCAAATGTACAAAGAACAATCGCTCACACAACATAGCAGATTCAAATTCAACATTCACAATTATTTACAACAAATACTACATAACATTTACACAAAACATGGTTTCAGAAAATATGTTTGGTTCTGCATCACGGAACAAAAGAACCAGAAAAACTAATTACACACTTATACACAAACCAAACATTTGCATTGGCAATTAGGAAAGATTTTTTAAAATAGAGATTTAGAACAGTTAACACATGTGATACAATCAAAAATCATAATTTTGATTTTGCAATACTAAATTATGATAATGTTATGCAAACTATCACTATAACATCATCGGAATATACACATTCCCTAAAAACATATGTGGATTTAGAAACTCAATCTGAGCATGCACAAATTCAAACAACTACTCCACATTGCACACATACAAAGCTTCACAAAAGCACACCTAGACCTCTCTTACTTTGCAAACTGGTACATCATTAAGCATTTACATAGGGTATAAAAGCACGCTCTGAACATGGCTACCTTGACTGTATTGCTTTTTCAAGACAGGTACAGGTCTAGGTGTTGGAGGTTAGAGATAGTCAGAGATAG
Organism: Bombina bombina; assembly: GCF_027579735.1. Lineage (NCBI taxonomy): Eukaryota > Metazoa > Chordata > Amphibia > Anura > Bombinatoridae > Bombina > Bombina bombina. The sequence continues at coordinate 1,053,404,784 of NC_069500.1, read as the reverse complement.
TCAGAGATAGAGAGACAGATAGTGAGAGATAGTGAGAGAGAGATAGGGAGAGATAGATAGTGAGAGAGATAGAGACAGTGAGAGAGAGATAGTGATAGATATAGTGAGAGAGAGAGATAGTGAGAGATAGAGTGTGAGAGAGTTTGTGTATGAATCTGTCCGGGTGAGTGTGAGAGTGCTGCTTTGTTTTTCATTCCTTACACATAGTTAAACATATTTACTTTCATTTACATGCAAACACATTCAATACATACATATACATAGCAGTAACACTACATACACACACATACACTCCATATCCTTTTCCCTTTAAACCTATACCCATCCCATAGTTTATATTGTTAATTTTAGACCAATTTATTGTTTACACGCCCTCATTTAGTCCTTTTATATACGTTTGTCTGTTTATTACTACCCCTTACCCTATTTTCTAAAACCCATTCACACTTTGAGTACTTTTTACTTTTGTTTCATTATTTTGACTCCCTTTCATTTGTGCACTTTCACCTTCTGAAAAAGTATGGCGGGAAGGAGGAGTAGGGAAGAGATTAGTGACGAGATTAGGGAGGAGATTAGGCAGCAGATTAGGGATGAGATAAAGCAGGAGTTTAAGGAGGAGATTTGGGAGGAGAGTGGGAGAGGAAGGGGGTGAGGAAGGGGAGAGGTCAGGGTGGATGGGCCAAGCCACATTGTTGAAGATGAGAGGTCAGGGTGGCTGGGCCCAGTGGGACAAGGCAGGAGCGCAGAGAGGGCACAATACAGTCCTGAGAACAGAGGCTCACGTCACAGAGGAAGCCCAGGCAGAGGGAGGAGAGGTATACCAGGGAGGAGGAGGCCCTCAAGTTGCCACTTTCATTATCTGGAAAAGTAAATTTGTTTAAAATGATAGCCCTGCCAAAAAAAATTATATATTATTGAAAATATACCTTTTTTATAAATAAAAAAAAAAGATCTACAGGACTTACAGACAACCAAAACAAAAAATATGGGCTATGAAAAAAACAAGGATAGCAAGTAAAAGATTAAGTTTACCTAAACAATTTGGAGGCATGGGTCTTCCTAGTTTGGAACTTTATAATTTAGTTCACTTAGCAAGGATAGTTGTTGAATGGTTCAGGGATATTTCTTACTATTCATTCCTGGAATTAGAAAAATAACTAATAAAACCCTTTCTTTTACATACAGCTGCACATTAAATATACTAACCTGCCCTCAGAAATAAAAAAATAAAAAAATTAAAACCTATTTCTACTCCCATCTGCGCCTGGCAAAAAATATGCCCAAAGTTAGAAGAGAAGTCTGACAATAGAAGGTAATCCTGATTTTCCAGAAGTATTTAAAAAAAATGGAAAGAGAAAGGTCTCGTAGTAACATAACAAATTAGTCAGGACCAACATGAGATTAAAACTTTATCTACAAATCAGACACTACAAGTATGGTTTGCTTAGAACTTTTGGCAGAGAGTGGAAATGGAGTAAGTTAGATCAATGGATTGGATTAGTAAGAGCTGATATTTGTACTATATCTCCTTGGTACGATTATTCATTGCCTCGAAAGGAGAGGTAAATTTGTCATATATAGCTAGTAAGTGGACTGGAAATCTGGACCTTCTAGAAATTAATGCTGACATAGTTTAAAAAATTGATAGAAAGAGCTGAGAGAAATACACTTTCAGCCACATGGAGAGAAGCTCATCTAAAACTCCTCTATCAAGCTTATTATACACCTAAAAAAGGTTATGTATGGAAAAATAATCAATTTAATAGATGTTGTAAATGTTATTTAATAGCGGCAGCTTTAATTCATTTAATTTGGCAAAAATATCCAAAAATAAACCAATTTTGGAGGAAAATAGAGTTTTGGCTTAATATACATATAGATAGACGGGTTAAACTGGGTTTAGAACAGATATTATTTTTGGTAGATAAAGACACTCCAGGCAGGGAGTATAAGTTACTGAATGTGGCAATTTTGGCGGCTAGGAACTTAATTATGAAAAAAGGGAAAGAGAAACATGAGTCAAAGCTGTCTGAATGGTTAGACTTTAAGAAAAAACAAGGAAATTACCATATTAAGAAGAGAATAGGGAAAAGTATGTTCTTTCTACACATAAAGTATATATTTTTCCACTAAAAATTTGACTTTTACTAATTGTAGTTAAAAAGGCAGCAGAAATAGAAGGGGCTTCATGTTTATTTTAACTGCACTCTGTTAATTTCAGACTATCTACTAACTGATATTTTTATTTGATGTTGTAACATTTGGGGCATATTGTGGGAAGGATGGGGAAGGGATATATAGCATATTTAGTTTAAAAAAGTGGCTTATCTACACTAATATAGGGCAATACATGACACAGTTCCTAAATAGAGGCTCTTACAATTACCTAATATCGTTGATTTTTCCCCTCCTCCACATATGTGAAAGACAACCTAAAATCAGCAACATTGAAGTACTTTATACAAGTCACAGTTACAGAGTTGTGTTTTTAGCTATTTTTCTGGCATGCTAGATACAACTTCTATTTCTGCTGCCTTTTTAAACTATAATTAGTAAAAGTTAAATTTTAAGTAGAAAAATATATATTTTATGTGTAAAAAGAGCATACTTTTCCCTATTCTCTTAATAGGGGTTTTTCTTTGATTTAAATGTTGTAATATGCTCTAAGCACACTCCAGTCCAGTTACCTCCTTCTATAATATAGACAACAAGGTCAGCTGGGAGATAATAGAATTTTTGCCTTTTCCAGCAAATCTGGTATCACTTCCCTTTGTTTTGTTTTAAGAAAAAACAGTTGATTATAGAACAATTTGAAACTCCAATGCATGAAGAAAGGCAAGTACCGAAGTTTTTTCAAAAATGGTCTCTTCTTATTAGAGCCCAGCCAGAAAGCGAAAAAAATCAACTTATTTTTTCATTCAGAAACACAGAGACAGTACTCCTTGGTGTATGGTAGGAAGTAGGAGTCTGACATGACTGGATGGAGGGGTGAGAGAGGTTGATTCTAAATTCCTTTTTTTTTTTTTGCTATGTCTTTGGTTTAGGGGTTGAAGGGGTGGGGTAAGTGGTTTAAATATAAAAAAGATGCATAAAGGTATTAAATTGAATATTTAAGCAAGGAAAAAAGAAAATTGTAACCTACTGATTATAGAGATTTCTTGTATTTCTTTATTATTATTTTTATACTACTATGCAGAAAAAATATGTCTGTAATATTATTTTTCTTTGTATGCTTCAACGAATAAAAATTATATATAAAAGGGAGGAGAAGGAGGCCCTTATAATGGCCTATAAGGAGAGGGCTAGGAGGCTGCAGGCACTAAAGGTCACCCCTTCAGTGAAGAAAGCATTGTGGCTGGAGATCAGGGATGCTGTGAACGCAGTGGGGGAGTTCAGGAGGGACGTAAAATCTATACAGCACCGCTACTGGAACTGCAAAAGCGAGCTCAAGAATAAAAAGTGTAGGGAGAGACAAGCCAATACCGGGATCAGTGGCGGGCCGGAGCAGACATTTGTCTACAGTCACTGGGAGGAAATGCTACATCCCAACATCTCCAAGGTGGCCCTTGTCAGGATTGATACCGGGAACCTGCACTTCTCATCTGCTGGTAAGCACAATTACTAATCTCTTTTAATCCACCTCATAACTCATTTACACTCAAAATAAATTAGGGATATGACTAACGCAATTACGCTTTTTTAAACATTATTCCGAAAACGCATTCAGAATTACCTTGAGAAAGATGGATTTGAAGAAAAACTATCACATTAGTATCTAGTATCCAGATTATGTGTGCATTTAAACATATTTAAGACACACACAAAAATACATTAATATTAACCATCTAGATATCCGAAAGACGGGTTTTCAAATACGTAAATCGTATTGATTTCGTTTGGATAAAATTGAATTACTAAAGCAGACTCATTAATACACTTTCAAATATAACATCTTTATTTGGAACAGTGCTAATATCTCTTATTTCTTTAAATTTAAAATATAAAGAGTCTGAGGCCGGTGAGGAGGAAACACAGCAGGAACATGCTCCTCCTTTACCCAGGCATGAGAGTGGTGCAGAAGGTGACACGCTACCTTGGTGAGAACAGGAGGATACCCCTGCAGAAGATACCCCTGCAGAAGATACCCGTGCATCAGCCCCCCATGCAGCAGCCCCCCCCGTGCAGCAGCTCGCCGTGCAGCATCTCACCGTGCAGCTGCTCCCCATGCAGCAGCCATGCAGCAGCTCTCCCTGACGAGGACATCCTCCCCACAATGCCACAATAGTGATGGAAAAGTTGTTTCAAGGGGACTAACACCTGGACTGTGGCATGCCGGAGGGGGATCCATGGCAAAACTCCCATGGAAAATTACATAGTTGATGCAGAGTCTGGTTTTAAGCCATAAAGGGCATAAATCCCCTAACATTCCTAAATTGTTTGGAATAACGTGCTTTAAAATATCAGGTATGATGTTGTATCGATCAGGTAGTGTAAGGGTTACACCCGCTTCACAGTGACAGACCAAACTCCGCATGTAACGCACCACAAACAACCGCAAACAGTCCATTTGCACAACCCCAAACTCCCCATTTGCACAAGGTTGGATACCAAGCTAGCCATGTCCCGTTCCTTGTCCTCACTGATGTCATTGAAGGTCTCTTCCTCCACCCAGCCACGTACAACACCAAGGGTCCCCGAAAGGTGACAACAAGCCCCCTGAGATGCCTGCTGTGTTTGGTCTTCCATCTCCTCAAAGCCACCTTCCTCCTTCCTCCTCTTCCTCCTCTGACTCGGTCTTCCAACTCCTCTGCAGAGCCACGCATTCCATGCTTGGCAGCCATCAGCAGGTTTACCCAATGCGCAGTGTAGGTGATATACCTGCCCTGACCATGCTTTGCAGACCAGGTATCAGTGGTCAGATGGACCCTTGCCCCAACACTGTGTGCCAGACATTCCATTACTTCCTTTTGCACAATCGAGTACAGGTTGGGGATTGCCTTTTGTGCAAAGAAATTTCGGCCGGGTACCTTCCACTGCGGTGTCCCAATAGCTACAAATTTTTGGAACGCCTCAGACTCCACCAGCTTGTATGGTAAAAGCTGGCGGGCTAAGAGTTCAGACAAGCCAGCTGTCAGATGCCGGGCCAGGGGGTGACTTTGTGACATTGGCTTCTTACGCTCAAACATGTCCTTGACAGACACCTGACTGTGGGCAGATGAGCAGGAACTGCTACGGAAGAGAGACGGAGTGGCGGATGGTTGAGAGGGGGCAAAGAGGACAGCAGTGGTTGACGTGGTTGAAGATGCTGGACCAGGAAGAGGATGGCGGCTTTGAGTTTGTGTGCTGATTGTACTCATGTGTTGATCCCATAGGCGTTTGTGATGTGCGATCATGTGCCTTTGCAAAGCAGTTGTACCTAGGTGGGTGTTGGACTTCCCACGACTCAGTTTCTTTTGGAACAGGTTGCAAATGGCATCGCTGTTGTCAGAGGCAGACACACAAAAAAATGCCACACTGCTGAGCTCTGCAATGATGGCATTCTGGTGGTGGCAACAGTATGCGTTGATTGGCATGCTGTCTGGCTGACCCCGGGTGCAGATGCATGCTGTCTGACTGTGCCACTAGTTCCTTGCGACGACCTCCCCAGGCTTCCAACTCGTCTCCTCCTCCTCTCTGTCTCCCCATCTGAACTTTCCCCCTGTTCTTCTTCTCTTCTAGCGGGCACCCACGTGACATCCATGGACGCATCGTCATCATCAACCGCTTCACTTGTATCTGACAACTCAGCAAAGGAAGCAGCAGCGGGTACAACATCATCATCATCACACCGTACGTCCATGTGTGTAATGCTGCCTGACTGAGACATATCCCTGTTATCTACATCCTCTGGCAATAATGGTTGTGCATCACTCATTTCTTCCAACTGATGTGTAAATAACTCCTCTGACAGACCAAGTGAAGTGGCTGTGGTGCTAGTGTTGGTGGTGGCGGCAGGCGGGCGAGTGTTAACTTGAGAGGTGCCCGAAGCTAAGCTGGAGGAGGATGGTGCATCAAGGTTCTGAGCGGAAGCTGTACAAGATTGAGTGTCCTGTGTTAGCCAGTCAACTATGTCCTCAGAACTTTTCGAGTTCAGGGTACGTGGCCTCTGAACACTGGGCATTATTCTAGGGCCAAAGGGAATCACAGCACCACGACCACGACGGCCCCTGCGGGGTAGCCTGCCTCTGCCTATCATTTTTTTTCCGATTAGTGGTACTATGCGTGCAAGCTACTGTGACAACAGATATGAGTGGCACTGTGCACTGTCAGAATTTGGCAGAGTAGGCACTGTAGGCCTGACACACGCTTGCAGACAACTAACTGCTATTCAATCTATTACAGTCAAAATTGTATTTTTTTTTTAATTGTACACTACTGTTACACCAGATATGAGTTGCACTGGTGTGACACTGTGCCCTGGCAGGCCCTGAAATGCACACGTGTGAAGGAAACTGACTGCTATTATTTCACAGTCAAATTTCTAGTTTTTTTTAACCCCTTAATGACCGAGGACATTCGCCATATGTCCTCAGAAAAAATACAGTTAACACCTGAGGACGTATAGCGTACGCCCTCGGTTTGGAAAGCAGCTGGAAGCGATCCTGATCGCTTCCAGCTGCTTTCCGGTTATTGCAGGATGCCTTGATATCGAGGCATCCTGCAATAACAAATTTTACCCCTCCGGTGCAGAGAGAGCCACTCTGTGGCCCTTTCTGCACCGGGCATCGATGGCCGCATTCGTTGGTGGGTGGGAGCTGAAGTGGGAGGCGGGTGGGCGGCCATCGATGCGGTCCTTGTCATAGAGGGGGCGGGATCGGGGGCGGGATCGCCGGGGGCGCGCGCTTGCACGGGGAAGGAGCGGGTGGGAACCGCTACACTATAGAAATTTTTTTTTTTATAAGTGGGAGAAAGGGGTGCAAAATATTTAGTACTTGGAAATCTAAGTGATCTGGGAGCGGGTGGGGGTTGGTCTTGGGGGGGGGAGCTACACTACAGAATGAAATAAAAATAAAAAAAAAACAATTTTATTTGCAAACTGGGTACTGGCAGCTGTCAGTACCCCAACTCTCCCCCCAATAAGGCAGAGGGGGAGGGTTAGGAAGCTGTTTTGGGGGGGATAAGGGAGGTTGGGTGCTAAGGGGGGGATCCTACACAACAGTATATGTAAATATGCTAAAATATATATATATATATAAAAAAGATACCTTTTATTTTAGCACTGGCAGACTTTCTGCCAGTACTTAAGATGGTGGGCACAATTGTGGGGTGGGGGAGGGAAGAGAGCTCTTTGGGAGGTATCAGGGGGTCTGATGTGTCAGGTGGGAAGCTGATCTCTACACTAAAGCTAAAATTAACCCTGCAAACTCCCTAAAAGCTACCTAATTAACCCCTTAACTGCTGGGCATAATTCATGTGTTGTGCGCAGTTGCATGTAGTGGCCTTCTAACTACCAAAAAGCAATGCCAAAGCCATATATGTCTGCTATTTCTGAACAAAGGGGATCCCAGAGAAGCATTTACAACCATTTTTGCCATAATTGCACAAGCTGTTTGTAAATAATTTCAGTGAGAAACCTAAAGTTTGTGAAAAAGTTGACTATTTTTTTTTTAATTTGATCGCATTTAGCGGTGAAATGGTGGCATGAAATATACCAAAATGGGCCTAGATCAATACTTGGGGTTGTCTACTACACTACACTAATGCTAAAATTAACCCTACAAGCTCCCTAATTAACCCCTGCACTGCTGAGCATAATACACGTGTGGTGCGCAGCGGCATTTAGCGGCCTTCTAATTACCAAAAAGCAATGCCAAAGCCATACATGTCTGCTATTTCTGAAAAAAAGGGGATTCCAGAGAAGCATTTACAACCATTTGTGCCATAATTGCACAAAATGTTTGTAAATGATTTCAGTGAGAAACCTAAAATTTGGAAAAATGTAACGTTTTTTTTTTATTTGATCGCATTTGGCAGTGAAATGGTGGCATGAAATATACCAAGATGGGCCTAGATCAATACTTTGGGTTATCTACTACACTACACTAAAGCTAAAATTACCCCAAAAAGCTCCCTACATGCTCCCTAATTAACCCCTTCACTGCTGGACATAATACACGTGTGGTGCGCAGTGGCATTTAGCGGCCTTCTAATTATAAAAAAGCAACGTCAAAGCCATATATGTCTGCTATTTCTGAACAAAGGGGATCCCAGAGAAAAATGTACAACCATTTATGCCATAATTGCATAAGCTATTTGTAAATAATTTCAGTGAGAAATTTGTGAAAAAGTGAACAATTTTTTTTATTTGATCGCATTTGGTGGTGAAATGGTGGCATGAAATATAACAAAATGGGCCTACATCAATACTTTGGGATGTCTTCTAAAAATATATATACACATGTCAATGGCTATTTAGGGATTCCTGACAAATATCAGTGTTCCAATGTAACTAGCGCCAATTTTGAAAAAAAATGGTTTGGAAATAGCAAAGTGCTACTTGTATTTATGGCCCTATAACTTGCAAAAAAGCAAAGAACATGTAAACATTGGGTATTTCTAAACTCAGGACAAAATTTAGAAACTATTTAGCATGGGTGTTTTTTGGTGGTTGTAGATGAGTAACAGATTTTGTGGGTCAAAGTTAGAAAAAGTGTGTTTTTTTCCATTTTTTACTCATATTTTATAATTTTTTTATAGTAAATTATAGGATATGATGAAAATAATGGTATCTTTAGAAAGTCCATTTAATGGCAAGAAAAATGGTATATAATATGTGTGGGTACAGTAAACGAGTAAGAGGAAAATTACAGCTAAACACAAACACTGCAGAAATGTAAAAATAGCCCTGGTCCCAAACGGACAGAAAATGGAAAAGTGCTGTGGTCATTAAGGGGTTAACTGACAGCTATTATTTCACAGTCAAAAAAGTTTTTTTTTTTTTAAAATGTACACTACTGTTACACCAGATATTAGATGCACTGGTGTGACACTGTGCCCTGGCAGGCCCTGAAACGCACATGTGTGAAGGAAACTGACTGCTATTATTTCACAGTCAAAAAAGTGTTTTTTTTTAAAAAATGTACACTACTGTTACACCAGATATGAGTTGCACTGGTGTGACACTGTGCCCTGGCAGGCACTGAAACGCACACGTGTGAAGGAAACTGACTGCTATTATTTCACAGTCAAAAAAGTGTTGTTTTTTTTAAATGTACACTACTGTTACACCAGATATGAGTTGCACTGGTGTGACACTGTGCCCTGGCAGGCACTGAAACACACACATGTGAAGGAAACTGACTGCTGTTATTTCACAGTCAAAAAAGTGTTGTTTTTTTAAATGTACACTACTGTTACACCAGATATGAGTTGCACTGTTGTGACACTGTGCCCTGGCAGGCACTGAAACTCACACGTGTGAAGGAAACTGACTGCTATTATTTCACAGTCAAAAAAGTGTTTGTTTTTTTAAATGTACACTACTGTTACACCAGATATGAGTTGCACTGTTGTGACACTGTGCCCTGGCAGGCAATGAAACACACACGTGTGAAGGAAACTGACTGCTATTATTTCACAGTCAAAAAAGTGTTTTTTTTTAAATGTACACTACTGTTACACCAGATATGAGTTGCACTGGTTTGACACTGTGCCCTTGGAGGCACTTAAACACACACGTGTGAAGGAAACTGACTGCTATTATTTCACAGTCAAAAAAATGTTGTTTTTTTTTAAATGTACACTACTGTTACAGCAGATATGAGTGGTGACACTGGGCAAGTGGGCACAGTATACCTTGTAAGCCTGACACACACGCTGGCAGGTAGGCAACTGCAATTAGATTACACAGGAAAAATAAAAAAAGCAGACTGATGTTCTAGCCCTGAAAAGGGCTTTTTGGGGTGCTGTCCTTACAGCAGAGATCAGATGAGTCCTTCAGGACTGTAGTGGACACTGAATACACTAGCCTAGCTATCGATTTCCCTATTAAATCAGCAGCAGCTACACTGTCCCTCCTCTCACTAAGAATGCAGCTTCCAAATGAATCTAAAATGAATGCTGTCCAGGAGGTGGGAGGGTCTGGGAGGGAGGGTCTGCTGCTGATTGGCTGGAATGTGTCTGCTGACTGTGAGGTACAGGGTCAAAGTTTACTCAATGATGACGAATAGGGGGCGGACCGAACATCGCATATGTTCGCCCGCCGCGGCGAACGCGAACAAGCTATGTTCGCCGGGAACTATTCACCGGCGAACTATTCGCGACATCACTACATCTGCATATTCATAGCATATGGCAATTGCTGGTTTGATTTCAGGGCTGCATTTTCATCCTGAAATATTTCAGGGTCCCCCTTTAACCTGCTCCAGAGGCAAGAGTTAATCAAATCTATTTGTATGGCATATCTATGTAAGATATCATTGCCAATGTATATTTGATTATGGGGAGTATTTAAAACTAAAAACAGGTGCTTCACTGACTTATTACCTATAGAGACAGAGAATAAGCACTTAGCTGTGATGTTATAGCTTTCAAACCTGTCATCCAGGCTGTTGACCCAGTGGTCTTGGGGAGAAAGATATTTAATCACTTTAGGTTCAGCTATCTGCGCTAATAAGCCTACCAAGGTCATGCACTTGTATATGGATAAATAGATCCTCTTTAATTCTCTCAATCCCTGTGAGGTATTGAGCATGCCCCCCCCCCCCTTAAGGAAATATTCGCTATCTTTCCAGGTGAAATTTTAAAAGTATTACCATCAGAGCCACTTAAAGGAGTCTGAACATCAATTTGTAAAATAGTGATTTCAGGTACAGAGTTATTCCTGAAATGAATCTCCACAGCATCTGGTTTCTCTTCCACCATGTGACATTTATGGCAGGGGCGAGATATACCAGATTTCTCATAATTGATAGGCCTTCTAACTTGTGACCAAATTACATTATTTATGCAATCAATTATGGTGCTTAATCACTTCAGGAGATCTCTACCAATAATTAAACGATCAGTTGGCAGATCCACTATAATGACAGGGTGTCTTATGACCCTGTTCCCCAATTTAAATTTTAACCAGGCAGTACCGTAAACTTTTAGGGAGTCACCCCCAACTCCTATTAGAGAACCATCAAATTCTTTAATTTTAGGTTTGTGGGGTGTTAGCTCGTTTAGCAGTGTGTATTTGCCTGTGGGATAAAATAGTTGCCTGAGATCCAGTATCAATTAATCCTATGATAGGGTTGGAGACTGAATCTTGCAGCTCAGCTAATACATAGTATCTCCCTGCAGTTGCTACCATTTCACACATAAAATTGGCGTTATCATACATCTGTGGGCTTCGCCACGTGTTACCTGAATTCGCCATGTTTTCCAATGCAGAAGAAACTTCATACCTACCAGTCTCCTTTATGACAGGGTCGGCCGGATTCTTGTGTACTGCATTTGTGGAAATAAGGTAAAGAGAACACTGCAAAGGGAAAGATTGGTTAATGCTTTCAGGCCAAGGTTGCTCGTCATCACAGCTAAATCCTCCGTTTCCGGTCTGTGGGGAGAGAACATGATTAGTATCATTGACATTTATCATTACTTTTTGTATATCTCTCCCCTCCCTTTCAGGTGATACTGCAGTATTTATGACTGTGCCTGTGGTCCACTGCTGACCACTGACTGTACGCCTAAAAAAATATTGTTCGGTTGCTGAGCCATAGAAGGTTGACTCATATTAGCAAATTGTTCGCTCAACCGATTTAACTGGGTAAAAAGCATATCTACCTGATTGTACAAGTTACCTCTACCCCGGGCCTATCTCTTGGTGCCCCATAATAATGATTCCTGGACCATTGGGTTCCCTCAGAATCAGGGCCGCTACTTCTATTCTGGTGTGGTTGCCCCTGGGGTTCAGCTTGTTCAGTATTAGTACTTTAGGGAGCATTATATACTTGGGGTGTATGGTTACCCTGACAATATCTTCGCCATCTATTGTATCTACCCTTGCGCAGATACCAATTATTTGATGAGTATTCTCTTTGTGAGTAATTATTCACCTGATCATGTCCCCCACTTTGGTTATAGTCTCTCTGCACCCCAGCCCATGTTGGGGGAAGGGTAGAGTTAAACCTCTGTGGAGATGGCCTGTTTTGACTGGCCTCCTCCGCGTAGGTTTTCTTTTTAGACTCCCAATTGAGGGGGCTAGGTGACACCCTAGTTTCTGCCACAATTTTGGGTTTTGATTCCTTTTTAACCCCCTGTTCACTGGACTGCTGAATAGAGTATAACTTTGTGCTCTCTTTCATCAGCCATTCCAATGAGCAGTCGTCATCAAAATCTCTAGCTAAGTTAATATTGATGGGTGTAGGCAGTGCTTCAAAAAATAAATTTACAAATTCTGAGCAATCAAATATGGGATTATCTTCAGCCATACTGTACACATTTTTCAATACAGAAAGGAACTCGATGGGACTTTGATTCACACTACATTTTAAACCATATACAGCTATTTTCGCCGCAGTTTTAGTGCGATGGTGCCCAAATTCTTTTTTGCATTGTCGTTTTATTTCACTCTAGGAATGAATATTCATATCCTTTAGTGAAGTAAAAAATTTGTGATGTTTACCGTCAAATACCCAGGGCAGAAGTTTAATTTTTAATTTCTCACTTGTAACATTCATTATAGCTAATGCATTTTCAAAGGCCTCTAAGTGATCAATTACAGAAATTGTTCCCTTGTTGGAGAATACAGGTACGGCACCATTTAGTAAAGTAATTATTTTATGGGAGTCATACACCTTATTAGACGTGCTTTGGGACTCCTTATTAGAGTTTCAGCTGAGTTACAGCAGTTCCCTGGATTTACATCATGAGGTGATTGTCTATTTGGGAAATCTATTTCTGACCCAATAGGGGTCATTTGTCTACACTCTTCCATATATTTCTGCACTTCGTCTCTGACGCGTTCTCTAAGGGAGTTAGCATTATCTGCATTATTCTCACTGTTAACATAGGGGTTTTCATTATGGTGATATGACCTTTTTAAATCACTTAGTTCTCTCTGGCTTTGCGCAAGCTGTTTATTTAACTCTTGTACCTGTGCTAGTAAGTCTATGTTATGCTTATCTAAGGCGGTTAGGTTTTGGGCAAACTCATCCATTTTATTTTTGGCTATTTTTAACTCCTCTTCGCATCTGCGTGAGGAACGAATACTACTTTCTAGCTCCTGTATTTGCAATTCTTTGTCTATGACACAAAGCGACATTTTGTCAATAATGCATATAACAAGATGCATATAACAAGATGCATATAACAAGATTTTAGCATTAGTTCGTCTCGCTTTTTGAGAGTCTTGCATTGCTTAATCATTAATAATTCTTGGAATAATTCATTGTTTTCATTCCACATATTATTATTAACGGCAATATTTTTAGCCTTAATTTCAAGCATATCCATAAAATCATTTAATTCACCCGCAATATTAAACTTCTCTTTAATGTGGCCTATAATGTCTCTCTTAAGGACCTCACCTCTAGTAAGTGGTATTGTGATGGGACCATTTTAAACGCTATATACAGAATTAAATGAGTCACTCCTAGTGATAGACATTATTATATTGGCTTAGTATTTAGTTGAATTAAAATGCTAATACAATTTTTACCAATAAAAAGAGAGAGAAAAAAAATATATTTTCAAAAAAAAAAATTAATATTAATTTTGAAATATGAAAAATTAATATTTGTATGAATTTTGAAATATGGAAAATTAATATTTTTATGAATTTTGAAATATGAAAAATTTATATTTTATGAATTTTGAAATATGAAAAATAAATATTTTTGATTAATTTTGAAATATGAAACATTTATATTTTTATTAATGTTTCAAAAATTAATCTTTAACAATATTTCAAAATATCAATCTCGAAATATGAACATCAATATTTCAATCGTAAAAAAAAAAAATATTTTCAAAATATTAATTTCAAAATATTAATTTTTTTTCTCTCTTTTATAATAATTTCTATTTACTACAAATATATTATATCAATATGATAAATATTAATAATATCTCACGCAATGCCTCCATATAATATGTCAGTATATTTATAAGAATCTCAGTAGTGCTCTCCAAATAATATGTCAGTCTATGGCAGGGTTATAATACAATATATTTAATAATTATCCTTTAAAAATAAACCCTCAATCAATATGCATCTACTAGAAACCACAAAATTAATATAAATACATTAATTATTTTTTTAGTTGATATCTATGAACACATTGGAATATATTTGTATGGATCAGAATGTGAGTCAATACTATACATGTTTAAAAATTATAAAAAATATGCTATGCAGAATTCATATACGTTTACCTTTAGAACTGGCCTTATTTACAATAGCCTTTCATTCAGAGCTGCACTTAAAATATCACAGTGAGACTTAAGATAACAGCTACTAATATTCAGCAATACAATTAACAGTGCTAATAAACAATAGGACCATATATATACTCAGCTATTTAGAAGCAATTGATTCTAATACAATTCTAATTAGGATACTAAAAATACATATATTCTTACTGTAAACCGTTACTTTAAAATGTCTATTTATTTAAACTGGAACAAATTTTTAGTTACTTATAATTAAAATCAATTCTAAGATATATATATATTCTATATTTGGCACAGATGAATTATTTAGCACCAATGATATATGTTTAACAATACACAGGCTATGAAATATTAGCTTGAAATACATACTGCTCTCTTTAATCTACCAACAATCTTTTAATACTTTACTAGGATGAACACCAATCGATATCCAATATCTCTCAACAGGTTTAATCTCACCTCAGAAGACCAATAAGTATATTTTTGCAATCAATGAGAAAAGGTAGAGTAATGGTATTTCACATACAAAGAGAGAAGCGCTCTACCAGGAACGAACAACAGCTCAGTGGCTTGTTCTATGGCGATTTACCACCCGGAAGCAGCCTCTTTTAGACCAGTGTGCTTTTCACAGAAGCAAACTTTCCTGAAGTATATCAGTCTGATCCTGCCAGGTAAGGTCAGTCCAGTCCCGAAATACCAGGCAATTCTCCTCTGAACAAGGAACATGACAACCCCAGACGATCGTTTCGGCCTCCTATGGGCCTCGTCAGTGAGGTGCAGCCACATTCCTCTAAGCACACTGGGCAAGGAGTCCACGTCTGGTTTCCCCCATCACCCATAGGGAGACTTCCCCAGGGTCATAATAATTTGCATACAAAGAGAGAAGCGCTCTACCAGGAACGAACAACAGCTCAGTGGCTTGTTCTATGGCGATTTACCACCCGGAAGCAGCCTCTTTTAGACCAGTGTGCTTTTCACAGAAGCAAACTTTCCTGAAGTATATCAGTCTGATCCTGCAGGTAAGGTCAGTCCAGTCCCGAAATACCAGGCAATTCTCCTCTGAACAAGGAACATGACAACCCCAGACGATCGTTTCGGCCTCCTATGGGCCTCGTCAGTGAGGTGCAGCCACATTCCTCTAAGCACACTGGGCAAGGAGTCCACGTCTGGTTTCCCCCATCACCCATAGGGAGACTTCCCCAGGGTCATAATAATTTGCATACAAAGAGAGAAGCGCTCTACCAGGAACGAACAACAGCTCAGTGGCTTGTTCTATGGCGATTTACCACCCGGAAGCAGCCTCTTTTAGACCAGTGTGCTTTTCACAGAAGAAAACTTTCCTGAAGTATATCAGTCTGATCCTGCCAGGTAAGGTCAGTCCAGTCCCGAAATACCAGGCAATTCTCCTCTGAACAAGGAACATGACAACCCCAGACGATCGTTTCGGCCTCCTATGGGCCTCGTCAGTGAGGTGCAGCCACATTCCTCTAAGCACACTGGGCAAGGAGTCCACGTCTGGTTTACCCCATCACCCATAGGGAGACTTCCCCAGGTTCTCTCTCTTTGACTTAATGGTATTTCACGCCTACAAACCAGTTACAAGTCAGCTCAGCAGAATCTGTGTTCTCCTATCTTGCCTTAAGCTTATATGTGTTTCCATCATGGGTGAGAATATGGGAGGCCCTTTTCAGAAAACCTGCTTTGTTATTGGCCCTTACGGAGCTGGGCATCCCATTGGTTACCTGGGAATTTCATTTTTAACAGCCAAAAAGCCTTCTGGCTGTAATTCTCGCATCATAACACATTCCCTTGTCCTATTTACATACATATATATATATATCTATATATATATATATATATATATATATATATATATATATATATATATATATATATCATTTATCTGTACCCTGACAGTCTGTTGTGAATTCTATATATGTTGAAAATATGACTGTATACACATTGTTTAAATGTATACTAAAATATTAAAATATTATATGAAATATGAAGTCTGATCTTTACCTTGTTCAGCCTCTGTCCCACTTTCTCCCAGGTCACCGATTGGAGGTACACTGGCCTCCGGGTCAGGAGTTTCAAGCCATCAGCTGGGGGCTGGGAGGGGGGCAAGCACTTGGGGGCTGCAAATGCACGCACATAAAGTCTCCTCATGAGGTTTGAGGATGAGTTTCCTTGGGGGTGGGCCGGGATCCTCACCTCTCTGACAGGCGAGAGTCCACTCCCTCATGAGGCGGACTTTATTCCACAGACACAACCTCTTATCCCCAAACCTCCTACACATTTGGAAGTGTGTCCTCTGGACATCTGATACCCCATTACCAGAGATGGCGACAGGCACCCAGATGGTTCTTTTTACCGGTTCAGTCATTGACCTCCTCCGAGCCCCATAGAGCTGTGGATAAAACTCCTTGAACATGTAAACCAGTGCACTCTAGTGAACCTAGGAGTAGACATATTGCCCAAAAGGCTTTAGAGAACTGACAAAAATGGCTATGTGTAATGGACTTTTATATGGGAAAGTAAACATGAGATACACCATGAGACATGGCATCTGTATATTTGATTGAATAAAATAATGTAATTGTGTTAGCATGTCTGTGAGGCCATAGTGAGTCAAGTCATGTTTGTGTGATGAACTCTGATTGGCCGTTACTTAATGGTTGATGGATTTATATTTAAAGTCCATACACATACCTCCTAATGGTGCTATCACTACATTTGGCATGTAGATTTTCTATATAATTTAGAGAATGAAAGCATATGTGACGCTTAAATAATATACAGAATCCATTAAATATTTAGCTATTTTCTTTACATTTGACAGTTGAAATATATTTTATTTAATATTCAGGAAGTAAATATTATCCAGTCACATTAGTAAATGTTTATTCTATTTATTGGGTACTTATAGAGCGCGAACTAATCACCCGTGAGGGTCTCAAGGCGCTAGTTATTGAAACATTTAAGTTTATTACTGATCAATAGATGTGTAACATTGTTCAATGCATTTTTTTCCATTTATTTGTTAGATTTTCAAAGAACAATATATCCTCATACAATAGAAAAAAATAATGTTCAATGTATTTTTAACTTTTTTAATAATTTCCTAGAATCCATAATGTTAATATTGCATGTATTCCTTTTTTCTTAAATAAATATCATGATTCATTTCAAGTATTGTCTGTGCTTCTTATTTAAATGTTTTTACAATCCCAAGTGTCAGTGTGTGAAATTTTATTTGACTTTTCAGAAATGAGAATCTCATGTTGAAAGATACATTTACCAAGCTATATTTCACTAATGGTGAAATGCGTTATTTGTATTTAAAAAAGACGTTACTTTGATAAACTAAAGGGACATAATTTTTTTTAAAACCATTTTATTGTCATTATTTACCAAAAAACAAATAGAGCATGCGCTTTATTTCTTTTAAATATTCACATATACTTAATTTTAAAATTTCATTCTTGTCACGAATACCCCATAATTGAAATGCCAAGGGGTTTATTCTCTTTAGCCTTAACATTTGTTCTTTTCAAGAACTGTGTCCTGTGTTTATGTTGTTTGTTTTTTGTGATAAAACCAGACCCCATTATAAATTGTTTCAGAGTTCCACTTGAATAAATGTTATCATATAAGCATTGGTGCATTCAGGCAGTAAAAGTGTTGGTTTTAGAGACACAGAACAGTGCCTCTTCACAGAAACTGATAATAAAGGGGGTATAATGTAGAAGATATGTGTTTAAAACATGTTATGACATTAGATAAAGGTAAATATGACAAACGTCATATTTGTTATCAAATTGCTTCTCACAATGTAAATAAGAGATTGACTTTCTGTCTATATGAAAATGGATGTATCTAGCAGAAATTATGATGTGTTCTATAATTTCAGATGAAGACTTAGAGTTCATTGATGGTCGTAAAAGATAAGGGGCTTCTCAGCCCCTGCAAAGAGGGTTGGGCAAGCAACCTGATCTCCTGAAAATTGTATAAAGTTTTGTGTTTTAACATGTAAAGTTGTCATTCTTACAAGGGAAGCTGTTCTACAGAGTAAGGACCCATTGCTTCATGCCATCTCCCTGGCGCACAGATTCTAAAGACTAGTACAGTATGAGGTTTCTATTTTCTTCTTTTTATTTTGAATAAACTTTTTATTAATAATGCACTGTGCATAATAATTGTTGGCATAATAAATAATTCATTTATTAAGCTGTGGCCTTTGTCTAATATTTGAACCACATTACTGAAAGAGACTGGAGTATTAGAACTGTATATTTTAGGTTATTTTAGGTTATTTTCTGCTAAATTGTATTCTGAGAGTTAATGTGTAAGTCTGGGATTTTCCTTAGGATTTTCCCTTTAATAAATCATAAGTGGTGGCAGCTTGGAGCTATATGGTTTTTAGTTTAGTGTGGGTGGCATTAAAGGGGATTTTTGGGCATTTCTTTTACATCTAGTACAGACTAGAGAGTGTTGTTAAACCTTGCATCCACTGAACTTAGTCATAAGCTTGCCTGGCGTGGCTAGATTGTGACATATTAGTGACAGTAGAAGGGGTCTGATAACCCTTTCTGTGTCAAACAAGTGACTGGTGCTGGGTTGGATAATCCTGGTCGTCACAATTCTCATGGTGTATTTTATTTTAAGGAGCAAATATGCAATACTGTGGCCTGTCTGAAGACATCTGGCTAACCATTGCAAATATGCATTGTTGGCCACCCACAAATAAACAGATAGTTCCCAGCAGTGACGTGCAGTGACGTCAGAGGCTGGTGAGGCAATGGCTAGGATACGCCTTCATTCTTTAGATATCCTTTGTTGAAGAAATAGCAATGCACATGGGTGAGCCAATCATGAGGTATCTATGTGCAGCTACCAATCAGCAGCTACTGAGCATATTTAGATATGATTTTCAACAAAGGATATCAAAATAATGAAGAAAAATAGATATTAGATGTAAATTGGAAAGTTAATTAAAATTGCATGCTCTTTCTAAATCATGAAAGAAAACATGGGTTTCATGTCCCTTTAAATGGTGTCTTGGAATACTGGTCAACTTAATAAACATCTGATTTTAGTCTAAAGGATTGTAACAGAAACTCTTGCCAGATAACAAAATGCTTGCTCTGATTATGAGATCTAGAAATCCAGGCCCATTAAAATATGTTTAAAACATACTTTTTACTTTAATGCTGCAAATTATGCTTAGAGATTCCTTCATTATTCAGTAAATATAAAAATGTCTTGATCCAGTGGCGGCTGGTAAAATTTAAAGATGGTGGGGCGCTTGACCCCACCCTTTTAAATAAAGCCACACCATCAGATGGCGCTACCAATTCATTAATTCAATAAATAAAAGGTAGACAGAAACACAGAAAAGCACTCAGGGGGAGAGGGAGAGAGAGACAGGGAGAGAGAGACAGGGGGAGAGGGAGAGAGAGACGGGGGAGAGAGACACAGAGGGTTAGAGAGAGAGAGACACAATCACACACAGAGGGTTAGAGAGAGAGAGAGAGAGAGAGAGAGAGAAAGAGAGACACAATCACATACAGAGGGTTAGAGAGAGAGAGAGAAAGAGAAAGAGACACAATCACACACAGAAAGTTAGAGAGAGAAAGAGAGAGAGAGACACAATCACACACAGAGAGAGAGAATGAAAGAGAGAGAGACACAATCAAACACACAGAGAGAGAAAGAGAGACACAATCACACAGAGAGAGAAAGAGAGAGACAATCACACACAGAGAGAGAGAAAGAGAGAAAGAAAGAAAGAGATACACAATCACAGGGTTAGAGAGAGAGAGAAAGAGAGAGACACAATCACAAATAGAGGGTTAGAGAGAGAGAGAAAGAGAGAGAGACACAATCACACAGAGAGGGTTAGAGAGACACATAGGGGATGAGAGAAACTGAGGGGGAGGAAGAGAGACAGAGAGAGAAAGAGACCATGGGGGAGAACGACACATAAGGAGAGAGATGGAGAGAGAGAGAGAGAGAGAGAGAGAGAGAGACAGACACACACACACACAAGGGGGGGGGGAGGGAACACTGCATTTTAAGTAATATTTTAAGTGACTATCAAATGCTAATAGTATACAATCTATTTTAAATATCTGAAACAGAACAGCACATATGAATGGGAGCATTAATAAATTATTATTTGTTGTCTACGTCAGGGTTGTCCAACATACACCTAAGGAAACACTGGTTTTAAATCTAATACTATAGGTACAGGAGCAATGGAGAACATACACACCCTGCCATGTATGTGTCTACATGTGTCTGTCGGTGTGCATGTGTGTGTCTACATGTGTCTGTCTGTGTGCATGTGTATGTGTGTGAGCATGTGTGTGTCTACATGTGTCTGTCGGTATGCAAGTGTGTATGAGCCTCTTTTGGTTACATACATTTAGTTTATTATTTTATATTTATACATAGAAAGGAAATTTGTTTTGTTTTATATATATATATATATATATACACAGTATATATATATATATATATATATATATATATATATATATATATATATATATATATATATATATATACTAGTCCTAAAGCCCGTTCACACAGGCCATTTTTTGCAGTACAGTGGTCCCACCCCTTGGGTTCTCTCCCTCCCACTCTTTTGCTTTCTCTCTCTCCCCCCTCTCTTTTGCGCTCTCTCTCCCCCTCTCTTTTGCGCTCTCTCTCTCCCCCCTCTCTTTTGCGCTCTCTCTTTCCCCCCTCTCTTTTGCACTCTCTCTCTCCCCCCTCTCTTTTGCGCTCTCTCTCTCTCTCTCCCTCTCTATCTCCCCTCTCTTTCTATCTCCCCTCTCTCTTTCTCTCTCTCCCCTCTCTCTCTCCATCTCCCCTCTCTCTTTCTCTCTCTCCCTTCTCTCTCTCCATCTCCACTCTCTCTCTCCCCTCTCTCTCTCTCCCCCGCTCTCTCTCTCTCTCTCCCCCCTCTCTCTCTCCCCCCCTCTCTCTCTCTCCCTCTCTCTCTATCTCCCCTATATCTCACTCCCCTCCCTCTCTCCGCTCTCTCTCTCTCCCCTCTCTCTCTCCCCTCTCTCCATCTCCCCTCTCTCTCTCCATCTCCCCTCTCTCTCTCCATCTCCCCTCTCTCTCTCTCCCCCCCTCTCTCTCTCCCCCCTCTCTCTCCCCCCCCTCTCTCTCTCTCCTACCCCCTCTCTCTCTCTCTCCTACCCCCTCTCTCTCTCCCCCCTCTCTCTCCCCCCTCTCTCTCTATCTCCCCTCTATCTCTCCCCTCTCTCTCACTCCCCTCTCTCTCTCCCCTCTCTCTCTTTCCCCTCTCTCTTTCTCCTCCCCTCTCTCTCTCTCCCCTCTCTCTTTCTCTCTATCTCCCCTCTCTCTCTCTCCCCTCTCTCTATCTCTTCCCTCTCTCAACCTCCCTCTCTCTCCCCTCTCTCTCTCCCCTCTCTCTCTCTCCCCTCTCTCAACCTCTCTCTCTCCTCTCTCTCTCTCCCCCCTCTTTCTATCGCCCCTCTCTCTCTCTCTCTCTCTCTCTCTCTCTCTATTCCCCTCTATCTCTCTCCTCTCTCTCTCTCTCTCTCTCTCTCTCTCTCCTCTCTCTCCCCCTCTCTCTCCTCTCTCTCCCCCCCTCTGTCTCTCTCTCTCCCCCTTTCTCACTAGGAGTTGAGAAAAGAAAGCTGATTACAATGTGAATATGTCTATGCAACCCTGCAGTGGGCCAGGAAAACAATTTTTGCTTCAGCTAAGACTATAACAATAGGGTTTCATTTTCATTACATGGCAATTAAGCTGTTCACAGGACAAGAGGAATGGTGCAAAAAGATTTCCAAGCAGAACAGTCAGGGGTGGACTCCATAACAGATAGATTAGTGCCATGGGCTCGCACTCCTTAGATTGTCTGCTGATCACATGCTTGCTCTGGTTGCCTGGCAACCACAAAGCCTATATAACTATTATATATATATATATATATATATATATATATATATATATATATATATATATATATACATACATATATATGTATAAATAATCACAAACTTGGGGACAGATAGGAGACAGAAGACTGCAATGTTTTGAATCATGAAAGTAAACAGGTTTGAGGTCCAGCTCTTGCAATATTGATAGTGCATATACTTTTAGTGAACCTAAGGCAACCTCACCATTGTCCCGCATTGCACTTGCAGTGTGTATTTGATTGTAACCACCTCAAACCATTACTTTCCATAACTGCATGTTAAACTTAGAGACCATGGACACTAGTTTTGTGTGACATGCAGGGTTTCATGTATTGTATAGTGTAGCTTTATGAGGACTGGAGATAGTTCTAACCAGGATATACAGCAGCTGCACAATATCTCACACACATGGGTTATATAAGGCTGTGCTTTCACACTCACTCTTACCTTCCCCTTCACATTATTATTGTCCCACTCCCTTGTACTCCTATGCTCAGCTTCTCAGCACTTCCTATTAGAATCATCATGATGACATCACTGCAGCTCAGGAAAGAGGCGGGCAAGTCCTACTCGGCATTGTTAACTGTTAAAGTACTGGCTGCTAATTCCTGCTGCATGATTATACCCATAGCAGCAGGGAT
The DNA here is from genome assembly GCF_027579735.1 of Bombina bombina. NCBI lineage: Eukaryota > Metazoa > Chordata > Amphibia > Anura > Bombinatoridae > Bombina > Bombina bombina. The sequence continues at coordinate 1,053,381,770 of NC_069500.1, read as the reverse complement.
TTGCAGTTCTTGTTAGGATCGTTTAGTTCAGGAGTTATGAGCAGCTAACAGTGAAAGCAGTCAGAAACAAAGGAGTCACGGATGGTTCATAAAACAATTCCAGCTTCAGCTCTGCCTGACTCTCACCTCCAGGGGAAGGGACATCCATGCTGTCAAGTTGCAAAGTGCAAACAGCCTCCTGCTTTATTTTGAGAACATAATCTGGCTGTGAAGTGTGAATAAAGAAGAAGGAGAGATAAATTGATATTTTGCTTGCAAAGCCTCTGATGCCTGACTGAGGATCGCGATAAACAAAGAGGGAAAACTGCTCTCCTTTGTTTATTGCGATCCTCAGTCAGGCATCAGAGGCTTTACAAGCAAAATATCAGTTTTATCTCTCCTTCTCCTTTATTCACAACCATAGACTCCCCCCCCCACAGTGCATTTCATAAAGCGCTTTACATGTCACTTACCAGTCACTCAGTCACACAAGATGCTCTGTGTGTCTGCTCCTGCGCCTACCGCTCTCGTATTTCACGCCAGGCAAGTTAGTCCTCCCCAAACCAGCATCAGAAGCTCTCCATCCTTCTGATTGGTTAAAGGGCTGGCAGTGCTCCTGAGGCTTCAAGAGAGAAGCATCCTGTGGAGCTGTATGGGCTGGAAAGAGAGTGAGCGCTTAGCCACTGGGTGGCACTGTGGCACTCTCTCTCTAGCAGCCCATACTATACACATTCATATTGTGCAATGGAAGGGTAGCTGTCCTCTACTTCCTTGTGCAATATGAATGTGATGTGACCGGTACTGTAGAGACTTAAAAAAAAAAATGTAGTAAACACAATACAGGTGGGGATGGGGGGGTAGGGGGGGGTCAGTTTGAGGAACCAAAAAAACATTTTTGGAAAAAAAAGGAACATTTTATTTTATTATTATTATTATTAATTAAAAATAGTGTATTACCCACAATGGCCAGGGGAGGCGCTGCCTCCCCTGCCTCCTATGAATGCACGTCACTGGTTCCCAGTAATGCTTTGCTGCTTATGAGACTATTTAGATTGTTTTTTAAACTTAGGATACCAAGAGAATGAATCAAATGTGATTATCAAAGGTAAATGTTTGATTTTGTAAAATTTGCTCTGTCGGAATCATGGAAGATGAACTTTGGGTTGCATGTCCCTTTCACTACAAATGAAATAGCCATCACAATCTATTAGCAACAACAACTAAATAGTTACATATTTACTTTAAGAATATTGTTCTTATCATTGATGAATGCATGTAATACACATTATTCTAATAGTAAATATGCAATGGTAATGTTTGAAGAAAATAAGATTTAGATGCAGTCGTCTCTAAATATAAGAATACATTTAAATATATTAGTCTAGACACCATCAAAGGTTATATACATTTAAAGGGTTAGACTCCACCAAATAGATTTTTACTTTATTACCCATTCCACATTTTGGCATATTTAACCCTTTTTTTTTTTTTTAATATACATTTGACCTGTGTGAGGACCTTGTATGCAAGTCTATGTAAACTGGCCATTTATCTCCGTTCTTTGACGGAGCTTGTTAATGACTCAGTACAGAATCTTAAAGGGACAGTATACTATAATATATGTGTCCCTTAATATGCTCCAATTACTATTTTTTTATCAGCAGCAGAGTATAAAATGTATGAGATTTGCTTTTTAAGTTTTTTTTTTGGTATATGAGTTATCTGATTTTGGTTTTAAAGCCACAACCAAATAAAATGTTTTGAGATTGTAGAAATAATCTGATCTCATTACTTTATCACATTGTGTACATATACATGCCTCTTTATCTTATATCTGTCTGTAAACCAGTCACACTCACCAATACTTGAAAATTAACATTGTATTACCTTATCCCTTCTATACCCCACTGGGAGTGTAATTTCTTATGATAACTGTGTTTACACAGCTTGGCCTTAAGGCCAAATATTTTCTGAATAGGTGGAGATACCACAGGCTAAATCAACTATTTTAAATGCAAAAATAAGGGTTTATGGAAATACTTGTAAACAATGTAATACACTCAAGCCAGTAAAGTGGATAATTGTGAACAGATTGAATTTGAGAAAAATATTGAGTTAACTGTCTCTTTAAATGACTCCAATAGAGTGAACATCCTCATCAATATGGCATACAAAAACTAGCTCTGTCTAAATGTGAAAAGAAACTTATCTATAATGTTTTATTTAAAGATCATTTAATCTACCTATGTTATCTTGCAACTAACGATAACATGATAACTAGGCTATATTTATTTAAAAAAATATCTTACAATTTTCTACAAACCTGAATGATATATATTATAATGAGAATATAAAATTAATCTAGACTGTCACTTTAATCTAGCAAGTACACCCTACACATTTCTTAAAAGTGACATAACAAAAGTTGTTATGTAGACAACATATAATAATATGTACAGATGTTATTTTAACTTCCAAATTATACTGCATAGCCTAGCCATTAACCCTTAATTAACATTTTGAGAATTGTAAATCTCTAAATCACACAACCAAAATTAATTATATCAAAAATATATATAACACCAAGCGCCTGTTTGGGATGACCCTTAGCTAAGATAAATTGACCCCTAGTGGTCAATACAATTACAATATTACAAGGTTACTATCAAAGCGCCAACATAAATAAGGCAGGGTCTATAACTCTAATATTAGTCTAAAAAATATATTTATTAAAATAAAAGTACAATCAAAATGTTATTGAATAACAAAAACAATATTAAAAAAAGGTAAATAGTATTACCCTTATAGTTCTTTTTCAAGAACTATGCTAGATATGCAGATATCGTCAATTTACTTGTTAATAACAACGAGTCACAGGTATAGTTTAACAATTCCTAAAAACCTTAAAATTCCCTCATGGATCCATGTTAACAGTCTAAAATATTGAAATATGTTCGTAGTTGACCAATGTTAATAATATTGGTCTGATAATGTCCTGAGTATAAAACTGATAGTGTTATTTCACTCAGATATTTTCTTATTCAGATATTGCTCACATCAGAGCCTCAAAATAGTAGTTTGAACTCCCTAATATTCTGGGACCTTCCAGTGTAATCTGCAATTGAGGCTCTCACTCGAATCTTTATACTATGCAAGTTGATTACTGTGAGTGTGCGTTTTCACGCTTGTATTATTGGGTGAATACCAAAGTGACGTGATGATAAAAAATAAGTAGGGTGGGCCTTATTGGTGCAAAATTTCAACTGATACAAACAATAAGTTACAGGTGATGGTGTCGGTACTTTTTCGGGTTGATATTAATACACAAATTATGTGAATTAAACCTAGTGCATAAAAACAGGTGATTAAAACAAATTCCTTAAAATACAAACACTGTGACGAATGTTAAAAGCAAATGTGATGGTGCTTAAAACAAACTTACAATTCAAAAGTGTGTTTAAACCAAAATAAACAAATATTAACAACTGTTGGTGCACTTTTAGACTCTAAATACAAATACGTAAAAAGGATACTCTTGTTTTTAACAGATTTCCGTGTGCTACAAATGTGTTGTGTTTAATAACTCCCGGTAATCATGGGATATTGAATCAGCATAACAGTGTCATTATAAATGTGCTTCTAATTGTGCTGCGAGTGAAGTGAAGTAAATATAATAACGTCTAAACAACTCCTCTAGAAAATCTTCTAAACAATAAATGTCCAAAGTCTTTTCAGTGGATGATTAAATTCACTGATGAATATGTGTTCCCAGGGCCAGTGAATAAACTAATAATCCTATTCAATGTGAGTGTCGGTCTTCAGTGTGTTTGCGATCGTAAGCAGATCTCTCCCTGCTGTAGTGGGCAATTCTATGCAGAACGGTCCCTCTGTAAAAACAGAAATAACAATAGTGCAGACTGCCAAATGTGAATCTAAAGATTGAAAATGCTCTTACCAGCCAACGCGTTTCGGTCGTTCCTCGACCTTTTTTGAAAAAGAATAGAATAGGGTAGGGCATTTTTTTTATTTTGGTGGGCTTTGTTATTTTATTAGGGGGCTTAGAGTAGGTGTAATTAGTTTAAAATTGTTGTAATATATTTCTAATGTTTGTAAATATTTTTTTATTTTTTGTAACTTAGTTCTTTTTTATTTTTTGTACTTTAGTTAGTTTATTTCATTGTATTTATTTGTAGGAATTGTATTTAATTTATTTATTGATAGTGTAGTGTTAGGTTTAATTGTAGATAATTATAGGTATTTTATTTAATTTATTTATTGATAGTGTAGTGTTAGGTTTAATTGTAACTTAGGTTAGGATTTATTTTACAGGTAAATTTGTAATTATTTTAACTATTTTAGCTATTAAATAGTTCTTAACTATTTAATAGCTATTGTACCTGGTTAAAATAAATACAAAGTTACCTGTAAAATATAACAATTTAATAGCTATTGTACCTGGTTAAAATAAATACAAAGTTACCTGTAAAATAAATATTAATCCTAAAATAGCTATAATATCATTATAATTTATATTGTAGCTATATTAGGATTTATTTTACAGGTAAGTATTTAGCTTTAAATAGGAATAATTTATTTAATAAGAGTTAATTAATTTCGTTAGATTAAAATTATATTTAATTTAGGGGGGTGTTAGTGTTAGGGTTAGACTTAGCTTTAGGGGTTAATACATTTTTTAGAATAGCGGTGAGCTCCAGTCGGCAGATTAGGGGTTAATAATTTAAATTAGGTGTCGGCGATGTTAGGGAGGGCAGATTAGGGGTTAATACTATTTATTATAGGGTTAGTGAGGCGGATTAGGGTTTAATAACTTTATAATAATAGCGGTGCGATCTGCTCGGCAGATTAGGGGTTAATAAGTGTAGGCAGGTGGAGGCGACGTGGGGGGCAGATTAGGGGTTAATAAATATAATATAGGGGTCGGCGGTGTTAGGGGCAGCAGATTAGGGGTACATAGGGATAATGTAAGTAGCGGCGGTTTACGGAGCGGCAGATTAGGGGTTAAAAATAATATACAGGGGTCAGCGATAGCGGGGGCGGCAGAATAGGGGTTAATAAGTGTAAGGTTAGGGGTGTTTAGACTCGGGGTACATGTTAGAGTGTTAGGTGCAGACGTAGGAAGTGTTTCCCCATAGGAAACAATGGGGCTGAGTTAGGAGCTGAACGCGGCTTTTTTGCAGGTGTTAGGTTTTTTTTCAGCTCAAACAGCCCCATTGTTTCCTATGGGGGAATCGTGCACGAGCACGTTTTTGAGGCTGGCTGCGTCCGTAAGCAACTCTGGTATCGAGAGTTGAAGTTGCTCTCAATACCAGAGTTATTTTAAAGGTGCGGCCAGAAAAAAGCCAGCGTTAGATACGCGGGTCGTTACCAACAAAACTCTAAATCTAGCCGATAATTTGTGTATTAATATCAACCCGAAAAAGTACCGACACCACCACCTGTAACTTATTGTTTGTATCAGTTGAAATTTTGCACCAATAAGGCCCACTCTACTTATTTTTTATCATCACGTCACTTTGGTATTCACCCAATAATACAAGCGTGAAAACGCACACTCACAGTAATCAACTTGCATAGTATAAAGATTCGAGTGAGAGCCTCAATTGCAGATTACACTGGAAGGTCCCAGAATATTAGGGAGTTCAATCTACTATTTTGAGCCTCTGATGTGAGCAATATCTGAATAAGAAAATATCTGAGTGAAATAACACTATCAGTTTTATACTCAGGACATTATCAGACCAATATTATTAACATTGGTCAACTACGAATATATTTCAATATTTTAGACTATTAACATGGATCCATGAGGGAATTTTAAGGTTTTTAGGAATTGTTAAACTATACCTGTGACTCATTGTTATTAACAAGTAAATTGACGATATCTGCATATCTAGCATAGTTCTTGGAAAAGAACTATAAGGGTAATACTATTTACCTTTATAAATATTGTTTTTGTTATTCAATAACATTTTGATTGTACATGTATTTTAATAAATATATTTTTTAGCCTAATATTAGAGTTATAGACCCTGCCTTATTTATGTTGGCGCTTTGATAGTAACCTTGCAAAATTAATTATATGACAGTATCTAACTCCATCTTCACATTGGTAAAATACAAGACTTTAACACTCATTATCTGCTGGAGCTGTGTTGATATTTCAAAGTAAATTATATATAATGGCAGGGATGTGCTTGTAAAATCAATCATTTAACAAACAGTTATGGGACTATTCTTTTCTTTCCATGTCTATCTAATATTAGAAGGATGTGTTTGTTAGTGTCTTAATTGGATGGATAGATTTTATATATACTGTATATATATGTATATATATATATATATATATATATATATATAATCTGATTTTATTATTTATATAGTATCTGATTTTAAAAGATGTATTTAAATAAATAAAAAATATAAAGTATGTAACGATATTTATTTTAAAAATAAGATACACTAACAATAACTACAAATTCTTTTGTGAATTCAGCAAACTTGAAAATCTGTAAGAAAAAAAAATACAAAAAATTAGAATATAAAAGTATAATAATTATAAAGTCACCTTCTGTCTATGATATACACCTGTTTGTTCTGATATTAAAGCCAGGTTCAGACTGGATATCTATATATACATACTTTGAAAGAAATAACTTTAAATATGCTAATCATATTAACATATTAACATTTAAAATTAGAGAAATTAATGTCTAATATCATATTTTGTGCATTAATTATTCAATTATATGAGGGACATAATTGAATGTGATATTTTCTGTCCCTTCAAAAACTAAAATACGTAAATGTCACCTATGAAATTATTTCAGATGAAATGTATCCTTTTATCTGTATGATCGGTCACAATTTGAGTCCTCTATAGCACAAGTAGGGGAATGTATATGAAATAAATATTAATAAAATAGGACATTGTGAAAACTAATTGTTAGACACATTCAATTTATTTATAAATAATTTCACCATTATTCCTCCTATGATTCTTCTCAATAGCATGCATTGTGCAAACTGACCTGATGTATGATCTTTAAAAGTCGATTATAGTTCAAATATCACTTTATCAGCATTATGTGTCACATTCATCACTTTCAAAATAGAAAATTGTGAAATACCATCTAAAATAAATGAGAGGAAACATAAGTGTTTCCCATAGGATGTATCCTGCCTCCCCCAGTCTTGTTCCAGACATTGTGTACACTTACCATGTGAACGTATCTTTAGATGTTGTAGAAGTCAGCTCAGTTGAAAGACAATGCCACAGACATGATCACATAGGTATTCCTCACTTTCAATCTGTAGATGAAGTATATCTCCCTATTTGAAAATTAAGTGTAAAACAAATATCTAATATAATAGTACATAGTTCTGCATCCCTCCCCCTAACATTAACTATTTCCTAAATGTTTATTAAAAATAGCTTAATAAGCATATGTAGCCTCTTTTGTGTTATGTTATAACATACAAGTGTGAAGCTGAGTAACATACATTGTGCATACTCAACCTCTGATGTATGACTTTGTCAATTTGATGTGCTTCAGAGTATCCCTTTATCTGCTATCTGTGACATTCATCCATTTCAGAGTATCTAAAATCTAATAATGTCTAAAATTAATAATACATGTAAACTAATTGTGTACCATATGATGGATCAGTGGCCCAGTAGCAGTTAATGATGTTGTCTCTGACATTGACCCACTCGTCCCGGAATGTCCCCTCTATGACTTTGTCATTCTCCTCATCTCGTTGGAGGACTAGGGGCACCTGGACATCCTGCAGCATCCTGCCTGTTGAGCTATTTTATGAAGGATACTGCAGGCTATAATGATCTTCGCCACCTTCCTAGGGCTGTATTGGAGGGCTCCTCCAGACCTATCCAGACATCAAAAATGCATTTTGAGGAGCCCAAACATCCGTTCCACTACAGCTCTGGTTAGCCTGTGCAGCCGTTTGTAGCACTCCTGTGCCTCGTCGGTGGGGTTACGTAGAGGCATAATGAGCCAATTCTGGCTCATGTAACCCAAATCACCTATAAATAATTAACATTACAAAATGTCAATATTACAAATATCTGATAAAAAAAATTAGATTAAAAAATATATTTAAAGAAAGAAAAAGAAAATGATACAATGCATTTGTGCTGCTACATATCTGTTTATATAAACCTAGACATTTGCTGAAAGAGACAAGTACATAGTTAAACCACATTCTATATCTGCACATTTTAGCTATGACCTGCTACATATCTGTTTATATAAACATAGATATTTGCTGAGAGAGACAAGTAAATAGTTAAACCACATTCTATATCTGCACATTTTAGATATGACCTGCTACATATCTGTTTGGAGCTAAAACTAGACATTTTCTGAAATAGACAAATAAATGGTTAACAGGGCCGGACTGGGCTGCCGGGATACCTGGAAAAATCCCGGTGGGCCACCGCCAGCAACTGCACAGTTTGAGTTAGTGTGAGCAGGTGAGGGAGTGGAGCGGCCGGTTGCTTTTTGAGCACAAAGACAGACATAGGCTCAAGCAGCTCAGCTGGCACAGGATGCAGCCACTCCACTCCAATAGGCATTAGCCAATAGCACTGTGGAGAGGGAAAATATGGGCGGGGATATAACGACACCCTTACACGCTACAAGGAGGGAGCTGAGCTGGAGGCCATATGGGCCAGTACATAAGGAGCAGCCGGCCACACCACACAGCCACACGCACTAGAGAGGAGGGAGCATGGCAGGTTACAAAAATGTACGTGCTTGATGGCATCAAAGGTGAGCGTTTGAGTGCATATAGAATTTTGCTAAAATGTATGTTGAAGTGACATAATGCCTCCCAAAATATTCCATTTAAAAGTTACCACTTCCCAAGATTTTAATCACGCTTGCTTCCCTCTGTTGAGGTGGTGGTGGGGTGGGCTAAGTGCAATATAAAAGTAATCATCACAAGCCAGTTGTTTTTTTTTAAAGACCTGTTTTGGGCAGAAACTGTATTCTTTTGTAAGAGGTGATAAGACTTCCATAGGGTAGAAAATATGTGAGTTAATATATATAAATATAAATATATCAAGTTTACACCATGGATAATGAAGTTGACAGTAAGTTACATTATACAGATTTATACAGATATAAATTACAGACAGATACACGGAGGACTCCTCTAAAGTAAACTTATTATGCAAGGGAAAACTGGTACATACAGTATTTTATTAGTTGGCTGTTGAGCATGGTATGTTGTAGGTAGATGATGATGTAGGTAGATGAAGGATATGGCTCTAATAGGGATGGTTAAGTTATAAGTAAGGGTCTGGATAACCAAAATATGTAGAAGGTTTAGCCTTGAAATGTCTGCACAATTTCCAGTTCTGAAAATTAGAAAATTCACAATATTCAGAGGTAAATTTCTTTAAAAAGGAGACAAAATGAATAATGAAAGTATATTACAAAGTTGTATTTTGATAAGTAATTCCCATAAGAAAATGTGGTGTGTGCATTTTACAGACGCAACCGAAATTAGGGCTGGTCTTCAGATTTTTCCAGGGCTGCTTTTTATTCCCAATCCGGCCCTGATGGTTAAACATCATTCTTTATCTGCACATTTTAGCTATGACCTGCTACATATCTGCTTGGAGCTAAACCTAGACTTTTGCTGAAAGAGACAAGTAAATGGTTAAACCACATTCTAGACCTGCACATTTTAGCTATGACCTACTACATATCTGTTTATATAAACCTAGACATTTGCTGAAAAAGACAAGTAAATGGTTAAACCACATCCTTTATCTGCCAATTTTGCAAATTACACAAACACACCTGTTTGCAAACTGTGCCAGAGTGAGGACTGCCTGAGGATATGGGCATCATGACTGGTGCCCCCGGAATTCACAAACACATTCATAATTTGCATCCGTGCGTCGCAAATGAGCTGCATGTTCAAACTATTGGGAGCAATATGGATGCAATCTATTGCTCCCAAAACATTTGTCATTTCAGCTATTTCATAGGATTCTCTCTTGAGGCATCTCCAATTGTCCTCATTTTGAGGGAATCCTATGAAAAGCCTGCAAATTATTTTCATGGTGTTCAGAAACCTTTAAAAAAACAGAGATAAGGTGCCTTGAGACATAACGGACAAGTATTCCTCTGTGGATTGAAGGCTTCCGGACACCAGGACTTGTATACAGCAAGGCATCTTGGACATGCCAGGGATTGCAGTGTGCATACGTCTGCGTGGCTCCAGGAAAAGGTTTTAGTACATCATAATGGCTCAATAGCTGCTGTCTATTGAGCTGATACTTGTCAAAAACCTCAAAGTCGCTCATGTTATCCAAGGTGAGCCTCACCCTATGAACAGGAGGAGCCCTAATCCTCAGGCATTCCACATGCTCCTCTTCAGGTGCCTGGCACGCCTGAGTCTGTTGCACATAACTTGTCCAACAGCACCAACACAATCTAACTGGGGGTTATCCATATTTGCAGAGCCAAGCAGCACAAGCCAAATAGCAGAGCAAACACAAAATGAGTAACAAGGTATGCAAACACAAAAAAGCAATTTGCCACAATGTCGGTGATAAGGGACGTATTGGCCATGGTGTTTGGGTGATTTATAGTGCAAAATGTCCAATGGTAGCGTGTTCGTAATGATTGCTGATTGTATACACTTGATTGTATCTGAGCGGCGTGAATGCTTTTAAAGTGGGCGTTTTTTTTTTTGTGTTTGTTGAAATTTAGTTTTTTCCCAATAAATCGTAATGTAAAAGTGTTAAAGTGTAAAATATAACATATACAGTGTTTCTTTGTAATGTTTATTTATATGTGTAACAAATACTTATTAAACACAATTTTATATTACAAAACACAAGTCAACACTCAAATGATTAAAGTGCATACTTGTCTATAATGTGTGCATAGACATGGCATAGAATCTGGTTGATCAATATTGCTGCAATATTTTTGCAAAATGATATAGTATGCCTGGCATATATAAGTTATTGGCGATATTTCAATATTTTACTTGGACCATTGAAATCACAATAATAATGAAGATCTTCCAAACCTCTCATCTACGTATATGTAGTATTGAGTGAGAAACTGATTAAAGAGGCAGTAAAGTCCTAATGCTAGAATCTGTATAGTTGAAGTTTAGAATAATGTCATCATATTAGCTACATGTCTGTCTACTTTCCAAATCTTAGTTCTCTTGTTCTAGTTTGCAATATTATTATTGTGTGATGATTAAAAAGATAAATGTGTGTTTTGTTGTTGTGTGATGTGTGTTATGTACATATATATGTATGTATTGTGATTCTCTCCCACATATGTTCATTTATATAAAGCAGTAAAGCGTTGTTGTTCCTTCAAAAAAAGCGACATCTAGAATATTTTCTAATGATTGATATATTTGAATTAGACGAAATTCCTAATTATGTTTAAATCCTGATCTTAAAGGGACCCTAAAGCCATTATTTTTCTTTCATGATTCAGACAAAGAATACAATTTTAAACAAAATTCCAATGTACTTCTATGATCTAAATAGCTTCATTGTTTATATATCCTTTGTTGAAGAAATAACAATGCACATGGGTGAACCAATCACATAAGGCATCTATGTGCAGCCATTAATCATCATCTACTGAGCCTATCTAGATATGCTGTTCATCAAAGAATATGAAGAGAATAAATCCAATGATATAAAATAAGTAAATGAGAAAACTTTTTAAAATTGCCTACTCTTTCTGAATCATGAAATCTAAAAATGGTGTTTAACACCTTTAAATGAGTGTTAATTCTTGAAAATGATTTTATATGTATGATTTATACTTGATGTAATGTAATTTTATTAATGATTTTGACCTTGTACTGATGCTCACACATGTAAAACACCTAACTACAGTGCCAAATAGTATATTTCATGATCTATTTGTCATTGCAGGACCTACGCTAGAATTAATGAATAAGCGCACACCGTAGACCGCCCGTATTACGATTTTAAAAAGACAAAATTATTGCGTGCATTACGGAAAGAGGCCAATCGCATGCACGAGCACGTATTCCCCATAGAAGTCAATAGAGGATAGAAATTGAAAGAAAAAAACTTCCAACACTCCTGTTGAGGGCAAAGTGAGTGAAGTCCTGTCAGTCTGTGAAAAAGTACATAAAATTGTGATAATTTCATAATCAGGGATAGGCATGAACCTATGCCGTGGCAGACATTTTCTAAAGTAAAGACCTTAGTGAAGGACACCAAGGTACATTTCAAATTAAAAACATCATTATATAGTTCTGAATGTTATTATACTGATGCAGATACCACTGATCCTATAAGCAGCCCTCCTCTGGCTATACCCATGAGTCAGTGTCACTACTGTGTCATTATTTAGTGCTGGCTGTTATTATAGTGATGCAGATACCACTGACCCTATAACCAGCCCTCCTCTGGCTATACCCATGTGCCAGTGTCACTACTGTGTCATTATATAGTGCTGGGTGTTATTATACTGATGGAGATACCACTGATCCTATAACCTGGCCTCCTCTGGCTATACCCATGAGCCAGTATCACTACTGTGTCATTATATAGTGCTGGGTGTTATTATACTGATGCAGATACCACTGCTCCTATAACCAGCCCTCCTCTGGCTATACCCATGACTATACCCATGAGCATGAGCCAGTGTCACTACTGTGTCATTATATAGTGCTGGGTATTATTATACTGATGCAGGTACCACTGACACTATAACCAGCCCTCCTCTGGCTATACTCATGTGCCAGTGTCACTTCTGTGTCTTTGTATAGTGCTGGGTGTTATTATACAGATGCAGATACACATCCAGTATTTCACTCAGGCTTTATTTATTCCATAACTTATCACCGAATTTTGCTAGCAGTCTCTTGACAAGCCACTAACTTTATTCACACTATATATTCTCCCTATCCTTTTATTTAATCAGAAAGAAAAGCTATACTAAGGTTGTGAATCACATACTTAGTATATATTTTCTTTCTAGTTAAATACTATTTATAATAAACCTTAGGTGCTGGTTAAAGTGCTTTACCTTTGCATATAAAGCTCCAGGGACACAGTGGCAGCTCGCTTCTTGAATCTTCCCTCTCTCTCAGTCTCACTCAGGGTAATTTTCCCGGTACTAAGCAGCATCACATGGGAGTGGCCACAACCCTGCAAAATATAATGCCACATGTGTCAAGGAGAAGTCAGGACCAGCATTCATCTGTTCTACTTCTCCCTCCCCGCAGCAAAATGGGCAGCGGACACTGCAAGGGGTAGTCACGGACACCAGTGTCGGTGTATGGACACCTTGCCTATCCCTGTTCATAATTAATATATGTTTTGTGTACGTAATCTGCTTTATATTGTCTGTACATAGCAAATTATGTATGTATGTAATGATATTTGTATGGAGATCTAGCTAAATGAGTTTATGTTCATGTATGTCTATGTGAGTCAATGTAAAATGGGTTTGTGTGCATTTTTTTCTAACACCCGAGATCTCGTACCTTTGATCCGTTAGATTTTTTTTTTTTTAAATGTTATTACAAATTAATTTATTGTACAGTGTTTGTATGAGTGTAAGAGAAAGGTTTTTGGTTGCGAAATATCAATAACTACTGGTCTTGGATAGCGTTATGAATTTGTGCGTAAATCGGGATTTTTGTTGCATTATGGAGGTTTTTTCAAACTTGCAAAACTTGTAATCTAGCTGTATGGCAGCAATGTTTGCAACTTTATATACAATTGCTATAAATAATATGGCAAACAATAGGTCCTGAGCAGACCTAGGATTACTCTTTAACCCCATTAGTACCGGGAATTTAAAAGAATGTCTATATTTTTAGAGTTTTGTATAATAAGTTATGTAATAGCAATTTTTGATTTCAGGAATATTTTTTTTCTTCTGAATTTATGGAGGCAAAGTGGGCACTGTATGGTTGAATTGAAAGAAATTGTGCTGTGGGGAGTTTGTCTGTAGGTGGAAAATTATTTTAGAAGGAGGGCTTCATTAGTTTTTTTTTAAGTAAAGTGGGTTATTATTAGTCTGTTTAATATTTAATAGTAAAATAGAATGTATTGATTTTTTTTCTAGGTTTTGTGTGAGGGATTTTACAGTTATGTTGGAGGATTTTAATTGTGTCTTGTGTGAGGGAGATAGGAAAAGTCTGGGGGAGGGTTCTCATGAAAATGTGAATTAAATGCTTAAAGTAATAGTAATAGTAAATTCAAATATGTTACATCTGGATATATTAAACCTTTAAAATAATAAATATACATCTAGTGTATCATCTTTATTCAAAATATATCCCCCCCAACCAAAAAAATAAATAGCTTATTTTCATATATCCATTACCGCTGCCCTGGCCACCTCCCTATAAGCTCCATTTTTATTCACAATTTGATAGGCGTGTGGTACAGCCAATAGGGGATGCACCACATGTCTTATGAGTTTTTTCAGCTGCAGACTCCTGCACTGTGGCTTTGAGTATGAATTAGTTAACATTCAAACTGTGCATGTGCAGTTCTACTGACTGACTCCACTGTAGCTTCATGTAAACAGTGAATATTCTGTCTCATAGCAATTCACTTTTTACTGCTGCAGTTACAGCAGGAGGTTTGATCAGTGTGAGATACCCCTGACACAAAAGAGCATTGATTATTTTTTTAACATGTCATTGTGGTTAAGGAAAGTGTTGGAGTGTTATGTACTTGAATGAGCCAGTGTTAAACAGCCTGTTGCTATTTTTCTGGATATATGCTGCAAATTTGCTTTTGGTTTGATTTGATGAATTTCTACTGTGAACTACAAATAAACAGGTTGCATGCCTTTTAAACTTAAAATCAGATTGGAAGTGTTTTCCTTAAAACCCTAGTGGTTAATGCAGGCAAAGTCCCAGACAGACAGGCATTTTCCCTATGGCCTGTTCCTCAGGCTTTTCTGAGGTTAACTGTCTGGGTCCATGAAAGCTGTGAAGCTGTGTGTGAGTGCTGGTGAGCACCGAGGGTTGTGAGTAGTTCAGGGTCATGGGATGTGTACCTAATCTGGAGTAAAGGAAGGAGTAGATGGCTGATCCACAGGAAGGGTGGGAAGTAATTTATGGAACTAGCCAAATACTACGAATTACTATGAATTGTAACACACTTTGAGTGTTTGATGCTGAATTGTGCTGTTTCCCCTATGTGATCACAATGCCTGATACTTTGTATGCTGCAATAAAAGTTTTGTTACTCATTGTATCCAGTATCCGTGAGGAGTTCTTAATATAAAGCACAATATCCGAAGTCCTGAAATTAGCATGCCTTGGATTTTGCTTGTGCAAACCACTTTCTTTCAACTTGTAAGACACGCACTAACCTGTGCACGTTTATTCTGCTTGTCTTTGCACATGAGCGAAAGCCCTAAATATTGCACCATTTGTAATCTGGCGCTATATATCTATATCTCTCTATCTATATATCAAAACTATCAATATTTAGAAAAATCTGTTTAAAAATAAAAAGAAGATTTTCTTCTATGTGAAGAACATAGGAATTTCAAGTATTCCTAATGCACCTACGGCTTTTGGGAATTTGGTCTAGCGCAGGGTTGGGTTAGTGCACGAGGAAGTACTAAAGAAATGTGCACACTCCTGAGTTCTTATCGGCCTACCAAGATTTAATATTCAACTAAGGATAACAAGAGAACAAAGCAATTTTAAAAATAGAAGTAAATTGAAAAGTTGTTCAAAATTGATTGTTATATCTGAATCATGAAAATTTATTTTTTTATATTATTGTCCCTTAAAGGCTAGAGAGGAAAAAATAACTGGAGGCCTGAGGGTTTTGTGTCAGTGTGATTTTTGTGATGTTTAAAAAATATATAAGGAGCTATCTGTTGATAGGTATTTTATAAGATTTGTATGTAGTAAAAAAATAATGGCATTTTTTTAGGCTAGAGAAGAATAGAGAACAGCTGTATATAATTAGTAGACTGACTTAAACTCAGCCTGTACAGCAGAGCTTTCCAAACGTTTCATGTTGGTGACACACTTTTTAGACCTAAATCATTTTGCGACACAGTAAATCAGTTGTACTAGCAAAAAGGAGGTTAAACTAACTTGCTTTAAGAGATACAGACACATACATAAATGATATAATAACACAATGTATTTACAAGTAACAGTAAGTATGTGCAAGAATGAAAAAAAAAGTTTAATAACACCAATAGCTATTTTAATGGGATGTATGAGTTTGATGGGATGAACACAGTTTCTGAATATTTGGTGGAATATTAGATAAAGACATTTGCATTTCATCATCAAGCATTTTTAAGCTTCCACTTCCTATCCATATATCAAGAGCAGGAGCAGCAATGCACTACTGGGAGCTAGCTGCAAAAAACCCCCACTGTGACTTCTGACTTAAGCTCAGCGTTTAAGCTGCCGCCCTCAGAGCTCGGTGAGTCCGATTGACTACTGTCTGTACTGCAAACACACTGCTGTCCCACTCACTGACTACACATGCAGTCACGAGCCAATTAAGGAGACTTCACGTGCTGTCAGGAGCCAATGTCCCGCCAAAGCTGCCAATGGGAATAGTTTCAGTTCCCACTGAGCTGCGCCAATTGGTTAAGATGATCGGTGACCCACTAGGTATCAATCACGTGTCAACCATGTGATATGCGTAGCAGGCAGGTGGAAAGTCGGAAACCAAAAAAATAAAAATTTAAAAAATTTGTGCTGAAGCAGGGACACACCTACACACTGCTGCCGACACACTAGTGTGTCCCGACACACAGTTTGGAAAGCACTGCTGTACAGGTATAGAAGAATATGATGAGCAATAAGTACATTAAAAAGCTGAATGACTTCTGAACATACACTTGATTTATATACCTATCATTTGACATCATTCATGGTAGATAACATATCCACACAAAGAATGAGAGTCCCATCATAAAAAAAAAAAAAACATTATTAGTGTACTTTATAAATGAGAAAAAGTGCATGAGTGCCTAAATACTACTTATTAAAAGTATCCTAATATTATTTATTGGCATAATAATACATAACCCATATTTTATTTAACTTATGCACTTAAAGGGACAGTCTAGTCCAAAATAAACTTTCATGATTCAGATGGAGAATGTAATTTTAAACAATTTTCCAATTTACTTGTATCACCAATTTTGCTTTGTTCTCTTGGTATTCTTAGTGGAAAACTAAACCTAGGAGGTTCATATGCTAATTTACACCTAGATTTAGAGTTTGGCGTTAGCCGTCAAAAGCAGCGTTAAGGGGTCCTAATGCTGCTTTCTACTGCCCGCTGGTATTTAGAGTCAGGCAGGAAAGGGTCTAACGCTCACTTACTTATGGCGACTCCAGGCTACCGCAGATCCCCTTACGCCAATTGCGTATCCTATCTTTTCTATGGGATTTGCCTAACGCCGGTATTTGGAGTCTTGGAAGAAGTGAGCGGTAGACCCTCTACCGACAAGACTCCTACCGACAAAAAAAGTCAGTAGTTAAGAGCTTTATGGGCTAACTCGTGAATATAATACTCTTAACTACTGTGCTACAAAGTACACTAACACCCATAAACTACCTATGTTCCCCTAAACCGAGGCCCCCCACATCGCCACCACTACAATAAAAATGTTTAACCCCTAATCTGCCGACCGGACACCGCAGCCACCTACATTATCCCTATGAATCACTAATCTGCTGCCCCTAACATCGCCAACCCCTATATTATATTTATTAACCCCTAATCTGCCCCCCCCAACGTCGCCGCTACCTAACTTATTAACCCCTAATCTGCCGACCGGACCTCGCCGCCACTATAATAAATGTATTAACCCCTAAACGGCCGCACTCCCGCCTCGCAAACACTATAATAAATTGTATTAACCCCTAATCTGCCCTCCCTAACATCGCCGCCACCTACCTACAATTATTAACCCCTAATCTCACGCCCGCAACGTCACCGCTACTATAATAAAGTTATTAACCCCTAAACCTAACTCTAACCCTAACCCTAACACCCCCCTAACATAAATATAATTTTAATTAAACTAAATAATATTCCTAAAATTAAATAAATGAATCCTATTTAAAACTAAATACTTACCTATAAAATAAACCCTAATATAGCTACAATATAATTAATAATTACATTGAAGCTATTTTAGGATTTATATTTATTTTACAGGCAACTTTGTATTTATTTTAACTAGGTACAATAGCTATTAAATAGTAACTATTTAATAGCTACCTAGTTAAAATAAGTACAAAATTACCTGTAAAATAAATCCTAACCTAAGTTACAAATACACCTAACACTACACTATCATTAAATTAATTAAATAAATGACCTACAATCAGCTAAATTAAAATACAATAAAATAAACTATTCTATAATAAAAAAAACCCCCACTAAATTACAAAAAATAAAAAAGAATTACAAGAAGTTTAAACTAATTACACCTAATCTAAGCCCCCTAATAAAATAAAAAAGCCCCCCAAAATAAAAAAAATGCCCTACCCTATTCTAAACTACCAAAGTAATCAGCTCTTTAACCAAAAAGGGCTTTTTGCAGGGCATTGCCCCAAAGTAATCAGCTCTTTTACCTGAAAATAAAAATACAATACCCCCTCCAACATTACAACCCCCCACCCACATACCCCTACTCTAACCCACCCAAACCCCCCTTAAAAAAAACTATCGCTAACCCCCTGAAGATCATCCTACCTTGAGTCGTCTTCACCCAGCAGAGCCGCATTCTTCATCCAAGGTGCGCAGAGGAGGTCCTTCATCCGGTAGAAGTCTTCATCCAAGCGGGGCAAGAAGAGGTCCTCCATCCGGTAGAAGTGTTCATCCAGGCGGCGTCTTCAATCTTCATCCATCCAGAGCGGAGCGGAGCCATCTTTAAAGGAGCCGACGCGGAGCCATGCTCTTCAACTGACGACTTCCTGATGAATGAAGGTTCCTTTAAGGGACATCATCCAAGATGGCGTCCCTTCAATTCCGATTGGCTGATAGGCTTCTATTAGCCAATCGGAATTAAGGTAGAAAAATCTGATTGGATGATGCAATCAGCCAATCAGATTGAAGTTCAATCCGATTGGCTGATTCAATCAGCCAATCGTATTGAGCTTGCATTCTATTGGCTGATCGGAACAGCCAATAGAATTGGCTTTTTATTTTATTAGGGGGCTTAGATTAGGTGTAATTAGTTTAAACTTCTTGTAATTATTTTTTATTTTTTGTAATTTAGTGTTTGTTTGTTTTTTGTATTATAGAATAGTTTATTTTATTGTATTTTAATTTAGCTAATTGTAGGTAATTTATTTAATTAATTTAATGATAATGTAGTGTTAGGTGTATTTGTAACTTAGGTTAGGATTTATTTTACAGGTAATTTTGTACTTATTTTAACTAGGTAGCTATTAAATAGTTATTAACTATTTAATAGCTATTGTACCTAGGTAAAATAAATACAAATTTGCCTGTAAAATAAATATAAATCCTTAAATAGCTACAATGTAATTATTAATTATATTTTAGCTATATTAGGGTTTATTTTATAGGTAAGTATTTAGTTTTAAATAGGATTAATTTATTTAATTTTAGGAATATTATTTTGTTTAATTAAAATTATATTTATTTTAGGGGGATGTTAGGGTTAGAGTTAGGTTTAGGGGTTAATAATTTATTATAGTAGCGGTGACGTTGCGGGTGGGAGATTAGGGGTTAATAATTGTAGGTAGGTGGCGGTGATGTTAGTGAGGGCAGATTAGGGATTAATACAATTTATTAAGTGTTTGCGGGGCAGGAGTGCAGCGGTTTAGGGGTTAATACATTTATTATAGTGGCGGCGAGGTCCGTTCAGCAGATTAGGGGTTAATAAGTGTAGTTAGGTAGCGGCGACGTTGGGGGGGGCAGATTAGGGGTTAATAAATATAGGGGTCGGCGATGTTAGGGGCAGCAGATTAGGGATTCATAGGGATAATGTAGGTTGCGGCGGTGTACGGAGCGGCAGATTAGGGGTTAATAATATACAGCAGGTGTCAGCGATAGCGGGGGCGGCAGATTAGGGGTTAATAAGTGTAAGGTTAGGTTTGTTTAGACTCGGGGTTCATGTTAGGGTGTTAGGTGCAGACTTAGAGAGTGTTTCCCCATAGGAAACAATGGGGCTGCATTAGGAGCTGAACGCTGCTTTTTTGCAGGTGTTAGGTTTTTTTTCAGCCCAAACTGTCCCATTGTTTCCTATGGGGATATCGTGCACGAGCACGTTTTTCCAGCTTACCGCTACCGTAAGCAACGCTGGTATTGAGGGTTGAAGTGGAGCTAAATTAGGCTCAACGCACCCTTTTCTGAGCCTAAAGCAGCCACTTAGACAACTCTAAATACCAGCGTTGTTTGAAGGGTGCGCTGGGAAAAAAAGCAGCGTTAGCTACGCGGGTCTTTACCGACAAAACTCTAAATCTAGGCGTTAATTTCTAAGCCCTTGAAGGCTGCCTCTTCTCTCAGGGCATTTTGACAGTTTTAATTTTCACCACTAGATGGTGTTAGTTCATGCGTGTCATATAGATAACACTATGCTCATGCACGTGGAGTTCAGGTGAACCAGTTCTGATTGACTAGAATTGATGCCTGTCAAAAGAACTGAAATAAGGGGGTAGTTTGCAAAGGGTTAGATAAAAGATAATCACAGAGGTAAAAAGGGTATTTATATAACTGTGTTGGTTGTGCAAAACTAGGGAATGGGTAATAAATGGATTATCTATATTTTTAAAGAATAAAAATTTTGGTGTAGACTGTCCCTCTAAGACATATAAGTGTTTATGAATAAACTCAAATCCCAAAATATTTCATTAGAAAATATTCATATGTATAATATTTTGACTGAGATAAAACAGAAAAAAACATTTAATAAATGCTGCTATATTCATATCTTTATTTAATTCTCATTCTCCAAAAGTTTTCATATTGAAAATCAACCCCTTTTCCCTTTTAAGGAGGGTTTTCTCCATATCTCCAAAATGGGGACACTTTTTCAATACCAATCCAAGTGAAAGTATTAGTGTTATAGTGTAAGCAAATTATTATTATTATGATCTTATCTGAGGTTCAAAACATGGCATGCAAACTTTATGGATCAATAAAACATAAAAATAATGTAATACAAGCATCATGCAGGACAGGGATTAAAGTTTACATATTTCAAATACAGGGAATCCAAGAAAAGAATAAACAAGCATTATGCCAGTCAATTTAAAAATCTTTTAACTTATGAGGTCACTTTTGTAATTTTTACAATGTAAATATACCCCATGATCCTCATGTCACTTACTGATTGTATTAATATGTTCAAGGATCCTGGTTTCCTGGTTTTTTAGGGACCTAGATGTATGATCTAAATATTGCTGATCCCATCCTACACCTACCAGAAGTGAGAAAACACCAAATATAATAATATAATTGTATATGTATTTATATATATATATATATATATATATATATATATATATATATATATATATATATATATATATATATATATATATATATATTTATTTGGTGTGTTTTTTTACTTCTGGTAAGGTGTAAGATGGGATCAACAATATTAATATATATAAATACTCCCATTAATCAAATTTCGTGTTTTTTTACTTGTGGTAGGCACTTTGTCAGGATTAGCACACTGGTTTATATTTATCGATCCATAATTTTAAACCTTACATGTCAGCAACAGTATTATGTACATATTTAGTATAAAATAAAAATTTCTCAACTTTCTGCAAATCTTAGACAAGATTACATATGCGGCATCGCCTGCAAAAGCCGGCGACTCCGGGTTTTAAACAGTTTTAGTATCACATATACAGATCTGAATATAAATGCGGCACGTATATTTCACCCGTCGGCCGTAATTTTTACTCCTATAAGATAATAGAACCGCATCGCAAATCGGTATCATTTATTCAGTGCAAGGACTTACACGGCGAAAATAGAGAAATTTTACTAAATTTTCACCTTGCCACACATAGGCAGGTGCAGGAAGCCTTGCACTGAGTATGTGAGCCCCGTAACTCCTGTAACTGCCTGAAAATATTAACCAACAACTAACGCATGTGCAATATCTATCAACCTGTCAACCGCAATCCCCCACCACAATAACTAATAAAGTATATTAACCCCTAATCCGCCATCAACCCACAACGCAATAAACCTAATAAAACTATTAACCCCTAATCCGCCAAACTCAAACAACGCAGTAATCCTAATAAATCTATTAACCCCGATTCCTGCCAACCCCCCACAATGCAAATAACTTATTAAATTACTAAGCCCCTAACCTAACACTTCCTAAATTAACCCCAATTACCTAAATTAAAAAATACTAAGTTACAATTAAAATAAAAAGCTAACATTACTTAAAAATAAAAAAAAACTAAATTTAAATTAATCTAAGATTGCAAAAAATAAAAAGTCTAACATTAAATAAAATAATTAACCAAATTATCAAAAATAAAAACATTAAACCTAATCCCTATAAAAATATAAAGCCCCCCCCCAAAATAAAAACACTCCCTAATCTAATACTAAACTACCAATAGCCCTTAAAAGGGCCTTTTGTAGGGCATTGCCCTAAGTTAAACAGCTCTTTTCCTTAAAAAAATACTAAGTCCCCCCTCTAACAGTAAAACCCCCCACCCACCAAACACCCCAAAAAAAAAACTAACACTAAAAATCCTTAACTACCCATTGCCTTTAAAGGGGCATTTGTATGGGCATTGTCCTTAAAAGGACATTCAACTCTTTTACTGCCCTTAAAAGGGCATTCAGATCTTTTAAGAGTTCCCAGAAATCCCTAATCTAAAAAAAAAAAAACCCTGAAAAATAAAAAAAAGCCTAAGTCTAACCTCCAAATAGGAACTCCGATGGAGAAGGTCCTTTTCCAGGCGGTGAAGTCTTCTTCCAAGCGGCCAACATATTCTTCCAAGTGAGGACCTCTTCCTTCTTCATCCAGGATCAAGCCGGTGTGGAGCAGAGATGAGCGCAGAGCAGGACCGGTGACCGTGGAACAATGGAGCGTGGAGGATCCTCTTCATACAATCGTCGCCGTACACTGAATAGTGAATTCGAGGTACATGTTTAAATATAACGTCACTTGAATTCCTATTGGCTGATTTGATTCTTCAAACTCAAATCAGCCAATAGGATGAGAGCTACTGAAATCCTATTGACTGTTCAAACCAGCCTATATTATTTCACTAGCTCTCATCCTATTGGCTGCTGTAAGTTTTTCTAATTTATGGCACTTTATGAACTGCCGTCGGGATTTATGTAATCCCCGATGTGCGAGGTGAAATTACGGACAGCGGGGGTTTCAGCAGTTGCGCTGAAGCCTGCGCCATACATGTAATCTCGCCCCTTGTCTCTTCATTTATTATAAGGGTTTACTGAAAAAAATGTACTCATAGTGCACAAATTATTAAAAACAATAGATTAAACTGTAACCCATTTATTGAATCCATCAGAATAATGATATTAGGCACCTTGTTAAGAAATAGTGCAATAAGAAACATTTTCTGATACATGGGTGATTTTACTCAAATTATCTAGAACCATGTTCCAAATTATAATACTGTGTGTGTACTGAGTACTCAAAGGAATAAATGGAAGGTCTTTCATTTTTCTATAGCTGCTTTTTATTCACAGTCCCTGAAGCTAGGTTCAATAGATTAATAGAAATGAAATCCTCAATACATGCTGTTTAGGTGCTAGTAACGTTTATAAATAAATGGATGTGCAATTCATTTATTCAAGCACATAGAAGAGGTTATTTTTATACCTTAATTAAAAAAGAAATTGTTGTTTAAGGTTTTCTATGTATCCGTTTACAAAGTGCATTATTATATACTGTACATTGTAATGGCTCCTGCCAGGTAAATGATAAAACCTCTTCCATAGAGAATACAATCTCTTTATATTAATGTCATGTAATTATAAATGAAAATGTACTTATGAACTAGAAAAATAAAATACAAAACATTACTTTCTAATGCATATTAATTGAATATGTTACATTTTGTATCCCTATATCCAGATTTACAATTAACAAAAAAACATTACCTTGTACAAATTACTTAATTTAAGTGGATAGCAGAATATTATTTAAAATATAATTACCCAAAGCAATGTACTTTATTTATTGAATAGTTGTAAAATTTACACATTTTTGGTGTAAAAAATGGGGATTTATAGTGTTAATTAGTGTCTATCCGCTCTCTCATTAACTAGTAAATCATTCAATGTTTGTTAATGTACCATTATTGTTTTCCTTAGAACTTTTACCTTCATAATAATAGTCTTAATTTCCCTTTTAAATCCATCCAGGTTCTTTATAGTGAATAACATTTCTAATGCTGAAATTCAGTGAATATTTTCAATTAGCTTTTGTACTTGAATGTTCTTCTTTCCTTTTCATTGTGTTCCAAATGTACCAAAGGAGCTTTAATGTAAGACGAGAGATTCCAAATGACTTTTAAATCAAGGACACTTTCATTTAGAGATACTTCAATTATCTCATTTTCTTCTTTCAATTGTTTCTTCTTCATTGAAGAAAAGTAACCACTTTAATGAGTCAATTTTCCAAGCAGCATTCACAACAAAATCTAATGCTAAAGTATCGCACAGTCATTAAAGTGTACATGCTTTTTTATCAGTGAGATGAAAACAAAAGATTCTGTGGCCAGGAATGAATATGAATGCAAAAAACTGTGAAATTCAGTATTGCAGTATTGATAGCAATTAGTGTTAACAAGATAAGAGACACGGGCACATGCACTCATACATACACACATGATACAGGGAACAAAGCACTTTGGTCTAAAGGTAAAACAATTTTGAAAACAATATGTCCTTTTCTTCAGATAAATGAACAGTATTATTGTCATTTATTATGGTCATCATTTATTTGCAAAGCATTGTGATATTCTATAGCACTGGACAACCATATAGATCTATCTTTAAAGTCATTAGGCAGCACACAGAAAAACAACCTATCTAATGCACACCCATATGATTGGACAGTAACTCATTTAAAAAAATGTAAAGAAATCAGAAATGGATTAGCATTTACAAAACCTTTGGAAATCTCTTGACTGAAATGTTTACTTTTCTGCTCAGGATTTTCGTCACATTTAAGTTGGTTTGAAAGCACAGAATGTATATCCTTAACAAAAAAGAACAAAACAGGTTTATGAGATGTTCTGATGTTTATGTCTGTGCCTATATTGGATAAGATGCCCCCACCAAATTCCTACAGACTTCTCATAAGTCTTAAAGGGACATTAAACACTTTGAGATGGTAATATAAAATGATAAATTGTATATAATGAAACAACTCTGCAATATACTTTCATTATTTATTGTGTCCTCTTTGCCTGTAATTCCATTCTAAAATTGTGAGCTCTTCAGTTCCTGTTAGAAATGGAAGTGCAGAACACTGTTAAATCCAGCACAACCATTGGCTGCACACTCTAGTGACCTATTTATAACTGACCCTAATTGGCCACAGCAGAGAAGGTAATACAAGTTACAACATGGCAGCTCCCAGTGTTTTTTAGACACTATAACTTTACACTTATTTTGTCACTTTTTAAACAACTAATGAAACTTTAAAAAATACATCTACATGTTAGTCATGGACTTATCTTTTCTTTGAATGCATCATTCTATCTAGCATGTATTTAGTGTTTAATGTCCCTTTAAATACATTTGCTTTGTCAGAATGTTCAAGATAACAATACAGTTTTTGTATGTTATAAAAAGGTTGTCTTTCCTATTTGAATTTGCCAAGTAAAAACATCATGATCAAAATTAATTAATACATTATTTAATTTTATTTAGTGATATCTTCAGAATTTCATCTATGCTAAACATGGAAGCTAACTTACTGAATATGTTTTCAATATAACCATTTTATACAAAACAAGACATGTATGCAAGTAACATGTATGTATCATTATGTATCATTCCCTAAAATAGAAATTTTGAGATTCCGAAATTAGACTTTATGCCACCCTGGAAACAAAGAATAACAAAAAATGGACTCATTTGATTTTGCTGTACAAAAATTATATATTTCAATTGGTTGTTTATTTGTCTTCCTTGTCTATGCAAATCCAAACCATTATATGTACCAGGAATACATATTTTAGTTAGATAAGATACCCGAAATACCCAAACAATATAATTTAAATATCCTTGCTTTTCAGCAGTCAGACTGAAAAAAGAGAAGAGAATAAAAAAAAAAAAAAAACAGAACAGTCAACGTGAAAAAGTATGGGAGGAGAAAGATACAGAAAAAGGTGAGGAGTGAGGTAGAAAGAGACCATGAATATGTCATGCAATCCAATTGGTTTACACATTAGTCATCTTATGCCATGCCCTGGGGGGTTTTGTTTGTTTTTGCATTATTTTAAATAATGTTTCTTATTGCACTATTTCTTTGAACACCTTTTTTATGACTTGCAACATTTTCTGATGTTTTTTTTTTTTGTCAATTTCTCTTTAAATTGCAATTTCCCATTTTTATTACACGTGTGTTAGTTCAGTCATGCAAATAATCTGTTTGCCTTTTTTGGTTTTTACATTTGCCTGATTTTGACTTAAATTCTTAACTGTTCTGTGTGTGTGTGTGTGTGCGTGTGTGACCATGGCCTGTATATGATGTTGCTTCCTGGATTCTAAACTGTGCTCTGTGCATATAACCTTAGAGTAAACCTGACCCTGTATCCTGGATTACAGATATTTATTTCCTTTTGCTACCTTCTGTTTGCTGATTATAATACCAGCTAAATTACTTGTTTTTGAGGTGTAAAGCTGCATACGTTTTAAAAAATAAATTGAGCAAGTGTTAGCAAGGGAGGGAATCAATGAAGTTAAAAGGTGTAGAGAGAAAAAATGCATAAGGAAAATGAAGTATAACTTTAAAAGACAGAAAGTGAGAGCAATAGAGAGAGGGAGGGCTGTTTAGAATGGTTAAAAGAGACAGACAGAAAATAATAGAAGAATAAAAGTTGACAAGAGCGAGAGGTGGAAGATGAAAAGAGAGAGAGGGAAATGAAGAGACTAGAATAGAAAGAGACAGAATCAGAATGAGGATATGGTTAGTGATAGACATTCACAGTCAAAAAAAAACTAGATACGGACAAACTTTTTGGAATGAATATTTGTTGGCTGCGCTATTCCGTATTTGTTTCATTTTAAACTAAATAAATACTGAATATTTGTTAAATATTTACATTTGTTTTTGTTAAACAAATGTAAATGTTCCAAATCTACAGGAGAAATAATTAACCTGCAGCTTTATACTTACCTTTTGCATGCTGGAAAGCCACACTAACCCTGTCACCCTTTTCACAGAGCCACCGGCATGCTAATAAGTGATTTGGTGCAGCGGCTTTCTGGACCTTTGTTAAAGGAGAAGGTCCTTTAATGGAGGCCCTGTGAGCCACTGCACTAAGCTTCCTATTAGTGAGGCAGAGGCACAGTGAAGAAGAGGATCAGGTTAGCGTGGCTCTTCCTCATGCAAAAAGTAAGTATTTTAACCATTTATAGGAAACACATGAATACTGATTCATTTCATTACTTTCTATTAATTTTCTTTAAATTTCAGGGTACATTCATTTAGATATTCATTTTTTGGAAACAAAATGAATATCCCGGTTTTGTTACAAATTGTACTCATGATAAAACTGAATGCAACTGTCTAGTTAGTGAGATCAAGAGAGAGAGGGAAAGATGAATAGTAATGTATACTTTGAAAAGAGAAAGGAAGAGATATGTATATGGTGCCGCCCGTAATTTCACCTCGCACATCGGGGTATCCAATAAACCCTGCAGGCAGCTCATAAAGTGCCGTAAGTCTGATAAACTAGCGATGTCCAGAAATAAGCATGAATACACATTTCTGGAGTTGCTAGTGAATTACGGCACTTTAGAAACTGCCGGCACCTAAGAAAAGTAAAAAAAATTATATAATCTCCTGTAAAAGTCTAACACGCTTCCCAAAAATAAGCCTGACATGTAAAACCCCTATATTTACAATCCCCCCTCTCACAACTAATAATAAATGTATTAACCCCTTAACCGACAATCCCCCACAATGCAATATGCCTAATTAAACTATTAATCCCTAATCTGCAATTAATCCACAAAGCAAACTACCTATTAAAATATTAACCCCTAAACCACCAAAGCCCACAATGCAAACTTCCTATTAAAGTATTAACCCCTAAACTGCCAAAGCCCACAATGCAATAAACCTAACACCCCCTAACCTAACACCCCCTAAATGAACCCAAATTACCTAAATTCCAAATACTAAAGTTTCTATTAAAATAAAAATAAAACTAACACTACTTTAAAAATAAAAATAAAACTAAGTAAAAATTAAAGGGACAGTGTAGTCAAAATTAAAATTCTGGTGTAGACTGTCCCTTTACACTACAATTACAGAAAATACAAAAAATCGAAGATTACATAAAATAAAAAACAAAATTACCAACTTTTAAAAAATTATGGTGAACCACAAAACAATACAAAATATTGTGTGAGAGGTGCGCCAAATACACCCCCAATAAGGCAAAAAGTTAAAACAATATTAAATTATAAATCAATAATCAATGCACATATATTAGATTATAGTCAATGCACATATATTATCCATTGTTCATATCTGTATGTGAGATAGTCCACAGGCCATCCTTCAACAGCGGAACAATAAATGACAGGCAGGCAGCTCTCTCAACAAGGATGGAACAAAAAATATATATTGAGTCCTATAAGACATTGGTGCAATAACTCAAAAAAAAAAAAATCAAATGGATCAATAACGTGTGATAGCAATTAGGTACTCACAAATGGAGATGCACATCCAGTGCAATACAACATGGACCGAGGCTTCAAAGCCGCTCGGCTGACTCAAATAATTCAACAGGGCAGCTGGGCCGCAAAGGGGCTTGTCTCCAGTGATGTCACAGCTTCCGGTATCAGCAAAGGAACACGGCCAGTGAGGTGGTAGCACTTACGATAAGTCTACAAAATGCGGACTTCAAGTATATATTTAAGTAATCATTGAAGAGCAAGGTTAAAAATAGAAGTAGATTTATTAAAATATATTAAAAATGTGGCATAGCAACGCGTTTCTCGGCACAAACTGCCATTTCATCAGGCTGTATGCTACCTACTAAAACCTTTCTCTTATTAAAAACCTCAGCTGTCCAATCAAAGCATCTGTAGACTACACACCCACACACACAACATTACTCGATACCTACTGGACAGTGGGATCAGCAATAGGATCCCATCAACCTATTGGGAGGGTGAATAATAAACAGAGGCTATTTGTGAAATAACAACTAACAATAGTATCAATAGTATCAAAATGACTACCTATATAAAACTGCTACAAAGTAAAAAACATCAAGGGTGATGTACCAATAGGGGGCACTAACACATATGAAAAAACCACAAAGCAATGTATGACAGAAAAATAAAACCGAAAAGTAATATACAATCACCAATATACACAAGAGTCCTTAATGGGGGTGATGAATAAGGTATAGTCCAGTATATCAATCCAATAGGTCTGTGGGCAGCACTCAATCTTCACCATCCAAAGGTCAGCAAATCTAAAAACAGAGCACAAGGAAAGAGGCACTGTATGTGTGAATCTGTAACTACCACCAACATAAATAGAACAAGTGCAGGGTACTCACAATGTGGAGCGGCACTCAATTGTGCCTATGGATGCGGCTGGTATTCACAGCAAACCAGCTAGCTGTACAAGGCACTAACAGGATATCCCAAGATGTAGAGTCAGCAGGCAATCCGTCCAGTAGTGTGGGGATCTGGAGCTAGGTGCAAAAACACAGAAAGGCGCACAGACTGTGTGAATCTGTAATCACCCAATTGTTTGTACAAGACAAGTACTAGGTACTCACATTCTGTAGCGGCACTCCAATGTGCCAATAGAGGCAGGCTGGTTTTCACAGCAAACCAGCTGGCTGTGCAGGGCAAATGACAGGACACTCCACAGCCATGGAATCGACAGGTAGCTCAGAAAAATAATAATCAGCAATTAGGATATAGGATTAAAAATGAATTTAATAAAAGTAAAAACAATAATAAAATATACCACTCATGTAATCAGAGTGTATAGCATGCAACGCTTTTCTCGGTGTCAACCGTTTCATCAGGCATGTATTATGTTCTAAGCAGTACACTTAAATAGAGCTGAGTTACCTGTCTCCATCCACATCCAAAAAACCAATATACCAATCACAATGGCCCTTTGTCTAATTGCTAATGAGTTAAGACACCTGGGCACCTTTCATAATGTATTATGTTGGAACACGATAATTAAATCAATAATAGTAATATTATGGACACACACATCAATGGGCTGCATATATAACCTCAATGGGCTGCATATATAACTGTGAAAGCACATACATATTCGTACTTCATTTGAGGCACTCGATAAATAACCTTGATCAATAAACTCATTTCTATACATGATCGAAAATCCTACCTTTCTGCTATGCTTCATCACAGAAAACGACGATAAACAAATATATTCACCAAACAGCCAAACAATTGTGCTTTATGCTAGATGATTTGCCGCTAAGACTTTGGAAACATATGTATTCAAATCACCAACAACCAAAGCTGAAAGAAAGTTTAAAACGCTAACTGTGTAGCGTACAACACATGCCGAAATTGCTGGTTTCTAATTGGAAGATTGTTTGTTGTAAACAGACCAATCGGCATCATTGTGTGTACACACCCCTAATGACGTATTCATCCTGATTCATTTGCTTACAATGGTGGTCAATGAGAGGAATAATACAACCTCAAATGTGCCAATCAATTAAGCGATTTGCAAACACACATAGATACGTCAGAGCCACTACTAGCAACAGCGTGTCTGATAGGTGCAATAACATTGCAAGACTACACACGTAAAATTACCCACGTGACTGGAGTGTTATTTTATCAATGAGACACGTCTCACTACAATGTCATCTACGCTGTCAGAATGATTATAGACCAATAATAACTGAATTGTGCCGTAATTCCTCCTCCTACTCGAAGTAGGGCCTAAATTTGTTCTATTTATGTTGGTGGTAGTTACAGATTCACACATACGGCGCCTCTTTCCTTGTGCTCTGTTTTTAAAGTAAAAAACATCTTATATGTGATCATAAAGTGCATAATATTCATTATGATCAAATTGAAACATAATGAACCTTGACATATATTACAAGTGAAATCATTATTATTAAAACATAATATAAAAAACCGTGATGCGTGTTACAAATAAATAATCTAATAAACAAATAAATAAAACATATAATACTGGCGGTTAATAATGCAAATATTATTTCAAGATAAAAACAACCAATTAACATCATGAAAATAGAATAATGTGTAGCACTAGATGGTGTTTGTTTTGCATCCACAGATATCACAGATGCAAAACAACAAACACTCTGTGCTGAACCACTATCTAAAATATATACAAATGTATATATATACATATTAAACATATACATTTATTTGTGTTTAGCTAATTCAGCACGCATCTTTTATACACTGTCTGATCACTTTTAATATGTATGTATGTATATATATACATTTGTATATGTTTTAGATAGCGGTTTAGCACAGAGTGTTTGTTGTTTTGCATTGGGAATATCTGCGGATGCAAAACAAGCACCATCTAGTACTACACATTATTCTATTTTCACAATGTTAATTGGTTGTTTTTCATTATGTTTCAATTTGATCATAATGATTATTATGCACTTTATGATCACATCTTAGATGTTTTTTACTTTGTAGCAGTTTTGTATAGGTAGTCATTTTGATAATATTGATACTATTGTTGGTTGTTATTTCACAAATGGCCTCTGTTATTATTCACCCTCCCAATAGGTTGATGGGATCCTATTGCTGATCCCACTACCCAATAGGTATCGAGTAATGTTGTGTGTGTGGGTGTGTAGTCTACGCTTTGATTGGCCAGCTGAGGTTTTTAAATAGAGCAAGGTTTTAGTAGGTAGCATACAGCCTGATGAAACGGTAGTTTGTGCCAAGAAACGCGTTGTTACATTTTTTATATATTTTAATAAATCTACTTCTTTTTTAAACCTTGCTTTTCATTGATTACTTAAATATACACTTGATGTCCGCATTTTGTATACTTATCATAAGTGCTACCACCTCACTGGCTGTGTTCCTTTGCTGATACCGGAAGCTGTGACATCACTGGAGACGAGCCCCTTTGCGGCCCAGCTGCCATATTGGATTATTCGAGTCAGCTGAGTGGCTCTGAAGCCTCGGTTCGTGTTGTATTGCACTGGATGTGCATCTCCATTTGTGAGTACCTAATTGCTATCAAACGTTATTGCTCCACTTGATTTTTTTTTTTAGTTATTGCACCAAGGGCGCCTCTTTTATTTTTTGTCTTATAGGACTCAGTATATATATTTTAAAATATTATACCTAATCCCTATGAAAATAAAAAAGCCCCCCAAAATAAAAACACCCCCTACTCTAAACTACCAGTAGCCCTTAAAAGTGCTTTTTGCAGGGCATTGCCCCAAGATAATCAGCTCTTTTACAACAAAACACACAAATTCCCCCCTAACAGTAAAACCCCCCACCCACCAAACCCCCCAAAATAAAAGAACCTAACACTAAAAAACCTAAACTACCCATTGCCCTGAAAAGGGCATTTGCTGAGCTCTTTTACTGCCCACCCTAATCTAAAAAAAAAAAAAAGTCTAACCCCCAGGTTGATACTCACCATTCCTGAAGTCCGCCGGAGAAGGTTGTGTCCCATGCGGTGAAGTCTTCTTCCAAGTGGCGAACTCTTCTTCCAGGAACAATCCGGCGCGGAGGAAGACCAGCGACCCTGGAACTGAAGACCAGCGACCCTGGAAGCGACCCTGGAACTGTAGACCGGCGACCGCGGAGCCATGGAGCGTGGAGGATCCTCTTCCTATGATCGCCGCCATTCACTGGATAGAGAATTCAAGGTACGCAATTAAAAATGGCGTCCCTTGAATTCCTATTGGCTGATTTGATTCTTCAAATTCAAATCAGCCAATAGGATGAAAGCTACTCAAATCCTATTGGCTGTTCAAATCAGCCAATAGGATGAGAGCTACTAATTTTCTTTGTTCTCTTAGTATCTTTTATTGCAGATAATACCTGGGCAGGCTCAGGAGCAGCAATGCCCTTCTGGGAGCTAGCTATAAATTGGCTCACCTGAATAATTTTCAGTTGGCTCCCAGTAGTGCATTGCTGCTCCTTTAAAAAATACAATGAAACAAATTTGATAATAGAAGTAAATTGGAAAGTTGTTTAAAATGATAGGCTCTATCTGGATTATAAAAGCGAAATGTTGGGTTTATGTCCTTTTACGGTAGAAAACATGAAAAGTATTAAGCCCCTGCACAATTTGTTTTCTTTCCTTACTCTCTTTTCTCACTATAGGATATTTTTTAACACTTTTGTGATAGAAAATACATATTGTGTCTCATGTGGTTTAACAGGTCTGTACTTAACTGCTTAATAAAGCCAATAAGAAACAGAGGGCCAGATTATGAGTGGAGCATAAAATTGTGCTTATGAGAGCATGATATTTGCGCTCCACTTAGTAGTAGCAAATGTGCGCTGGTATTACAAGATAGGCTCAATGCAAACAAGACCTCACATTCGTATTGCAGGGAAGCTTTGCGCTCACCAGAGCACACTTCCATAGGCTCCAGTTGGAGCCTTGTTCTCATGCCATCAGACACAGCTGGGAACCTAGATGAGCGAAGGGGGTAAGTCACGATGGGCATCAAAGTGTAAATATATATGTATATGAATATATACATATATATTTATGTGTTTATATGTGTATATAAATATATTAACACATAAATATATATGTATATAAGCATATACATATATATTTACCGAGAACACACAGTCCTCATAGACCACTATATAAAGGCATTTTCCAGCGCCGTTTTTTTCTTAACACCCCACACTTTAACTCCTAAAAATTGCTCAATACAGTTATTTTTGCTTAAAAAATAGATGCTACAAAATTTTTTTTAACAAAAAAGGGAAATAAACACTTTATTTTGGGGGTAATTCGGAAATATTTTAAAAAATAACATTTTTCGTGCGCCGATGGGCAAATTTGCCTGTTTACAGGCGCACAGTAAATTGGCGCTCTACTTGTAATCTAGCCCTGTATTGGGAATGGTTTAGACTCTTCTTTATGTGGGCTGTCACTAATAAGTCCACATGTTAATGGTAACATCATGAAGCACAATTAGTTTAAAAGTAAATATATACGCAGCTGCTCCTATTTAGATGTGTTTGTGTGTTTGTGTTATTTTAAAAACCTGATGTATAAAATTGGGATTTTTATGATTGCTTTGTGTGCCTTATTTGCAATTTAGAGATGTTTTAGAAATGATTTTCCTATATTACAAATCTGGGCAAGATTACATATGCGGCGTTGCCCACAAAAGCCGGCGACGCCGGTTTTTAGTCCGGTTTTGCAATCACATTTAGTGTATGGCGCTGCATATAAATGTGGCGCGTATATTTCACCCGTTGCTATTTTTATTCCCATAAACTAACATAGAACCGTGTCGTAAATTGGTATAACATATTCAGCGCAAGAGACTTAATTTTCACCTCGACACACATAGATAGGCGCAGCAAGCTTTGTGAGCACAGTAACTCCTGAAAATAATAACTAACACCTAACGTATGCACAATATCTTTCTACCTGTAAACCCCCAACCCCCAACCCCCACCGCAATAACTAATAAAGTATATTAACCCCTAATCTGCCAATCCCCACATTGCAAAACATCTAATTAACCTATTAACCCCTAATGCGCCAACCCCCACAACGATATATACCTAATAAAGTGATTAACCCCTAAACCACCATCACCCCACAATGCAATAAACCTTAATAAACTATTAACCCCTAATCCGCCATTCACCCACATCACAATATACCTTTTAAAACTATTAACCCCTAAACTGCCATTCCCCACCAACGAAATAAACTTAATTAACATATTAACTCCTAATCCGCCAACCCCCTACAACGCAAATAACTAATTAAATTACTAAACCCCCTAACCTAACACCCCCTAAATTAACCCCTATTACATTAATTTATAAAATACTAATTAACAATTAAAATAAAAAAACTAACATTACTTTAAAAATAAAAAATACTAAGATTAAATTCATTTAAAATTACAAAAAATAAAAAAGTCTAACATTACAGAAAATAAGTAACCAAATTATCAAAAATAAAAAAATTAAACCTAATCCCAATGAATATAAAAAAGACCCCCGAAAAAAACACCTTCTAATCTAATCTAAACTAAACTACCAATAACTATTAAAAGGGCCTTTTTTAGGGCATTGCCCTAAGTTAAACAGCTATTTTACCCCCCACCCACCAGACCCCCCAAAATAAAAAAAAGCTTAACACTAAAAAAACCTAAACTACCCATTGCCCCTATGGAATTGCCTATAAAAGGGCATTCAGGTCTTTTACTGCCCTTAAAGGGCATTCATCTTTTACAAGTGCCCATTAAATCCCTAATCTAAAAAAATAAAATAAAAAATAAGACTAAATCTAACCCCCAAATAGGTACTAACGGTTCCTGAAATCCAACGGTGAAGTCTTCTTCCAGGCAGTGAAGTCTTCTTCCAAGCGGTCGACATCTCCTTCCAAGTGCGGACCTCTTCTTTCTTCATCCAGGACCAAGCCAGCGTGGAGCAGAGATGACCACGGACCAGGACCGGCAACCGCAGAGCCATAGATCCTCTTTGTAAGATCGCCGCTGTACACTATTGAATACAAGGTACCCATTTAAATATGGGGTACCTCAAATCCTATTGGCTAATTCATATCAGCCAATAGGATTTGAGTAGCTCTCATCCTATTGGCTGAATAGCCAATAGGAATGCAAGATACACAATATTAAAAATGCATACCTTGCATTCAATAGTCAGTGTAAGGCGGTGATCGTACGAAGAGGATTCTTCACGCTCCATAGCTCCGCGGTCACCAATCCTGCTCCGTGGTCATCTCCGCCTAGAAGAAGACTTCACTGCCGGACTTCAGGAACTGTGAGTACCTAGTTAGACTTAGGCTTATTTTTAATTTTTTTTAATTTTTTACATTAGGGATTTCATGGGCACTTGTAAAAGAGCTGAAAGCCTTTTTAATGGCAATAAAAGATCTGAATGCCCTTTTAAGGGTAATGTACATACAAATGCCCCTTTAGGGGAAATGGGTAGTTTAGTTTTTTTACTGTTAGTCATTTTTTTATTTTGTGGGGTTTGGTGGGTAGGGGGGTTTTACTGTTGAGGGGAACTTAGTGTTTTTTAAAGGTAAAAGAGCTGTTTAACTTAGGGCAATGCCCCACAACAGGCCCTTTTAAGGGCTATTGGTAGTTTAGATTAGATTAGGGGGTGTTTTTTTTTTTTTTTTTTAAATATTCTTTTATTGAGGTTTTGCGCCAGAAAAGATATAAAAATGTCTTAGCATAAATGACAACAATTATATGGAATATATTACAACGATATATATACCAGACAAAATTATCATTTTAAAAATTATAACTGTTGTTATGAGTGACAAATGAGCTGATCACTTATGGGCCTCTTAATATTAGAAACACTTGTTAAGGAAGTTAGTCAAATTGA
Source organism: Bombina bombina (assembly GCF_027579735.1). Taxonomy (NCBI): domain Eukaryota; kingdom Metazoa; phylum Chordata; class Amphibia; order Anura; family Bombinatoridae; genus Bombina; species Bombina bombina. The sequence continues at coordinate 1,053,344,935 of NC_069500.1, read as the reverse complement.
AGACCCTATTGGGTCTAATGCCACTTATTAAATAGGTAAGTAGGTACGTATGATAATAATAATAACTTAAGAGAAATTAACAGTGGGTAAACACCGCTTGAAACTTTAGAGTAAGTGAAATTAGCATACGTAAAGTTGATACTATAAAGTATCATAGAATGACACTGATGTGGGGGGGAGGGAAGGGGTTTAAATTGGAGCGAAACCTCAGTGTCTATTAGTTTCAGGTAATAATGATATAACAGGTCATTATTGGGTCAATTATGCTGTGCCTGTTCAATTTATTTTAACACAAGTATGGAATAAAAATGTGTTTTTAACTTTACAATCTCTCCCAGTCCTTTTTCCATTACCGCTGCAATAACTTGCTCTGTTTATCGAGATTGCTATAAGGCCAAAACCGACATATGTCCCATGTCCTGTACTATTTTGCCTCTTATAGTTACCCTCTTGAAGTAGGATGTATCCTCGCTCTCTCAGTTCAGCTAGAATCAGACTGCCTACTCTCCCTGTTTCAGTTAAGGTAAACTCTGCTTGAGATCTCCCTTGCTTTGAGGTGGTGGTGTTTCTATCCATGGGATAAAGATTCTCAGGATCATTCATGAGTAGAGTGTTTGCTCCTCTCTTGCCTCGTAAGACTGCAAGAAGTGCTGAATGTTGTCTGCTATGGGATCAATATTATGGTCTGTGGCTTGAGGTTCCATGTTCTGTGAGGCAATTATTCCTCTTTCAGCCATCTTTTGTGTGGCAGTATCCTCCTCCATGCATATGTCTCTAATGGAGTGTATAAGATCATGGAAGTTGCTTTGCATCTGCTGATCTAGTTTAATAAGCAGTGCTTGTATGGAAATGTGATCCCCCTCCATAGTTAAATTGAGATATCTGGAAGTCTCTTTAATATATGCCTTTAGGATCCCTGGTTCCAACGGCAAGCATACCTCTCTGCACCGCAGAGATCTCACACTGTGGTGGTCTTCACAGGTCTTACCCATTATATTACGTCCTTCCAAATTCAAATCTGTGGGCCAGCAGGGGAGATAGTGTGCCACAATTGCCTTCAATCCGTATCTTGTGTGTAACATGCGGGTCTTGGTGTTTCCAGGCCGTTATTATGCATGAGCGCTTCAAAGGACCTGTGTCTTCGCACCTACAGCGTCAAAGCTTGCTTCTATGGTGGAGTTGATCAACTTTGCAGAGGTGCTAGGAGGATTCAGGACAGGATGGGTGTTGTTAGGAGGGTATAGTAGCTGTTTTTAGGTATTTATTGAATAGTATCTGGCCTCCTCAGGTTGCCTTTGGTCGGAACTCCGCTTGTTAGCGACCGCCCATGTTGGCAGTTGGCTCCGCCCCGAGATAAGGGGGTGTTTTTATTTTGGGGGGCTTTTTCATTTTCATGGGGATTAGGTTTAATTTTTTTATTTTTGAATATTTGGTTTATTAGTTTCTGTAATGTTAGACTTTTTTATTTTTTGTAATTTTAGATTAATTTAAACTTAGTTTTTTATTTTTAAAGTAATGTTAGGTTTTTTATTTTAATTGTAAATTAGTATTTTTTATTTTAGGCAATTGTGGTTAATTTAGGGGGTGTTAGGTTAGGGGCTTAGTAATTGAATTAGTTATTTGCGTTGTGGGGGTTGGCGGTTTAGGGGTTGATAGGTTAATTAGGTATAATGTAATGTGGGGGTTGGTGGTTTAGGGGTTAATAGTGTTGATTGGTACTTTGTGTTGTGGGGTTTGGCGGATTAGGGGTTAATAGTTTTATTAGGTAGATTGTGATGTGGGTGAATGGCGGAGTAGGGGTTAATAGTTTTATTAGGTAGTTTGCGATGTGGGGGTTGGCAGATTAGGGGTTAATACATTTATTAGCTAGATTGTGATGTGGGGGTTGGTGGATGAGGGGTTAATACATTTATTATTAGTTTCGATATAGGGGGATTTGGCAGATATAGGGGTTTTACATGTAGGGTTTATTTTGGGAGGCGGGTTAGACTTTTACGGGAGATTTGACTTTTTTTTTATTTTCTTCGGCGCCGGCAGTTTCTAAAGTTCCGTAAGTCACTGGCGACTCCAGAAATTTGTATTTACGCACATTTCTGGACATCGCTAATTTATCCGACTTACGGCAGTTTATGTACTGCCGGCGGGGTTTATTGGATTCCCCGATGTGCAAGGTGAATTTACGGCGACACAGGTTTCAGCAGTTACGCTGAAGCCTGCGCCGCATATGTAATCTCACTCTCTGTGTTTCATGTGTGAAAACATCCTTATTGATCTCTGCATAGAATTAATTAGACTTAAACTTTCTTTGTCTATGATAAATCTGTGTTTTTGATAGTTTAAAATTCAGAGTTTCTAAGCACTTTTAGTGAGGTACCATAAATTACTAAATGAGTGACAAACTGCAAGCAGACTGCTTTAATTGTGCTAAATTGAAAATTCACTTGTCTATTAAAACATACAAAAATGAATTGTTAGATTGTCAAGCAGACTATGCTAAATTTACTACATGTAGATTTAATACTATCAGTTTTAAGCTGAAGCCTCAGTAATTAATTTTTTTTTTTTCAAAATTGAATAACATATGCTAGATTATTATAATTTTAAGTTTAATAATTAATGTTAAAAAATAAAATGACTAATAATATGATTTAAAGTTAACAAAATGAGGATGCTGAAAAAAGTCTAATACTTTGCTTTTTATTTGAAAGCATCAGGAAAAACTTCAGAAAATAAAGAAATACAAAAAAAGATCTACAATAGCTTATTATATAGTGTATAGAAGGTCTTTTTCTTACAGAAATTAAAAAAATATCTGCACAAGTATTGTAATGCATATTCATAGGCCCTGATGACAGCACATAGACTTCGTGGTCTGTAAACACACTGGCCCCTATTTATCAAAGGTCTTGCAGACCTGATCCGACAGTGCGGATCAGGTCCGCAAGACCTCGCTAAATGCGAAGAGCAATACGCTCTCCGCATTTAACATTGCACCAGCAGCTCACAAGAGCTGCTAGTGCAACGCCGCCCCATGCTGACTCGCGGCCAATCGGCTCCCAGCAGGGAGGTGTCAATCAACCCGTTCGTACTCGATCGGGTTGAATTGCGGCGATCTTTGTCCGCCTGCTCAGAGCAGGTGGAAAGGTTATGGAGCAGCGGTCTTTAGACCACTGCTTCATAACTGGTGTTTCTGGCGAGCCTGCAGGCTCGCCAGAAACACGGGAAATCAAGCTCTATCTGGAGCTTGATAGATAGTTCCCACTAACTCTAGAATAATACATTGTATATTCACTTACAGCACCTCTAGGCAATCAAGATTCTCAAGCCTCTCTGGCCCTTTTGTTATTTCATAGCACTCTTTAATATCTACATTCTTTAGTGAAATTAATGTATAGAGTAATATAGGGAGTCGAGGTGCATGAGTGTCTGAATAGGGTTTAGAGCTGCAATGCCCCACTGGGAGCTAGCTGAACACATCTGTAAGACATTGACTAGATGCATAAATGTGCAGCCACCAATCAGCAGCTATCTCCCAGCTTCTGAGCCAACCTAGGTATGCTTTTCAGCAAAGGACATCAAGAGAACTAAGTACATTTGATAATAGAACTAAATTGGAAATGTGTTTATAATTGCATGCTTTATCTGAACCATGAAGAAAAAAGTGGGTTTCATGTCCTTTAAACTAACATTTTCTGTAGTCCCTGCAGTTACCCTAGTTCTTAGAGTATTGTATGATGTCAATTAAATAAAGTTCATACATTTCTCCCTATGTTGACTCATTTTAAAAATAACACAGGAAGTAGTTACACAACAACTTCTGTACTCATGCTAAAATCACACTATATATGTTGATACTTAAAGGGACACTCTACTCCAGAATTGTTATTGTTTAAAAAGATAGGTAATCCCTTTAGTACCCATTCCCCAGTTTTGCATAACCAACACAGTTATATTAATATACTTTTTACCTCTTTGATTACCTTGTATCTAAGCCTTTGACAGACATGCATTTAGCCAATCTGTGCCCTCTTATTTGTAATTTCCAGGGGCGTGGTCACAATGTTATCTGTATGACACACATGAACTAATGCCCTCTAGCTGTGAAAAACTGCCAAATGCATTGAAATAAGGGGCGGCCTTCAAGGGCTTGGAAATTAGCATATAAGCCTACCTATGTTTAGCTTTTAACAAACAATACCAAGAGAACAAAGCAAATTTGATGATAAAAGTGAATTGGAAAGTTGTTTAAACTTGCATTCCCTATCTGAATAATGAAAGTTTAATTTTGACTAGACTTTTCCTTTAAGTGGTATTAAGGTATAATAATGATATACAATTAGGCATGCTTTGGGGGAAAGACAATTCTGCTAGGATAACTATAACCATCTTGTGGTATGGCTGTATCTTAAAATTATCTTAGGTACTATCATAATATATAATGCAATAGGTTACATAAGAATATGTGTTACTAACAGCATTTATGCAGTGGCGGAAGCATGATATCTCACTGTATAGACTGTGTTAAAGGGGCGGTATACACTAATTTTCATTTAGCTGCATGTAATAGACACTATTATAAAGAATAATATGCACAGATATTGATAAAAATCCAGTGTAAAACCTTTTAAAAACTTACTTAGAAGCTCCCAATTTAACACTGTTAATGAGATAAGCCTGGGACACCCACTGAAAGGGGCTGATAGCAGAACTCCCCCCCTCCCCTGCATATTAAAAGACCCATTATACAAACAGAAGCAGTCTGAATTCAGTATACATCAGTATACATCTAAAACTATGGGGCTTGGTTAGGAGTCTGAAAATCAGCACAATGTTATTTAAAAATAAGCAAAACTATACATTTTTACAAAAACACACCAAGATGGGCTGTATAAATGGATCATCTACAAAACATTTATGCAACGAAAAATCTAGTGTATAATGTCCCTTTAATTAATTTGTGGACAAAGGCTTAAATCAAATATAGTCATACAGCTTTTAACTCATATTATTATATCTAAAGAGCATTTTTCTGTTAAAAATTAAAAACTCAGTAAATAGGTCCTGAGCATTTTTAAAGCATTTTAGAAATGCATACATACATACATACATATATATAAATATATACATCATTTAAACATATTAAGATTGTTTTGCATTAAAAAAATATCTGTTTTTTATTTGTGAAACTCACTGGCTGATAAGTAAAGCTCCTTATTTTCATTGGTGTACAGTGACACCCCTCACAAGTATAGGCACAAAAAGTGTATTTTCTCAATACCCTTACAGAAAAAAATGTTTGTGCAGTTGTGCAATAACTGATTATTAAAACAAAGGAAAAATTGTAGACATGTAGAATTGTCAATTTTTTTTCCTGTATAAAATCCCAGCATTGTCAAAACATCATTAACACTCTTGCTACCAATAATATAGACATGTTCATTTGTTTTGTTACAAATGCAAATTCGTTAATGAAACACTGATATTTGTTTCCTTTTCACAAAATGAATATCCGAATGAATGCACTATTACATTTACAGAAAACAAAAAAATACTGCAAAAATGCATCAGTATTCATTTGTTTACTTTAAATGACCTTAGGCATTAAAAAATATTTACCCCTAGAGTGTTGGAGAGCCGCGGTAATCCTGACCCTTTTTCCCAGAGCCTTGGGGCACGCTAATAGGAGGCTTAGGGAAGTGGATCCTAGGACCTGCACTAATGTTGAATATCCTTTAACACAGGTCCTGGGATCTGCCGCACTAAGCCACCTATTAACATGACCCTCTGTAGCACTCTAGAGGTAAGTATTTCAATGCTACTTTTTCACCTGCAGCAAAGGAACTTTTACAAAAAGCCATTACATTCATTTAATGAAAAAAAGTAAATATCCAACAAATATTCACTATTCATTTAATTTAAAAATAAATGAACACCAAAAAGCACATGAGATGAATATTTGGAAAACAACATTTTCGGTATATTCGATCAGAAAGATTTGGCTAAACTGGATGAAGAGGATGTCCGGAAGAAGATAAGAAGATAAGAAAAAAAGCAGCATCAGATGGAAGAAGATGGAAGAAGAGGACCGCCGGAATGAAGATGAAGAGGGTGGGGGTAGCTCCAAAAGAGCTGAAATAACGTAAGGGCAATTCCCTAGAAAATGCCCTTCTTAGGGCAATCTTTTAGGGATAGGTAACTTTTTTTAGGATTGTTTTAGAATAGGTTTTTTGTATTATTTTATTGAGCAACGGACCTGTTAGACTCTAGGGCAAGGTCCTACCAAATGCCCTTATCAAGGAAATGCCTTCTTAGTTCTTAGGGCATTTTATTAGGATAGAGATTTTTTATTTTATTTAGGATTTTCTTTAATTTAGGATTTTTGTATCATTGGTCAAAAGAGCTACATTTACTTTAGGGCACTACCTTACCAAATTGCCTACCTTACCTTTAATGGGTGAAATAGCTGAAATAACTTTAGGACAATGCCCTACCAAATGCCCTTCTAAGGACAATGCCTAACCAAATGCCCTTGTTAGGGCAATCTTTTTTAGTATAGGATTTTTTTAACAGCTTTTTAAGAATAGTTTTTTTTAATTTAAGTGTTTGATATTTTTGTAACTTAGGGTGTGTTAGCTTAGAGGTCTGCAGGGTTAGTTGTTAGGTAATTTAGTTGTGTAAGGGTAGTTTGCATTGGGGTTGTGGTGGATTAGGGTTTGATAGTATAGGGGGTTTATTGCGATGGAGGTTGTGGCGTTTTTGGTGTTAACAGGTTAGGGGGCTTATTGCAATGTTTTTTGGTTATAGCAGATTAGGGGGTAATAGTGTAGGTTGCCCTGGGGGTGAGGACATGTAAGGGGTTAATAGTTTAGTGTAACATTGCATTTATATACAATGATAATATGATATGCATTGTCATGCTTAATGCATATTATTTTAAGTATTGTATATAATTTAAAATGTAGATATTTGTGCTTAATCCTTTTATCATTTTAGTCATAAATATATAATTTATGCACTCGCAGGAACGAACAACGAGGAAAATAATGTATTATATCAGTTTGATTCCGCCTATTAAGGTCAGTCCAGCACCGAAATACCAGGCAATTACTCTCTGAACAAGAAACATGGCAACCACAGATGATTATTTCAGCCTTCTTTTGGCCTCATCCGTGAGATGAAGCCACATTCCTCTAACATACTAAGCAAGAAGTAGATGTCTGGTTACAACTTTTTCCCTTAGGTAGACATAGTACACACAGAGAGAAGCGCACTTTCAGGAATTAACAATCAGCTCAATTAATTGTTAGCTTGTTCTATGGTGATTTACTCCCTGGGTAAAGCTTCTTTTTAGCCCAGTAATGCTTTTCGCAGAGAAGAACTTTCCTGGGGTGTAGATCCTGGCGGAAGCTTGTTAGGATTCTCTCTGTGTGCCAGCAGGTTATGCAAAGTGAGAAGCAGAGAAAAAATACATAGTGTAATACTGTTTATTACAAATGGAAAACAAATAAAAACAGACAAATGGCCACTCACATTAAAAGTCCTCAAACATATGAGGCATGCATAAAAAAAAAAATGTTTTACATTTGTAATAAACTGTATTACACTATGCATTTTGTCTCTGCTTCTCACTTTGCATAACCTGCTGGCACACGGAGAGAATCCTAACAAGCTTCCGCCAGAATCTACACCCCATACTCCAAGAGGAGAAGGATACACACACCCTGCTTTCAACTACTCCCACCTGATATCTTCGGAAGTTTCCCACTTATAGATGCGGCAACTTACCTCATATGATTGAGGTTTGTTCTAGTAAGTGCAATACCTACCGGATATCTTTAGTGTGAAAAACATTTACTGTTGTATTGATTCATTTTTTGATATATATTTGACGGACTTACCAACAATTTTTTATTGATTAGTATACTCTGAAGTCATAATTGCTTCTAGATATGCATTTTTATGAATCTGTAATTTTATGAAACTGTATTTTCTCAATTGTATATGCTCTTTGGTGAGATAATTATTTAACATATTTTATCAACACATTATAATCAAGGGACATATTTATCCATCTGTTCCCTGTACTATACCGCCATATAAACAGGGCAGGAATACATATATATGCATATATGGGACCCTCTTTTTAAACAACGCTTTCTCTACCCCCTTTGTCTACCATTTTCTCTGGGGCACCCTCACCATTCTTTTTGGTGGGAGTTCCCTTTACACTTAGAGATTCTAGCTGCTTTCACAGGAGATCCCACATACATTCAGGCTAAACTAACACACAGCGCTAACTCTTTTTCTGTGGACTGCCCTCTCTTTTCCCTCTTTTTGAGGGGAGTCTGGACTTCCACACACCCTCCCCATCATATATATATATATATATATATATATATATATATATATTTACAATAAAAAGTGCATTATGCTCTATGTGAAGAACAATGGAATGTTAAATATTTACAATAAATATACAGTGAAACTCAAAGATACTTAAAGGGACACTGAACTCAAATTTTTCCTTTTGTAATTCAGAAAGAGCATGCAATTTTAAGCAACTTTCTAATTTACTCCTATTATCAATTTTTCTTTGTTCTCTTGCTATCATTAATTGAAAAAGAAGGCATCTAAGCTTTTCCTTGGTTTCAGTACTCTGGACAGCACTTTTTTATTGGTGGATGAATTTATCCACCAATCAGCAAGGACAACCCAGGTTGTTTACCAAAAATGGGCCGGCATCTAAACTTACATTCTTGCATTTCAAATAAAGATACCAAGAGAATGAAGAAAATTTGATAATAAGAGTAAATTAGAAAGTTGCTTAAAATCTCATGCTCAATCTGAATCACAAAAGAATTTTTTTGGGTACAGTGTCCCTTTAAATACCTATGTATATACATTTATACATATATATGTATATATACAAATATTTAGATATGTCTATGTATATATATATATATATATATATATATATATATATATATATGTGTGTGTGTGTGTGTGTTAAAGCCCTTCGCAGATATTTTTTGTCAAACACCTTATGCCATATATCTTTGAGACCTTATAACTTTTTAATATTTTTATTAAAATAATTTTTATCAATTAGTGTGTATATGAGTGCAACTGTTTTTTTAAGTCTATTTATGTTTTTCTTCCCCTACCCTTTACATGAGCTCTCAAGTCTTGCTTACTCAACGAGCATAAAAATTGATTGTACTTGAACAAACATGTTTAATTTCAATGCACGCAACAGTTAGCTCGCTACTCGTAATCTAGCTCTTAATTGGAATTCTGATATGTGAATATTAGACTCTTTGCCCCCCCAGGAAAATATAACAAAAAATTGATCCATTCCAACTCATTAGGATTTTATCATGTGAAAACATAAAAATATGAATCTCAGATTTTTGTCCCCCCTTTCTTTGGTATTTCAATCCTAGGATGGCCATTGGAATTAGTTAATCCACATCAAATAACTATGAATATCAAACGAATATCAGTTACTAATACTCAGATTATGTAAAAAAAGCTTTATTCACAGAAGCATATGCAATAGCCAAACATGGAAACGTTTGTTTTGATGATGGCTGCCTAATATTTGTTAATGTAAAGTTTAAATGTGTACACATTTTCATAATTCAAAAGTGGGATTTCAATAGTTGCTTTAATAAAATCAGGAAACAATCATGTGTACTACTATTTGGACTCAGCATTTGGAATTGTTTGACATTTGCAAACAGTTAACACTTGTTGCTTGTATCAGGTTATAACGATTTTTCAAAAGGTCAAAGAAGTCTATTTAAGTCCTTGACTAAAAAAGAAAACAAAACATAAAAAACATGAGAAAATCATACTGATTTAAATGGGGGCCTATGCCCCATGAAGAATGTTCAACACTTTACATTCACAAATATGGCTAAAAGTGAGTATTTTGACACCTAGTCAAAACACCTATATGAGCTTGTAGGACATACCATTCTAAAGCAATGGACATTAATATAGAGTTGGTACCCCTTTACACCTATAATAGCCACAACTCTCCTGGGAAGGATTTCCACAAGATTTTGGTGTCTTGGGGAATTTGTGCCTATCCAGGCAAAAGAGCATTTGTGATGTCTGTCACTGATGTTGAGCAAGAAATTTTTGCTCGCAATTGGTGTTCCAATTCATCACAAAGGTGTTCAGTTCGCTAGAGGTCAGCTCTCTGGGCATTCCACCACAGCAAACTCTGCAATCAATGTCTTCATTGACCTTGCTTTGAGCACAGGGTTCCTCTCCTGCTCTGTGAATATTTTGTTGATCCTAGACACTTCCACCTCAGAATATAACATTTACAGTTGTCTGGGGCAGTTCTTGTAGGGCAGAAATTTCACAAACTGATTTGTGGCAAATGTGGCATCATATGACACTGCCAAGTTTGAATTCATTAAGCTTTTTAGTACAACCCATTTTATAGCCAGTGTTTGTCTTTGGAGATGACATGGCTATGTGCTGTACGTTATACACTGGTTAGCAATGGGTGTGCCTGAATTACCTGTAATCAATAATTAGTAGGGTTGTGCACATACCTTTGGCTATACAGTGTATGTTATCAATGATGGATGTGTGCTTAGTAAAAAGGTGATCTTTATAGTTTTGTGAAATGTACTAGTCAAAAATAAGGCAAAATGGCTCAATCTAAAAATGATTTTTTTATTACTACACACAACTCACAAAAGGAAAAAGGTAAAGAATAAAAAATGGTTATATAACTATTGAAACTTAAACTGGCTGTTAAAAGTTATCATCTTTATCTTTGTTTATTTTAACTATCACAGTCTTTGTATTTTTCTTTTTATGCAATACAACACAGAGAAAACATTTTCAAAGAGCATAATTATCTATAGTGATGCACTGCGTTGATTTTTTATCATAAGAGCTGTCCGATAGTACAATATATCTCTACATAGAAATTACAAGCACAATAACATCTTGCCTAAAAGGCACATAACCTACCTTTCAATTCCCAAAACTATATTCAATATACTTTTGCTCTATTAGTGATAATGGTAATAATAATAATTATTGTTGAAACGTGATGTTCAGTTTGTGATACCAAACTATTTTTTTACTTACTAACTGTATACAAGGACACCAAAGAGCTGAAAATATTGTGGTAAAAAAAAATCATAAAAAGGTTAAGGTAATTCAGTTTCTCTGTTGCATGGTAAATGCAGAATGCAATAGAAATGTTAAAAAGTAAATTACAAAAATACATCATTTTGTTGAATTCTAAATTACCCATTCGGGGCATTTCATATAATACAGTGTTTTAGAAAAGCAATTATAAAAATAGGGGCACCTAGATTTACTGAAGACATTAGAAAATGTGTTAGTACCTGCAGCTGGTCCACTTTATAAATAGATAAAATATGCAGATGGTATGAACCAGTCAGAAAGCCATCTAGCCATTAAGCTTTGTTTTCCCAGCTGTCAGTAATTGTATTATCAGTTCAGAGTTTATGCAAAATGTATTCTGTAAATGTAGTTTTTCTCATGTAAACATGTTTATATTTTATTATATTATGATGACTGCATGGAATCACATCATTATTTTTCATTTTTTAATTAACAAATAAAAATGTGCTATAATGATGGATCTGCACTAGTTGCAGTCATAGTTTTTACGTTCATCAAAAATAGTCTGGGCAGCTGAGGCAACTGAATTGTCAAACAAAATGTTTTGCATTAAAGCACACATCATGAATTCTGATTATGGATATATTATGAAACCATAAGTTTTAAATTAGCTGACAGGATTTCAGATTATGAAAAATCCAAAATAACAATGATTTATGCTTACTATAATCGAAAGAAACACTATTGATTTATTTCTCCTGCTTTGGTTACATGCCTAACAATACTTTTGACATATCATGTATCTTTATGTAACTGGATAATAGTATTGTTTCTACAACTGAGACCTGGAATCAGAATATATTTTCTCTTTCAAACAGACAATTAAAGGGACATGGAAGTCAAAACTAAATGTTTGTGGTTCTAAGGGAGTATAAATTTAGACATTTTTTTCCCAGTTTAATCAAGTCCCTAGTTGACAATTGGTTCCTTTCCATAAGAACATACTGAATGTCTAGAGTACGTAAATGAGTGTGTGTATGGCCTATTTTTATGCTTCATTATTGCTCTTTAATATTAATGATATATAGATAACAGATATGAGATATAAATGATATATAGATAACAGATATGAGATATGAATGATATATAGATAACAGATATGATATATGAATGATATATGGATAACAGATATGATATATGAATGATATATAGATAACAGATATGAGATATGAATGATATATAGATAACAGATACGAGATATAAATGATATATAGATAACAGATATGATATATGAATGATATATAGATAACAGATATGAGATATAAATGATATATAGATAACAGATATGAGATATGAATGATATATAGATAACAGATATGAGATATGAATGATATATAGATAACAGATATGATATATGAATGATATATGGATAACAGATATGATATATGAATGATATATAGATAACAGATATGAGATATGAATGATATATAGATAACAGATACGAGATATAAATGATATATAGATAACAGATATGATATATGAATGATATATAGATAACAGATATGAGATATAAATGATATATAGATAACAGATATGAGATATGAATGATATATAGATAACAGATATGAGATATGAATGATATATAGATAACAGATATGAGATATGAATGATATATAGATAACAGATATGAGATATAAATGATATATAGATAACAGATATGAGATATGAATGATATATAGATAACAGATATGAGATATGAATGATATATAGATAACAGATATGAGATATGAATGATATATAGATAACAGATACGAGATATAAATGATATATAGATAACAGATATGAGATATGAATGATATATAGATAACAGATACAAGATATGAATGATATATAGATAACAGATATGAGATATGAATGATATATAGATAACAGATACGAGATATGAATGATATATAGATAACAGATATGAGATATGAATGATATATAGATAACAGATATGAGATATGTCTTTTTAAGTCTATTTTCCCTTTCCCTCCTGGGCTTTTTCTGCTGTTGTTATTAGCAGCACACAATCAACATTTATTTCCGTTTCACACCTATTATCCTCCACTGCACAGTGGACTCAAGTTACAGCTATTTCTGGCCATATGGTTTGAGTGGTGGGGGAGAGCAGTAATTCATATAAGCAATGAGAAAGCTTAGCAGAGCACAAAACTTGTTGAAAAGTGATTGTTTGGAAATTTCAGGGATTGAGTTTCCCCCGAGGCTTATGGGTTCTTTGATAATGAATAATGGTGCAATACACTAAATTAGAGCAACCTAGAATTGTGAGTATTATTATTATCATCATCTATTTGCATAGCAATGCAAAATTCTGTAGCCCTGGGTACAGAGAAAGGGTACAAAATGACAAGGGTTTAAGGTAAGATACAAAAAATAACAAACTAAACAAATCTAGTACAGGAGGAAGATGGCCCTGCTCTGAAGAGCTTACAGTCTACCAAAGTAATGTGAACATCACAAAAATATTCCCTTTATTAACAAACATATACTATATATATATATATATATATATATATATATATATATATATATATATATATATATATATATATATATATACTGTATATATACCAAGCCACAGATAGCACTCACCGTAATTAAGTGTCAAACAAAGTAGTTTATTTTTGTGAACATTTTCGGGGAGTGACCCTGTCCTCAGACAATTCCAAAAAAGCACTCCAGCAGCATAAATGGTATAGTAAGTGCTGGACTTATTGCATAATATTATATATATATATATATATATATATATATATATATATATATATATATATATATTGATTTAGAAATGTGGAAGCACCCCGGCAGCATAAATGGTATAGTAAGTGCTGGACTTATTGCATAATATTATATATATATATATATATATATATATATATATATTGATTTAGAAATGTGAAACTTCTAGCCATAGGAATCTAGTTAAAAACTAAGATGAGGAAAGTAAAAAAAAATCTGATGGCTGGTGGTTTAAAATATATATATATATTTTTTTAAGACAGTACCTGATTTCCAAACTACATGATTATACTCATGCATTAATTCCACTAGAAGTAAGCTTTATGCACAAGTTGGGTAGAGTACATATTACATGTTGAAAGTAAAAAGTTTTCGCATGAGCACTAATTCAACCTGAGCAAAAAGCCGAAGTTGGAATATTGAGACCCTATTAATATATTCCCCCATAGGCTTCAAAAGAGCGTGACAAGTGGAAAAAAAAATAATACCCAACAAGTCCTGCAAACCTGATTGTGTTTTCTTACTTGACATGAAATATTAGTATTTCACGTTCCAGTGTTCTTCTCATAGCAGAATATGATCTATTTATTCTTAAATACATATTTCTATATATATATATATATATATATGATTTCTTTTTGGTACAATATATATATATATATTGTACCAATACAATATATATATATAAATAATTGATTACATATGGGCATATATATATATATATATATATATATATATATATATATATAGATATAGATAGGAATATCTATTTATAAATACTTAGAACATATGTGAAAGACATTGTCATGTGATATATTTACAGTACATTAACAGTTAAACACTTTATTAAATATGAATATTGCATATATATGATTTTAAATGTTTTTAGCTACTTGACTGCAAAGGACTCCAATGCATAAATGTATATAAAGTATATATATATATATATATATATATATATATATATATACTATATATATATATATATATGTATGTATGTATGTATATATATATATATATATATATATGTATGTATGTATGTATATATATATATATATGTAAACATATGTATTTATGTATTTATATGTCTGTAAATACATAACTACACATAAAAATACATAATTACATATATACACACATAAATGCATATATACACACACACATCGAGCGTAGCAGTTAAACAGAGCCCTGAAGTCATGCTATCCATACGCACTTTAATTTCAATTGTGCTTGAGTGAACGTGTTTCAACTCTAAACTTGTAATAGGCATACTATTTCCAACACACACAAATGAGCCTCGATAAACCCTGTTTCCCTTGCACATATTAGTTAGCGAGCCACTTGTAATCTAGCACTAAATGAGCAGAACAATATATTTCAGAAGAATCTTCACATAACACAAACTTTTGTTCTCATTAAAAAAAAGTCTATATATCAACAATAATTTTAATTTCAACATGTAACATGATTTTATAGCTATCAGATGGTTAGTTTTGGAATTAAAAATATTTAGCCCTCTATATATCAAGTGTAGAGTAGTAAAAAGTCATTGAGGATGTCTCATTTTTTACTAAAGATAGAAAGTTGAAACCCCTTTTTAGAAGCTATTTTCACATGAATCTCAATATATCATGGACTATGTCTAAAAATACCAATAACTTAATTCACTTACTAAATACCTACTTTAAAATAAAAAATGATGGTTCTGGAACTGAACCTCTCTGTTCTTTAAAAGATATATAAGGTCATATAATAAATTGTTTTTATTTCTTTATTTTTTTAAAGTTGTGAATGACACAAACATGGAAAATACTTTGCTTACTATATTTTTGGTTTATTTAAATATAGACAATCAACAAATCCTACGTGCAGTAATTTATGGTGGAACAAGTGTTTGGAAAAATAGGTAATGAAATCAGGCAATGGAAATTTCAAGGAACATGTGTTTGGGAATCTATTTTTAGATTATTCTAAATTTATTTACATGTTTGTATGTGTCTTTTAAAGGATACATATCCTTTAAAATCCAATTTGAAAGTAAAATATGTTGTTTCAATTATTACACCACTAACATCATTGTGATTACAATTCCTTAATATAAAAATGATGACTTACTAATACATGTGTAAAGAAAAGAGATGTATTCCAAATACCCAAATATTAAAATGTTAGACAAATGTATGTATTAGTTTATGTATCTGTATGCGTGTTTAGGTGTCACACCTACATACACTTACATACTGTGACACTTACATACACTTACATACTATGACAAAAATAGCCCTATTCTTGGGTTTTACCACACAGTATTTTACAGCAGAAAGTACTCCACACACACTGGATTAGGTGTAAATGCACTGGCCTATTTATTTACAGACAATTTACAGGAATAGAATTTTAACATAAACAAAACATAATACATTCTTGCTCAACAGCGCTTGCTAAACAGAATAAAGCAGTCCTAACTGAAGTTGTGTGGCTTTTCCACACAACTGCAAATTACAAACAATATCAAAACTTGTGGACATTAGCATATTTTTTGTCTCTCTCCCACATATTCTAAGTAGCAGCCCCAGCACACAGCTGATTGACATTAATTTAGCTGTAGGTGAAAAAACCTTAGCTTGTATGGAAACTCTGAACTGGATTTCTCACCTTCTATTCTCTGCCACATCCAAACTGTGGAGTGAATTGACGGCCCTTAATACACATTTAATAGTATATATTCAATACCAACAACAAAATTGCATAATTTGTGAGGAAACATATACTCCATCATATACAATCCCATTAGCTCTGTAACATATCCCCCCCATCTCAGACCCACTGAAATGGGTGACCTTAGCAACAAGTGATTGCATTCTGCAAAGACTATTATCATTTAATTGTTTACTTTCTGCTCTCTGTTCAGTAGAAACATTTAATGATTGCAAACTCAGAAACCAATTGATAACTCTTGCCATGACATGCACGACACAGTATGAAAGGTACAACTCAATTTTATTGCAGAGCATAGAAGTAACAGACTGCATAACACATCCAGCTTGATAACTGCGACACAGATTATAATGGCTTCAGGTCACGCCCCCTTCCAGTGATGTCACACCCCCACTCTCATCACATCTCCCCCTTTTCAAAGAACAAAGCATATGCATTTTTTTTCTGAATACAACAGATAACAATGTATAAAAGAACACGTAAATAAATAAAGAAAAGATACAATCCTGTCTTGGACATCAGGTTAGATTACCCTAGTCCACAGTGACCATGGGATTATTCTGCCCATTCCTCTGGTCACTGCTCTAATTACAGTGCTAATATCGGTAGCGGGCTGGAATTTTCACAACTCTTCCACTTGACATAATTTTATAAGAACTATCTTCTGATGCAGTAGTAGGTAATTGAGAGTCCAATGAAAGCACTAAAGCATCCCCGCTGTGGTCTTGCTGCGGGGAAGTTACGCCTGTTATAATAGGAGATCCCACCGGCTGTGGCTTCTAAGCATCCACTCCCAAACTCTCAGGTACTGGCTGAAGATGTCTTCTATTTTGGCATGGGACAGTCCCTCCCTCAGTAAGGATAACATATGACCTTGGTTCTGGGGAGTGTCCTATTACAGTGGTTGGCGTCTTCCATTTCTTTTCATCATCCAGTTTAACTCTGACACTCTGGTCATATTCAGCTCCTGCAAAGGCCTCACAGAGTGTTTTTGGTTGTTAAAGAATTGGAAGCCTTGTTTCGCCTCTTCATTCCTCCTAAGGACCTCCTGCCATGGAACAGGGAGGGCTGACTTGAACACACCCACAGAAGGTAGAGTGGTGTGAATCTATCATCCTAGCATCAGTTGTGCTAGGCTGTAACATGTGGCTTGGATGGGCTAGGAGAGCTAGGTGGGGCTCAGATTGTTTTAAAATGAACTTGGTGGTTTTAACCACCCTTTCGACCATTCCATTAGCCTGCGGGTAATGCAGACTTGACCTAGAATGAATGAATGAAGTCGTATTCACTGCTGAAGGAACTGAACTCCATGGAAGCAAACTGCATCCCGTTATCACTCACTAGCTGCATTGGTATGCTCCAACGGGCGAAGAAACTTTTAAGGCAGATGATGACAGCCAGAATAGTGGTCTCACTCAGGGGTGTGATCTCAAAATACCTGGAATAATTGTCGATTACGACCAAGTATTTCTTCCCATAGAGTTGGCACAAATCTGCGGCAATCTTCTGCCAAGGGCCTGCAGGCAGTGGGGTGGAAATTAAGGACTCTCTTCTCTGAGTGGGCCAGTGTTCCCGGCAAAAGGCACATTTTAAAACATATCCTGCAATGTCTGTACTGATCCCAGGCCTAATTTAATAACTTATAGGTGTGCAAACCCAAAAAAGGGATGCTAAAGTTAATAGTGTAAGAGGTGAAGGGAAAAACACTACAGATGGTATAAAAATTTCATTAGATCACCATGTGCGCCTTGAATTATATAACCATACAATATAAAATTCAGGAAAAAAGGCTCATAAATGGAGCAAATGGATTAAACTTAATCAGTTTATTAGATGTATGAAATTGGCATAGATTTAGTTCTAAAAGAGGCCAAAATAGGAGATTCAAAAAACAGTTAATTTCTATTAAAATACATTTAATTAAATTCCATACATTTTTTAAAACAAATACATATATATATATACACACTTGAATTGAAACTAATCTAACCTATTTTAAAATTGATGACCGGTCCTAACTAGTAGCAAAAATTAACACATATTTCATATATTCAAGTATATTTAAACACTAGAAAACGAAAAAACATATGGAAACAAATATATGATGAAAAAAATATATAGTGTATATTAATAGCAGAAATTGATACAAATAAAATGGTTAAAAGTTCCTTCTTAAGCTGAAGTTGATACTTTTTAATAGATTTTTGTTCAAACGTATTTCTCCAAAACGTCCCCCAGATTTCTCAGCAGGATAGATGTAGGTCGATGAACATTCAAGCCTCCCAGAGGGTGAGCGAATCTTGGGAATTGTAAGGCGTCTAGGTAGAAAACATAAGCGTCTGCTTAGGTAGATATCAAATGCTTCACAAAGCAAAAGCACATTGGTACTTATACATTAGTAACTGAAGGTCTGCGCCGCACCAGGTTCTCCTTTCTGCCAGGGGTCACAATCTGTTCTTTACACTCCACGGATCACCTCGGAGCTTAGACGCTGACCGCTACAAGGGTAGACTTTAGAGGGATCCGGAAAAAGCCGCCAAACGAAAAAACACCTGTGTTGGTGGAAAATAGGCTGCTAACAGCCCTTAGTTGCAGGATCAGTATGTAAGACGAAATAATAAAGTAGTGCACAATCACTGAGCAACGCGTTTCAAAGTCTTTGTCAAAAAAAAAAGTTGATACTTTTTAATAGATTTTTGTTCAAACGTATTTCTCCAAAACGTCCCCCAGATTTCTCAGCAGGATAGATGTAGGTCGATGAACATTCAAGCCTCCCAGAGGGTGAGCGAATCTTGGGAATTGTAAGGCGTCTAGGTAGAAAACATAAGCATCTGCTTAGGTAGATATCAAATGCTTCACAAAGCAAAAGCACATTGGTACTTATACATTAGTAACTGAAGGTCTGCGCCGCACCAGGTTCTCCTTTCTGCCAGGGGTCACAATCTGTTCTTTACACTCCACGGATCACCTCGGAGCTTAGACGCTGACCGCTACAAGGGCAGACTTTAGAGGGATCCGGAAAAAGCCGCCAAACGAAAAAACACCTGTGTTGGTGGAAAATAGGCTGCTAACAGCCCTTAGTTGCAGGATCAGTATGTAAGACGAAATAATAAAGTAGTGCACAATCACTGAGCAACGCGTTTCAAAGTCTTTGTCAAGCTCAGTTCAAAAGTTAATGATACCGGCCTTTTATACCCTAGAACAGTCATTTTTAAATCCTTAAAGGGATAGCCGCTTATTTATTTATTTTAACGTTTTTTTGCATTGTTATATAAATTCTTGCTTGTTTCACAGAAAGTTTAATCCTGACAACATTTAAACAGGCAAAAACCATCAAATCAAATGTTTATACCTCTATACTAATAATATATATATTCCATAAATGTAAATATGAAGGAGCGCATTCCAAGAAACCTAAAACTAAAATTTAACACAAACCGGATAATTTTAAGTACAATTCAAATCCAATACACATACCTATAAAATATAAAAGAAGTTCAAATAAAAATAAAAATAATAATAATATAAATAAAAATGAAAATTTCACTTAAACTAAAATGCTCTCAATGTTCACAAAACCTTTTTGTAGACATATATAACTATCTTACAAAAATATCTTATAAAAATATCTTATAACAATATCTTATAAAAATTATATGCATAAGAATTAAAAATAAAAATCAATTGAGCCCATTACAAGAAACATCTATTAAAAAAAATTAAATTTGAAACCCCCATTTTTAGCCTCGATTTTAGTCTATGCCCATCAGAAATAGACATCTCATTATACACATTCCTGAGCCTTATTTCTCTCTCCATTCCAAGAACCAAATCAGTTAGATAAAAGTTTAAAAAATAAATACAATTAAAAATTAAAAAACTTCATACAATATACCCAATTTCATAAATACCCACTACGTATACCAATTAAACATGTTTTTAAAGCCATCTCATTAGTTCATAAAAACACCTAAATCAAATTCCAAATCCAATCCATTGGGGTGCAATGTCTTAAGCTCAAAAATCCATTTTGCTTTTAACCTTAAGAGTTCATTTCTAATATCAACCCCTCTCCAACTGGGACGAACTTTATAATAGTGTACTTAAAGTGACTTAGATTTCCACTTTTACATATTTTAAAATGTTTCGGAACTGGTAAATCCTGATTTCTAGGATTATTCATGTTTTCTACTGAATTCAAGTGTTCCCTTATTCTATCTTTGGCAGTTCATTCCGACTCACCAATATACTGAGCCCCACATGAACACTCTATTAAATAAATTATATTTGAGTCTGTACATCTAAAAACCCCATTTATAGGCTGCCCGGCTCTCAGGCCAACCTCGCTTTATATACTTGATAACTTCTTGAAGATCTGTGTCAAGGCATTTTTCCCTTCTTATCCGGTCTAACTTCTTTGAAGAGATGGATCTAGATGCCAGAACTGAATCCACGTACGCTTTTACATCTGACATCTGACTCAGTCGAAGATCCTTCAGCAGCAGCCAGCGGGAGCCTGGAAAGTGTACCTGCCACTACCAGTTGTTTGCCTGGCACATGCACTGCCTGAATGTTGAACCCGAGAAGCCTCATCAGGAGTCTCTGACATCTTAGGGGTGCAATTTCAATATCATAGGAATTAATTAGAGGAACTTATGGTTTATGCTCAGTTTCCAGACTGAACTTCTTCAAACCCCCTAGGTAACATTGGAAGCACTCACAGACCCAAACTGCAGCCAAGCATTCTTTCTCAATTTGGGTGTATTTTGATTATGCAGTTGTCAGTGTATGGGAGCAGTAAGCGATGGTCTGTACTTTACTCTCCTTTAACTGCAGGAGAGTGGCCCCTAACCCATAACTGCTTGCAATAGCACTAACCACAGTCCTTTTGGAAGGGTACTAGAACCCCAGCAATGGGGCAGACCACAGCAGGGACTTGATCCATGAAAATATTTTTTTCTTGTGGTGGTCCCCAGACCCAGGCGACATTTTTTTTTTTTTTTAAATAATTTTTTATTGAGGTTTTGCGATAGGGAATGACATACAATGGTTGCCTTGTAACAATAAAGATAGGTGAATCATTATGCAATAAACATTGTTGTATATAGAACAAACAAAAAAATAAAAAGGATAATAAATGAAAAAGAGACATAACAATGTATAATAACAAATAGGCTTCTCAAACCTCCATTTTCTGAACACAATAGCTTAATTGGTTGGTTAGTTAGATGGCCCCTTATGGGCCTTTTAAACACTAGGAACTGAAAAGGCTTAAGGTAACCAAATTGGCAGCCACATATGGGCTTTCAAATATCCAACAACAGCGGGTAAGCACCACTCTAAATATAAGTTATTGGACAAGAGTCATATATATTTAACCAGAGAGTAAAGGGGAGGGGGGTTAGCAATTAACTATAGGATAGTCAATGTAATCTATGGACTCTAAGGGTCACTGCCACACTTGCAAAACTAAGGATACATTGCAATTAAAGAGGGAAACTGCACACAAATAAATTCAACGTTGTATGGACTGTATGCCTATCTTAAGGTTGAGAGCCTCATGCAACAATAAACATATAAAGAAAAGGAAAACTGGGCTAAAATTATAGACTAAGTTTAACTAACAAATGTTACTTCCGTGCAGACTATGCTGATATGTATTAGAGAGGATATTGCCTTGTAATATAAATTGGTCAAGTCCCCTAGTCTTTCAAAATATTGAGAGAGGGAATAGAATTATATTGCTTATGCCAGTCATACTCCTTAATCTAACATATGCAGGGATCAGGACATAATTATAGCTTAGTATAAATAATCTTAAAGCATTTCAAACTATAAGACCCTCATTTAAGCAAAATTGGAAGGTGTCTAATAGCGAAACATCCCTTTGAAATGAAAATTAAAACAAAGTCTGTTGCATCCAGGCATACAACTATTAACCATAAACACATAAATCTGAAAGTAAATACCTGAGCAGTGGGAAGGTTTAAAGTGGAAGAGAGCATGGGATAGCCTGTGAGTTTAGTCCATAAGTATGTGCCCACCGTGGATACCTATGGTAGAGGGAATATACTGAGAGTCTCTTGGTTGCTATTGCTAAATGCAGATAAGGGAGAGGAGTTGAGATAGGAAGTGAATGTAAATTTAAAAAGTTTTGGGAGATGTAAATAAATAAGAAAAGTTCCCCCCTAGTAGCTCCCAATTTTTGCAAACATCAACTCTCTATATTTTAGTGCTATAACCCTGTTCACAGAATTAAAGGCATGGAGTGAAATATAGGGCAACATTCCCTCTCAAAACTAGAATATAGTGTGTGCTAACGAGACTGAAATGTTGAAACAAAGGGGTAAACTCTGGTATTCAACTAAGGAGTAACTGAATAAATTACCCAAGCTGCAATGGCTCTTTCCTGCGTTTTCTTCGGAGATAGACCCAATGCATATTTATCTCAGAAGGAACAGATCATTTGTGTAACATTAAATTATTACTTCAGGCATTTTATGCATATAAGGAGCACATAGCAAGTAAGGTGAATCAAACTATTAACCAGGACTTTCAATGTAACATCTAACTGAACTGATTCCCTTGACAAAACGGAGAGCTAAAAGGAAAAGTGAGACAAACCACATATTTAATAGTAAGAATCACATAGTGTCCAGAATAGTATAATAGTCTATGAGAAGACCTTGGCAAAAATTCCTCTATCTGAACAGAGAGAGTGTCAGTCAGTAGATTAACCCCATAGTCAGGCATGAAATCAAAGAGTCAATCTTTTCCCACGGCAATCTGCCAGGTATATTGAGACAGTCCATGTCAGGATAATTTTACCCAATCCCTCTTCGGGTGTGACTGCGCCAGTTACTGACCTGAAAAGAGCTTGCTATGAAGGAACTGAAAAAAGGGTGCCAACGAGAGCACTCCCCTAGACGAATATGAGCTGCCAGAGATGAAGACTGCAGGTGAGTATAAAAAAGTGGTGTCGCATCTGACCCTACTAGCAAGGGACCCACCGAAAATATTGGGCCTCCGGTCATCACCGGAGCCTTAGTTGAAATAATACAGCACATCAGGTGTTTGGACAAAGCCACTAACGCTTGAAATTGCTTCTCCGGTGTTCTCTCCATCCCTAGAGAGATATTGACAGATGCGTCTTCCAAGCCTCCACTTCTATGGCTCAGAGTATTAGCTTCCTGCAATTCCACGGGCGGTATCTCCCGCGGAGCAAAAGTAAGTAGAGTAGACTCAGCCACGCTGAGAGAAGGCTGTGAGCAGTGATGCTGAGAGTCATAGTCAATTGCGCTTGCTAATGGTAACTCCATAGACGGCTCCACATGAGGGTTGTACCCCCCTCTTATTAGCAGTGAAATGGCTCTGCTTTACCCAGCAGGGGGGGTATGCTGATGGTAGAAGACAGCCTGTCCAGACAGCTTAAAAGATGGTTTCTTAATTGCAAACTGCACAAAATATATATCGTTTGGTTCAACTTTGCTTCTTGCATCCAATTCCACATGAAAGTCTCCTGAGTTTCCAACTGGAAAGTGGATAAATAGTATATCAACTATATAAGGCCTAGAGCTTCTGAGTTTCATGTCTGGACATGATGGCTGCTAGGACACGCCCCCAGGCAACATTTTTTTTAACAATTTAGTGATAGGGTGTAACACTGTAGACAAATCTGGTAGGAACTTGCCCACATAATTCACAAGGCCCAATACTTGTCTCAGCTCACATCTACATCTGAAAGACTTTTCATCTGTTTAATAGCAATGATTTTGCAAGAGTCTGTCTTGATACCATCCTCTATTAATGATGTGCCCAAAATAGCATAATTCAGATTTTCTAAAATGGTTCTTTTCTTTATTCAATTTCAGCCCAGACTCTCTGATGGTCTGAAGAACACAGCTCAACCGCTAATCGTGTTCTTCCAGGGTGGACCCATACACCAGGATATCATCCATGATGACTACCATGCCATCGTGATCCCTCAGGAGGGAACTAATTTCTCTTTAAAACATTTCAGGGGCAGAAGATATCCCAAAAGGGAGTCTGCAAAAGCAAAACCGACCTACCAGTGTAATGAAGGTAGTCAGTTTGCGGCACTTTGGGTCTAGAGGTATCTGCCAGAAGTCGCTGGAATCATCAAGCATAGAAAATAATTTTGTCCCAGTCGGCAGCACATATCTCTCCCTTTTCACAGTCTCATTCAGCCATTTCAAATCTACGCAGATGCATACCTTCCAGTTCTTCTTTGCAATGGGAACAATGAGAGCACACCAGTCAGTTGCTTTAGCTACTTCAATAACTCATGAGCGGGAATGGAATTCTACAAGGAGTAGTAATACTGTATAGGACTTCATCAGCTTTAAGTGATATTCAGACTGGCCTGCAGTTCAATAAGCCCAATTCGCCAAACTTTTCTTCCGTAATATAATTTACTCTGGTGACAAGGCCCGGACTACAGGCTGCTTTCCTGCTCAATAGGTTGTTAACACTCTGCCCTCTGATTACATGTACCCACATGGTGAATTTCTTCTGCTTGTACTCACCGCTAGTGAGAAATTTTCCCGCACAATCTATGCAGCCTCCAGGACTATGAACCTTTGTCATGTAATTTTTACAAGCTGAGGCTGTCAAGGCAGTTTCATGAATGCTGCAAGGGATATAACTGTAATATCTGCTCCTGTGTCAATCTTAAAGGCAACCTTGGCTCCCATCACTGTAAGGGTAACCTGCCAATCTTCATCTGAACCAGACTGTTCTACAACAGACCCTACAAAGGACACATATTGAGCTTCTTGATCATTGTTCACCTGCATCTCTTTAAAAGACTCAGTTTTACACACCACTTCAAAATGGCCCATCCAGTTGCACTTCCTACATCTTTTGTCTTTAGCGGGATATATAAAATTCACTTCATGGGTACGGTTACAACGTGTTCAATGAGTCTGCTGCACCCACCCACCCACTTCTGGGCCTATCTGCTACCCTCGGTCTACCTCTCACACTCTGCCTGTCATCTGCAGCTCTCCTGAACAGCTGCACTTCATCTACAATACTCCCAGACCTTATGTCATGTGGGCAATGCTGCAGGCTGAGAGAAATCAAAAGGCTCAGGTGTAGTAAATTTTGACATCATCATTAATCAGGAAATAGAAGCACAGGTACGTACTTCTAACACTATGTCATGAGATGCAGGACACAGTATGGAAGGTACAACTCAATATTATTGCAGAGCATAGTAACAGACTGCATAACACATCCAGCTTGGTAACTGCAACACAGATTATAATGGCCCCCCAGGCCACGCCCCCTTCCAGTGATGTCAGACACCCACGCTTATCGCAACCCTACTATTTTTTTCTTTGTTTTCCCTCATCCATATAAGTGGAGCATGGTCAGACACCAGTCTTAACTTCCTCCTTAAAAAGATAATATTTTAAAGTGTCAACCACTTATTTTATTTCCACACACTCCTTCACTAATATTGCATATTTAATTTCATGGGGATCAAGTTTCCTACTAAAAAAACAGAATGCCCTTCTCCCTGTTTCTCTTGAGAAAGGACCACTCCAAGACCCACATCTGAAGCATTAGTCTGGAAAATAAACTCCTTGAAAAAGTCAGGGGTTATCAGATCTGGCTGGTTGCTCGTGGACTCCTTAAGCCATCTCTATGTTTTTCCAGCTTCTGTAGACCATTAAACAATTACAGGGGATTTTGCTTTTGCCAAATCAGTTAAAGGACTAGCAATCATTGCAAAGTTAGAAATAAAACTCCTGTAATAACCAGTCAAACCACAAAAAGCTCTTGCTTCTTAGTTATTGGCCTTGGTCACTTTTGTATGGCTTCAATTTTAACAACCTGTAATTTCACCAAACCTCTACCAATGGAATATCCTAAATATTTAGTCTCTTCTACTCCAATTGTACATTTGCTAGGGTTAGCCAGCATTTAGTATTGAGTTCAGAACAGCTTGTATCTTTGGCAGATGAGATTACCAATCCTTGCTATGTATCACAACATCACCTAAGTATGATGCTGCATAGCTTGCTTGTGGCTTTAATATTCTGTCCATCATTCTTTGGAATGTGGAAGGTGCCCTATGTAAACCAAAAGTTAAAACTGTATATTGAAATAGACCATTGGGTTTGTAAAATCCAGTCTTTCCCTTTGTCTGCTCAGTGAGTGGCACCTGCCCTTGGTTAGGACCATTGCCATTAGGTGTCAGGCATTCCCGAGTCTCTCTAGCAACTCATCAATTCTTGACATAGGATACACATCAAATTTTGAAATAAAATTCAGTGTATGATAATCATCACAAAATCAAATTGTGCCATCAAGTTTTGGTACCAGAACAATTGGACTACTCTAGTCACTTTGTGATTCTTCAATAATATCCAAATCTAACACACATTCTCAACTTCTATATTCAGGTATTCTGTACGGCTTAATCTTAATCTTAAACCTTTTCACTGGTGCTGTGATAATGTCCTGTTTATTACTTTAGTTCTACCTGTGATTGTGGAAAATACCTCTTTATTTATTCAGAGGAACTATTTTACCTCTTGTTTCTGATATGCAGGCAAAGTTTCATAAATATTCACTTCAGGTTTACTTTTATTTTCAACAGAACAAGCTGTTGCTTCTGTAAAAAAAATGACCTCCCTTTCTTTCCAAGGCTTCAATAAATTCAGATGATATGTTTGTTCCTTCTCAAATCTACCTGGTTGCTGTACTCATTAATTAATTTCACCTGTCCTTTCCATTACCTCATAGGGTCCCTGCCATGTTTTCTTTTGATCTTGTTTGTCCTTTTCCATATTATCTCTAACTATAGGCATAATGGCTGCCATACACTCCTGCATCTGAGATATATGTTTAATAACACTATACTGTGGGTTAGACACCTGTTTCTATGTCCCCTTAGTTATATCCAATAAACCCCTGAGATACATACCGAGAACGTTGTAGGTGTTTAAGCCATGTGGAGTAATTACCATTTTCTACATCTTCAATCTTATCTCTGTCTAGAAGTGTACCTTCTTTTATGAAATTGCTTAAGGGAGTTGTATATCCCCATTCTGTTGATCTTTGGTAGTTTTTTTCTAGTCCACCTGTGAGTTCGGCATTGACTGGAATAGGAAAGAGGGGGGATCATTCTCCTGATATATACCACTTCTGTGACAATATCGTGCCCCATGATTTAAATATGTGGCTATGTATTTCTAATAATTAGCATTGTGGAGTTCTGAGGGTCTTGGGTACCCAGCACGAGTGAAATGTGTTAGGCGGTAGGGAGATATTCAGAATTTCCGACTTATTTGGGTTTACTAAGATGTTAAATTACTGGCCAAAAGTATTTAATTCCGTCAGTATTTCTTTTTATGGAGTGATGTGGATTACTAATGGTAAAGAGCACATCGTCAGCGTATAACGCAATTTTAAAGCTGTGGGAACCTATCTCTATGCCATGTATGTTGTGATTTGATCTCACATGAGCTGCAAGGATTTCCATTGTGAGGATGAATAATAAAGGAGATAGCAGGCATCCTTGTCTTATACCGTTGTTTATTCCAAATGTTTGTGAAAGCATGCTGTTTGCCTTGACCTTAGCTGTAGGTTGTGAATATAGACTAAATATACGTTTAAGCATTTTGGGGCCTAAGCCTATGAAAGTCAACATTTCTCGCAAAGAAATCCAATTCAAGCGGTCAAACACCTTCTCAGCATCAGTTGCCAAGAAGACCGCCAGTATTTTGTTATGTTTGGCATATGACATCAGAGTCAGTGCTCTTATTGTATTGACAAGAGAGTTGGCACTAGCAATTAGTGCATACGGGCAGGCTGACCTTTTACAGCAGTCAGTACGCTGGGGGATAGATCCTGCCTATTATCCGCCAAAAGCGAGAAACTGGCTGTTCCTGGTAGCTGCAATAGGGGAAATCCCTCTGCACACAGCGTGTGCGGATCGATTCAGCGTGTATGGAACAGGTAATCTGCTTCACAGGTGATTCCAGAGGGCTGCACACTGACGTAGCACAGTGCCTGCAAAGATGATTTTTTAACTTCATTTTATCCCTCTGGATACTCTATCCTATTTATTGAGATTAATTTTAGGTGTTAGACACCTCCCCTTTTTTTCTAAAGATGTTTTATCACTTTATACGCCATGTCACTTTATGTCCCGCATATTATTATGAAACTATGTCTGGTTTTTCATGTTAAAGGGACACTGTACCCAAAATTTTTCTTTCGTTATTCAGATTGAGCATGACATTTTAAGCAACTTTCTAATTGACTCCTATTATCAAATTTTCTTCATTCTCTTGGTATCTTTATTTGAAATGCAAGAATGTAAGTTTAGCTGCCGGCCCATTTTTGGTGAACAACCTGGGTTGTCCTTGCTGATTGGTGGATAAATTCATCCACCAATAAAAAAAGTGCTATCCAGAGTACTGAAACCAAAAAAAAGCTTAGATGCCTTCTTTTTCAAATAATGATAGCAAGAGAACGAAGAAAAATTGATACTAGGAGTAAATTAGAAAGTTGCTTAAAATTGCATGCTCTTTCTAAATTACAAATGAAAAAAATTTGGGTTCAGTGTCCCTTTAACACACACTGCTAGGAAGCTCCTCCTGTTTTTTCATCTTTTCGTTTTTCTAGTTTTATAGTTTTATCAAACTATTTTGTTTTACGTTATCAGTTTAGTTGTAGGTTATTTTATGTTGCCTTTCTCAAGATTTCCCTTATATGCCTGGATCTCCTTACGTTATTATTTATACCATTCCCTAAGGTCATTGGCTTACACATTTTTATTTCATGAGTCATATATTTTATGTACCTTTTTTATGTTCAGCGGCTCCTCCATTTGGTGCTATTCTCTTTCTCACCCCTAAGCTTTAGTCATTTATTTCTCATGCACATCCCCCTGCTTATCATTTAGGTCTTTAGAATTATCATTCCAAATTTCTCCTACCAACATATACCAGTATTAGTGATTTTACCCCCTTCATAGCATATCTAGATAGGCTCAGTAGCTTCTGATTGGTGGCTGCACATAGATGCCTCATGTGATTCACTCACCAATATGCATTGCTATTTCTTTAACAAAGGATATCTAAAGATTGCACCAAATTAGATAATAGAAGTAAATTGGAATGTTGTTTAAAATTGTATTCTCTATCTGAATCGTGAAATACATTTTTTGGGTTTAATGGCCCTTTAAATTTGAATTCTGACTCGGAACACACAACCAACAGGATTAAATACAGTGAAGAGGCTAACCTACCTAAACTTCAAGAGACCCAAAAAGAAACACTTGAATCGCCTATAACATTAACGGAGGTTCTCCACAATCACGTACCTTCACTCTGGGAAAAGTCCGGGGCATGATGGCTTCACTAATGCTTATTACAAAGGATTAAATAACATCTTAGCTTCCCATCTTAAGAACCTATTTGACACATTAGATAAGGGACAAAATATTCCTCCTGAGATGCAACTAGCACATGTATTGGTCATATTAAAACCAGAAAAGACACCAAAAGACCCAAAAAATTACAAACTCAGATCTAAAAATTTTAGGAAAAATGTTAGCAAAACAATTAAACAAGGTCCTACAGGAAATAATACACACAGACCAAATGGGGTTTGTCCCTCGAAGAGAGGTGATGAACAATAAAATAAGAGCATTTAAAAAGAGTATGCAAATAAGCATACAATAGGGTGCGCTTATAAAAATAATAAAACAAAATGTGTTATGAAAAATAAAAAACTAAAACTAACAGTGCATATAATGAACAATAAGTGCTGAAAAAAAACAATCAATGCAAGTTGCAAAACAGTGCAATAAAAAAAGTGCTATAAATCATATACATAAATAGTGTCAAATAAGAGGTGTAAAATATAGATTTTACATTAGATTAGAGCTATTTTGAGTGCTTATTATTTATTTATTATTAATATATAATGTCCAGTTGCTATTTTTTAGTATCATCTTATATTAATTGTGACAAGTTGCCGCCACACTTTTCTTCATATTGTCGACTGTTATTGATTTTATACTGTAAGACTTTTTAGCTGTTATAATGTTTTATTTATGGTACGTCTCTCCTGCTTTTTACTAGAACTGTGTAAATCCTTTGATGTCAAGTCTTATATTGTGGCAGTTACGTGCCTTGTTTTTATTCTTATACTTTGTATCAGATGTATTGTTAGTTTTCATTGGCGGATTCCCTGCCCAATCATGTTCCATTAGTGTGTTTTTAAAGCCCACATGAGGGCTCAACCTGTTATATTACCTGATGAAATGGCCAAAGAGCATAACGGCCGAGAAACGCGTTGTATTGCTCTAAATAAATTCTACTTCTATCAATACATCTGATTCTGCTGTAATCATATACAGTTACTACGCCCAGACAACTGCCATATTTTTTTTAACACTGGTCTTATTGAGTCCTCATGGATCGTCTTTGCAGGCACTGTGCTACGTCAGTGTGCAGCCCTCTGGAATCACCTGTGAAGCAGATTACCTGTTCCATACACGCTGAATCGATCCGCACACGCTGTGTGCAGAGGGATTTCCCCTATTGCAGCTACCAGGAACAGCCGGTTTCTCGCTTTTGGCGGATAATAGGCAGGGTCTATCCCCCAGCGTACTGACTGCTGTAAAAGGTAAGCCTGCCAACTCTCTTCCATCGTTGCTGTTCCCCCTTTGTTTTCACTTACCAGTACGATATCATACCATTAGGCGCTCTCTTCTTTCTGTCTCCATCTCTTAGATCACACGACTCACCACCGGTCTCGAAGAGGAGCTGCCTTCACTTTTTTAATTTGTTTGGTGACTGCACCATTTTTTTTGAACACTCTCATTCAGAACTCTTTATCCGGTTGTTTTTCCACTGAACATTTGTTGTTTTTTCCTTTGCATTGAATTATTCACCAAATCTTTTTTACACTATCGATCTAGGTTTTATTTACCGGACTTTATTACTTTACTATTTGGGACAAACATACCATAAGATATTTCGTTGTTCTATTACTTTTGAACTGAAATATCTATATTTTACACCTCTTATTTGACACTATTTATGTATATGATTTAGTGTTTATAGCACGTTTTTTATTGCACTGTTTTGCAACTTGCATTGATTGTTTTTTTTCAGCACTTATTGTTCATTATATGCACTGTTAGTTTTATTTTTTTATTTTTCATAACACATTTTGTTGTTTTATTATTTTTATAAGCGCACCCTAATTGTATTGCCCATTGCCTCTCTTTGAGGGGCAAACCCCATTTGGTCTGTGTGTATTATTTCCTGTAGGACCTTGTTTAATTGTTTTGCTAACATTTTTCCTAAAATTTTTAGATCTGAGTTTGTAATTTTTTGGGTCTGTTGGTGTCTTTTCTGGTTTTAATATGACCAATACATGTGCTAGTTGCATCTCAGGAGGAAGATTTTGTCCCTTATCTAATGTGTCAAATAGGTTCTTAAGATGGGGAGCTAAGATGTTATTTAATCCTTTGTAATAAGCATTAGTGAAGCCATCATGCCCCAGACTTTTCCCAGAGTGAAGGTACGTGATTGTGGAGAACATCCGTTAATGTTAGGCGATTCAAGTGTTTCTTTTTGGGTCTCTTGAAGTTTAGGTAGGTTAGCCTCTTCACTGTATTTAATCATGTTGGTTGTGTATTCCGAGTCAGAATTCGAATTTAAGTTGTATAGTTTGGAATAATATGAGCTAAAATTACTTGCTATATCTAAGCTATCTTGTAGTGTTTGGTTTTCTGGGGTGATTTACTTATGGATTTGCGATTTAAGATTTTGCAATTTTAATTGTTTAGCTAACCATGGTCCTGCTCTATTACTTTTGTAAAAATATGCTTCCTTAATGCCATCCTGTGTGCTTATTTTGTTAATATTAAGTTTATCTCTTGTTTGAGTTTGGTGATACTTGTTAGCAAGGTGCTTGGGGGAGTTTTTATGTTGCACTTCAAGCTTGTTTAGCTGATTTGTTAGGGTAATGATTGAAGAGTTGTAGGTTTTCTGCTGTCTTTAATGCGTTCCCCTCTGATAACATCTTTGTGGGCTTCCCAAATACTGCTAGGCTGTATATCTGTTGTGCTATTGATTTGAAAGTATTCAACTAGGGATTTATGTAACGCTTCCCGGTGTCAGGGTATTGTAGTAAGGAATCATCCAATCTCCATACAAAGGAAACTACTGGTTGGTCTGACCAGTCCGAGTGGATGGAGGTAGCCGAGTGATCTGACCACACAGTTGCGTGTATGTCCAGGTCTTTTACTAGTGATAATTGTCTTCTATCTATAAAGAGGTAGTCGATCTGTGTGTATATTAAACATGGATGGGAGAAAAAAGTAACGTTTTTTTGAGTTGGGTGTTGAATCCTCCAAGCATCCACCAATTCCAAATGATTAATGCAGGTGAAAATACTGTTGGGAGCTCTAGACTGGGCTTTAGTGGAGCCTGATGATGTATCTAAATTTAAAATTAGGTCTGTTGCAATATTTAGATCTCCTCCCAGTATCAATGTCCCTTTCCTATGTTCAGTTACTAGTGAAAGTAAGCGTTGGAAGAACCTATGTCTATTGCCTTGAAGTTCATACATGTTAACCAAAGTAATCGGTCGGTTAAATAGGAGGTCTGTAATTAACAATATTCTCCCTTCAGTGTCGATAGCCTTATTCAAAATTGAAATTGTAAATGTTTGTGAATTAGTATGCTTACTCCCTGTTTTTTAGATGTGTATGAATTGTGGAACCCTAATGGAAAGTCCCTAGAGGTGAATTTCATTTCTGCCTTCAATGGGAAGTGGGATCCTGGGATAAAGATGATAGCATCTTTATACCTGGCAAAGTTTCTGAGTGCAGTTGAGTGCTTGGTAGGGGAGTTAAGCCCTTTTGGGTTTTGGGAAATACTATTTACGTTTGTGTGCATCATGATTGTGGGTTCTGCTGTCTGTGCACGTGTGATAACAGGTACTAAGGAGGAAGCCTAAAATTCTCTTCTTTTGTGATCTAGAATGAGTAGGTACAAAATAACAATGAACCTGTGATCATTTTAAACAAGTTAACATACAATTTAAAACAAAAATAAGTTGAGTATATATGTAGAACTTAAAAGGAGAAAGGATTCCCGTGATAAAGTCACTTCTCAACTTAGAAATGAGATTGGGGTGAGAAGGGAGGGGGGGGGTTAAGGCAGATGTCAACGCCAGTTCATTCTGGATGGGCACAAAATATTAGAACAGTAAAGAGTTATAGTAAAGTCTGATCAAAGGGGGACTCTCATTATTAAGCCTGTCCGATAGGCTAGCATCCAATTAGTGGTCTTCTTCCTGGATCTATAAGATCCAATGATGGCATGGTTTCAAGTTGGGTCTAGGAATTTTGATTAAGTTGTAGGAGTTGTGATGGCAGCACTTTTCCTCTTCTTTGCCATTGTAGTCCATTCTACATGTTGGGGCTTTGGTGCATTCCTTTTATGCTGTTGTCTGTCTTGGGTGTTAGTAGAGAGGGTAGGGCAATCTCAACTGTTTACAAAAGCAATCCAATTCATCTGGTCCTGTGTACATATAGGTTTTGTCTTCTTTTACCACTTTTATGGCAAATAGGAACCCCCAATGGTAGGGGATCTCTAGATCTTGTAGATGAAGAGTCATATAGCGTGCTTCTCTGTGCTTTGCCAATATAATTGGGCTGAGGTCAGCATAGATTTGAAGAGTATCTTCCCCAAAGTATATTGGTGCTTTTTCCCTAGCTGCTTGTAAGATTCTTTCCTTACCCGAAAATTTGTGACAGCAAATGATTATGTCCCTAGGATGAGCTGACAATGGCGGCTTCGGCCTTAGGGCTTTGTGAGCTCTATCCAGACTGATGGCATCTTTCTTATTGTCAAGCAGATACTTACATAAGTTCTGGAGGTATGAATTAATTTGTTGTGGTAATTTTTCAGGAACAGCACGGATTCTCAGATTTTGGTGGCGTCCTCTGTTATCTAAGTCCTCCATTTGTGTTTGTAGGTGCTCAATAGTTGTGTGTTGCTGTTGCAGAGCCATTGTCATGTTAACTGAAGATTGCTGTGTTTCTTCAACCTGCTCTTCTAATAAAAGAACTCTGTTACCAAGCTCACTGATATCCCTTTTGACTTCAGCAAGTCCATCTTTAATAACTTTACTGACCTGCATCATAAAGAAAGTAAGATCCACTTTGGAAGTCAAGGTTTGGAGGACAGCTCGAGTTATAGGTGTATAGTATCCCAGCTGTGAGGTAGCCATTTGATCTGTGATGTCTGTTGTTTCTGCTGTGAGTAACTCTGTTTCACCGCTGATCTGCGGC
Organism: Bombina bombina; assembly: GCF_027579735.1. Lineage (NCBI taxonomy): Eukaryota > Metazoa > Chordata > Amphibia > Anura > Bombinatoridae > Bombina > Bombina bombina. The sequence goes on along the minus strand of NC_069500.1, from coordinate 1,053,309,936 downwards.
TCCATGGCCTTAAAAAAAGAGTTAAGCTTCCCGACTCAGTAGGGCCCCTGGACAGTTTATCAGCTTTGCTCTTATTTTTAGAAGCCATCCTATAGTGATAAATTTTGCCTTGGTAAGTTCTGCTATTTGTCTGAGAAGTAGTGTATTGAGAATGGCGTCATTTTACTTGTGTGGTGAGTGCTTGTTTTGTTAGTTAGGTAAAGCATTAGCCCCAAATATGGGCTAATTGACAGGTCAAAGTGTCCTTCAATGGCTTATTAAATGTCCCCACAGAGTTAGATATGTAATTTCACTTACTTGGCAAGTTTTTTAAATTGTGTGTTTTTGAGGTCTCAGGCTCTGGGATGGTAGGAGCTGCACCACAAGCTGTTGTCTGCTTGTGTAGGCCTTGGTGCCAGGACAGACCACTGCTGCTATCTTTATCCGCCACCAGTGTTCTGGCCTTACCGGAGCTTCGCTCAGTGCCTGGGGACCTTGTCCTGTGTTACGGTGCTCATGAGCAACTGTGTTCTGCCAGGTATCTCGGTATTCTTAATCGCGGCCTGTTCCGAGGGTGAGCCGTGGCTCGTCATATCAGACTTTTTGGTCGAGATTTGTAGTCTGTTCCCAATATGATCTACCCCCTGGGGTTATCTTTGGTAGAAGGGATGTGGATTGGAGCTAAATATTGCCTTTGATCCGACTAGTTATTTGCCCATTAGAGCTGGCGGAGCTTTTTTTTACAGAAAGGGTGGTGGATTCATGGAATATACTTCCATTTGAGGTGATAAACACAAAGACTGTAAAGGTATTCAAAAATGCCTGGGACATGCATAAGGCTATGCTAAGGAAAAAGTAACATGTAATATGCGTAGACTTGATTGGCCTTTTTGGTTCTTATCTACCGTCAAATTCTATGTTTCTATGTAAATCTGTTGGTGCTCTACAAATAACCGATAATAATAATAATAATAATAATGTAAGGTTAGGCTGTTTATTTAATGTAATGTTAGGATTTTTATTTTACTGTAATGTTAGGATTTTTTAATTTGCGTTATGTTAGTTTTTTTTTAAGTAATTTATGGGGGTTTTTGGGTAATTTTTAGTTAATTTTTAAGGTAGTTAGTATTTTTTAATTTTATGTAAGTGTATTTTAATTAGGGTTAACTTAGGGGGTGTTAGGTTAGTGGGCTTCGTTATTAAATTAATACTTTGCCTTGTGGGGGTTGGCAGATTAAGGGTTAATAGTTTTATTAGGTAGTTTGCATTGTGGGGGGTTGGCGGTTTAGGTATTAATAGGTTAATATAGTATTTTGTGTTTTGGGGGGATGGCGGTTTAGAGGTCAGTACATTTTATTAGTTATTGCTGTGGGGGGATGGCAGATTAGGGGTTAATAACTTTTAATAGTAGTTGCGATGTAGGGGGATGGATGATATAGGGATTTTGACATGTCGGTTTTATTATTTTTACATGGGTTAGATTTTTATGTGGGATTTTAACTTTTATTTTTTAAAACTTAGGTGCTGGCAGATCATATACTGTCATAAGTCACTGGCAACACCAGATATGTGTTTTCTGCACATTTCTGAACGTCGCTAGTTTGATCTACTTATGGCAGTATAACATCTGCCAGCGTGGTTTATGTGATTCACCTGATATGCAAGGTAAACTTACGGGCCACATGGGTTCCATTGTTGCGCTGAAACTTACGCAGCATATGTAATCTCACCCAAGATATTTTTTGAAATGGGATATAAATGAAATAAGGACAAGGTAGGGGGAAAACACGTTAAGCATTCTCATTACCAACCGTTCCTAACATAGTTATATCTTATTGATGGGTTATTCTCAAGAAAAATACAGGGAACAAGAGGTTTAGTGTGGATCAACTGCTAGGAGAAGCTTAGTAAATTATTTAATTTATACAAATGATGGCATTATCCAATATCAGTATTTATTCAGGGTATGTTTCAGGCTTTTTCCTTTATATTATATAGATGGATATTTACCTATAGGGTTACAAGCTTACTGCATATTTTATTTTGCCCTGCTGCTACTCCCTGAACTATAGTGTATGTCAAGTAGAATGTAAAGGGGGTCATTTTTTCCACTACATATTCCTGGATAGTCAGGTCAAGCCAGTAAACAAATTTAGGGCACTATTACAAATGCTAACTGTAATAACTGTGCTCAAAGTAAAATTAGAATGTGGCCAGGTTAGCACACAAGTTGAAAGCAAAAAGTTAGTGCAACAATCCGAGCACACTAACTTCAGGACTTCTGATATCGCAATCATGTTAACTTCTTCTCCAACAGGGGCTGATTCTATAAAGTTCTCTGGGCTGGTGAGATTCTATAAAAATTTTCACCAGCCCTTCTATTTCCATTGTGGATTTATATAATGCCACGTTTCCCCTGAAAACAGGGTATGTCGCTGCAATTAAATTTGTAAAATGAATAATTGAACCATTCACACAAAAATACATTGGAGAATTTTATTTTATTGTTAAGGTGCATCAAAAATCTTAACAAAATAGTTCTCCTAAAATTGTATTTTATAAAAAAAAATTAAATGTGTATGTAAATTACACAGGAATAAATCGTATTAAATATGCATAGCGTAAATTGCAATTTAAATGCACTGGATGAGCAAAAAACAAAAAGAAATTTGTAGTCATAAGTATAGATGTTGATTTTTTTTATAAAATGTGCTATGCATGGGCGTTCCATGGGTGTATATGACAGTTTCTCTCTAGTTAGAAATACTAAGAGCTAGATTATGAGTGAAGAGTTATCGTTAGCGAGAGGAGCATATATGCAATCCCAAGATTGCAGTGTTTTATACCCTAGAATCCATATTACAAGTGGTGCAGTGTTTAAATTACCAAAAAAAAAAAAATAGGCAAACTCAAGGTACTTTACGGTCCCCATATTTTCTATGGGCGGCGTTGAGAGTCAATATGAGCTTGCATTACAAGTTGAAAGTAAATGTTATCACAATTGCAATCGCATTTAACGCTCAAACTTTTTATGTGACCTGAAAAGTTGCTTGAAGAGTTTGTTTGGAAGAAAGAGTTGCACTAAACTACTCTATTAACCCCTAAACTGACACAATCTCCATCGTAAAGAACCCCTCTTAACTATTAACCCATAAACTGCTACTTCCCATTACAAAATACACCTCTACACTATTAACCCCTAAACCACCACACCCCTACATAGCAAAGTTCCAGCTACAATGTTAACCCCTAAAACCGCAAGAAAACCAATGCAAAGTACTTACTACGCTATTAACCCTTAAACCCCCACAACCCCATCGCAAAGTACCTGTTACACTATTAGCTCTTATACAGCCACAACCCCATCATATAATACCCATAATAAAACATACTTGTTAACTTTAGTTATGTAGGGCATACCTACCCTTTGAAAAAATGTATTTATCAACATCTGTATAATATAAAAACTAGTTACTTAAAACATTCTGTATCTCACCATTTTGATAAGGTACACTCCAGGCAAGAGAAGATCTGATGATTCTGGGAATAGAGAGAATCAAAATAGATAGAAAAAGGGTGATATACAGAAAGGGCTTATTTAAGAAGGTGCAAGCAGACATGATCCGATATTGCGAATCATGTCTGCCGCACATCGAAAAATGCCAACAACATACGCTCTCTGCATTTATCATTGCATCAGCAGTTCTGGTGAACTGCTGGTGCAATACCGCTCCCTGCAGATTCGCAGCCAATCGGCCGCCAGCAGGGGGTGTCAATCAACTCGATCGTATTGGATCGGGTTGATTTTCGGCAATGTCTGTCTGCAGCCTCAGAGCCGGCGAACAGGTTATGGAGCAGACTGCTGCTTCATAACTTGTGTTTCTGGAGAGCCTGAAGGCTCGCCAGAAACACGGGGCATCAAGCTCCATACGGAGCTGGATAAATAGGCCCCAAAGTCTGAACCAACGAGAGACCTTTTGGATTTTACGTTTGGAAACTCTTTTTCCCAAAGGACTCAATGACAATTTTGATTTGGTATAATTTCTTAGAAGTTAGTGCTTCTAAGTTTCACTATAAGTTTCACTATATTTTTTAATTTATTCACTGTTTTTTCACTTTATAATCCAAATTTCTTATACACATATAATCAGTCACTTTATTACTAATTTTGAGTGAGGTATTCATGACTCCGAGCCAGCTGGACTCACTAATATTTCACCTATTTAAATCACAAACACCTAGATTACATATTTTGCGCTATAGACGGTGTGAAACAAACACAACAAAAGTTGCATTATTTCACCCCCCATAGCACTGCCATTACAAGTTTCTAAAAAGCCACCTAGTGCATGTGATATGGTGGCAATGTGCTCCATACCGCACAAAATACAAGGGCTGCTTTGACGTGCGCGTGAACGCTTTCCCCATAGACATCAATGAGGAGAAGGTGTTAGAAAAAAACCTAACACCTAAAGCGTGGAATGGTGATCACCGCAACACAACCCCATTGATGTCTATGGGAAAAAAAAGTTATATTTAAACCTAACACCCTAACATAAAACCCAAGTCTTAACATCCCTAATCTGCTGCCCCCAACAACGCAGACACCTAAATAAAGTTATTAACCCCTAATCTGCCACTCCTGACATCGCCGCCACAAATAAAAGTTATTAACCCCTATTACACCGCTCCCCGACATTGCCGCCACTATAATAAAGTTATTAACCCCTATTCCCCGCACCACAACATCGCCGACACTATAATGAAGCTATTAACCCCTATTCCACCGCTCCCCCACACTGCCACCACTAAATAAAGTTATTAACCCCTAAACCTCTGGCCTCCCACATCACCTCCAGTAAATAAACCTATTAACCCCTAAACCGCCAGCCTCTCACATCACAAAAATCTAAATTAAGCTATTAACCCCTAAACCTAACAACCCCCTAACTTTATATTAAAATTACAATATCCCTATCTTAAAATAAATAAAAACTTACCTATGAAATAAAAAAAACTAATTTTAAACTAACAATTAAACTAGCATAACTATTATATTAAAATTAAAATAACTATCAATTAAAAAAACTAAATTACACATTAAAAAAACTAACACTACTAAAAAAATGTAAAACTAAAATTATCCAAAATAAAAACAATTACACCTAATCTAATACCCCCCCCCAAATAAAAAAAAAAAACAACTAGCCTACAACTATCAATATAAAAAGGCCTTTGGTAAGCCATTGACCTAAAGAAATCAGCTCTTTTACCTGTAAAAAAATACAAAGACCCCCAACAGTGAAACTCCCCACCCAACCTACCCCCCAAAATAAAAAAACTCTAGCAAAAACCTAAGCTACCCATTGCCCTGAAAAGGGCGTTTGTATGGGCATTGCCCTTAAAAGGGCATTTTGCTCTTTTGCATTGCCCTGAAAAGGGCATTTAGATCTTTTAAAAAAGCCCAAACCCTAATCTAAAAAAAAAAACACCCAAAAAAAGTTAAAACGTTAAACCACGACGATCCACTTACAGTTTCTAAAGTCCCAACATCCAGGCGGCGAGGTCTTCATCCATCCAGACGGGGGCATCTTCTATCTTCATCCAGAGGGGGGCATTTCTATCTTCATCCAGGCGGCATATTCTATCTTCATCCCGGCGGCGTCTTCTATCTTTATTCTGGCGGCGCTTAGCGGGTCCATCCTACAAGACATCCGGCGGGGAGCATCCCCTTCATACGGTCGCCACTGTACACTGAATCTTCAATGGAAGGGAGACTTTTCAAAATGGCATCCCTTGCATTCCTATTGGCTGCTTTGATTATTGAAATTCAAATCAGCCAATAGGATGAGAGCTACTGAAATCCTATTGGCATTCCAATCAGCCAATAGGATGAGAGCTACTGAAATTCTATTGGCTATTCAATTCAGCCAATAGAATTTCAGTAGCTCTCATCCTATTGGCTGATTTGAACAGCCAATAGGATTACAGTAGCTTTCATCCTATTGGCTGATTTGAATTTCAAAAGTGAAATCAGCCAATAGGAATGCAAGTGATGTCATTTAGAAAAGGCTCCCTTGCATTGAAGATTAAGTATACGTCAGTGACCGTATGAAGAGGATGCTCCGCGCCAGATGTCTTCAAGAATGGACCTACTCCGCGCCGCCAGGATATGATAGAAGAAGCTGCCAGGATGAAGATAGAAGACGCCGCCTGGATGGATGAAGTCCTCGCCGCCTGGATGAAGTTTTCTCACTGCCTGGATGTCCGGACTTCAGAAACTGTAAGTGAATTGAGGGGGATAGTGTTACTTTTTTTTTAACTTTTTTTGGGTAGGTTTTTTTTTATATTAGGGTTTGGGCTTTTTTAAAAAAAAAAAGCTAAATTCCCGTTTTAGGGCAATGCAAAAGAGCTAAATTCCTTTTTAAGGGCCATTCCCATACAAATGCCCTTTCAGGGCAATGGGTAGCTTATGTTTTTGTTAGAGTCAAGTTTTCTATTTTGGGGGTTGGTTGCGTGTGGGTTTATTGTTAAGGAGTGTTGTATTTTTTTTCAGGTAAAAGAGCTGATTTCTTTAGGGCAATGCCTTACAAAAGGCCCTTTTAAGGGCTATAGTTAGTTTATTGTAGGCTAGGGATTTTTTTTTCATTTTGGGGGGGCTTTTTATTTTTATAGGACTATTAGATTCTGTGTAATTGTTTTTATTTTGGATAATTTCATTTGTTATTTTTTGTAATTTAGTGTTTGTTATTTTTTGTAATTTAGTATTTTAATTTTTTGTAATTTTAGATTAAATTTTTTTTAGTAGTGTTAGGTTTTTTTAATGTGTAATTTAGTTTATTTAATTAGTAGTTTTTTTATTTTAGTATAATAGTTGTTAGGTTAATAGTTAGTTTAAACTTAGGTTTTTTAATTTCACAGGTAAGTTTTTATTTATTTTAAGATAGGGATATTGTAATTTTAATTTAAAGTTAGGGGGTTGTTAGGTTTAGGGGTTAATAGTTTAATTTAGTTTTTTGCGATGTGGGGGGTTGGTGGTATAGAGGTTAATAGGTTTATTTAGTGTAGGTGATGTGGAAGGCCAGAGGTTTAGGGGTTAATAACTTTTATTAATGGCGGTGATGTCAGGAGCAGCAGATTAGGGGTTAATAACTTTATTATAGTGTCTGCGATGCGGGTGGGCAGCGGAATAGGGGTTAATAGGTAGTTTATGGGCTTTAGTGTACTTTGTAACATTTTAGTTACGAGTTTTGTGTAACAGTTTTGTTGCGCAAAACTCATAACTACTGGTCTCAGATAGTGGAATGGATTGTGTCAGTATAGGCTGGCATTTTAGCCTCACCACACAACTTGTAATACCGACGCTATGGAAACTCCATGCAAACACGTATTTTTTTGAGTGCGGGATTGACGTTGCGTTACAGGCTAAAATGCAGTATAGCTATACCGACAAGACTCGTAATGGCTGCGTTACGGTTTTTACGCTGAAATTAAATGAAACGTTTGTGGTGACTAGATACAATACTATATATAGTTTATTTGGTCAACATTGATATATTGGTTCCATTAATATCTATAGTGAGCTTCATATATGGATATTTTAGTGAGCTGTATAGGTATTATTTCAGATATCACATGATTGGTATAGAAAATTGATTGAGATTGGTCTAAATATATATCAATCAAAAAGAGAAAAAATGTTTAATAACAATCCCCTCTCTTATACTTATTTCACCAGATTGGAATTATTTTTGGTTGAATATAAGTTAAAGTAATACACTTTTTTGACTTTTTAAAGGATTATTTAACTATAACATTTATATATACTAAGTACTATTCCCTATTTGGTAGAAATACCCGATGAGTCCGTTATTGATTCACAAACCCACCAATCATTAGGTCTCCATAGACTCCATATCATACAACAGATTTCCCCTCTGTGATAAAAAATACCTCATGAGGCTGTTAAAGGGACAGTCTACACCAGAATTTTTATTATTTAAAAAGATAGATAATCCCTTTATTACCCAATCCCCAGTTTTGCATAACCAACATGTTTATATTAATATATTTTTTACCTCTGTGATTACCTTGTATCTAAGCCTCTGCAAACTGCCCCCTTATCTCAGTGCTTTTGACAGGCATGCTGTTTAGCCAACCAGTGCAGACTCCTAAATAACTGCACGGGAGTGAGCCCAATGTTATCTATATGGCACACATGAACTTGTACTGTCTAACTGTGAAAAAGTTTCAAAATGCTCTGAGCTAGGAGGCGGTTTTTAACGGTTTAGAAATCAGTTTGAGGCTACCTAGGTTTAGCTTTTCCAAAATACTATCAAGGGAAGGCGATGTCTTCATCCAAGCGGCAAAGAAGAGGTCCTCCATCGGGGCGAAGTCTTCCTCCAAGCGGCATCTTCAATCTTCTTTCTTCCAGCTTCTTCCGACCTCCGACGCGGAACATCCAGCTGGCCCGACGACTGAACGACAAATTAAGTTTCCTTTAAATGACATCATCCAAGATGGCGTCCCTCAAATTCCGATTGGCTGATAGGATTCTATCAGCCAATTGGAATTAAGGTAAGAAAATCTGATTGGCTGATTCAATCAGCCAATCAGATTCAAGTTCAATCCAATTGAGCTCGCATTCTATTGGCTGTTCCGATCAGATGTTAATTAATTTAATATAGGTAGTGGCAGTATAGGGGGATTAGATTAGGGGGTAATTAATTTAATATAGGTGGCGGCAGTATAGGGGGATTAGATTAGGGGTTAATAAATTTAATATAGGTGGTGGCGGTGTAAGGGGGTCAGATAGGGGGTTAATAATTTTAATATAGGTGGCGGCGGTGTAAGGGAGTCAGATTAGGGGTTAATATAGTTAAAATAGGTAGCAGCGGGGTAGGGGGCTCACATTAGGGGGTAATATAGTTAAAATAGGTAGCGGCGGGGTAGGGGGCTCACATTAGGGGGTAATATAGTTAAAATAGGTAGCGGCGGTGTAGGGGGCTCACATTAGGGGGTAATATAGATAATGTAGCTGGCGGCGGGGTCCGGGAGCGGCGGTTTAGGGGTTAATACATTTATTGTTAGGAGTGAGAAGGGGGATTGAGGATAGAGGGGTATACGTGTCGGGCTATGTTTGGGAGGCGTGTTAGACAGTACGGGTGATTTAATAACTTAGTCAGGTTTTTTTTATACGGCGGCAGTAAGTCACTGGTGACTCCAGAAATTTGTACTTACGCAGATTTCTGGACATCGCTGGTTTGTCAGACTTACGGCACTTGAGCATCTGACGGTGCCATATATGTGATAGCTCAAGTTGCGAGCTGAAACTACGGGCGGTGCAGGTTTCCACGCTTGCGCAAAAACCTGTGCCGTATATCAGATCACGCCCAAGATCCATACCATAAACTGAAAGTCAGTAGTTATGGGTTTTATGTTACAAAGCTCTAGCATAAAACTCATAACTAAAGTGTTACAAAGTACACTAACACCCATAAAATACCTATTAAACCCTAAGACGAGGCCCTCCTGCATTGCCGGAGTAAGGGGCTCACATTAGGGGGTAGTTAATATAGGTGGTGGCAGTGTAAGGGGCTCACATTAGGGGGTAGGTAATGTAGGTGGCGGCGGTGTAAGGGGCTCACATTAGGGGGTAGGTAATGTAGGTGGCGGCGGAGTAAGGGGCTCACATTAGGGGGTAGTTAATGTAGGTGGCGGCGGGGTCCAGGAGTGGCGGTTTAGTGGTTAAATACTTTATTAGGGATTGCGGCGGGGGATCGCGGTTGACAGGTAGATAGACATTGCGCATGCGTTAGGTGTTAGGTTTTATTTTTCAGGTAGTTTAGGGAGTTACGGGGCTCCAATACACAGCATAAGGCTTACTACGCCTGCAATTTGTGGCGAGGTGAAAATGGAGTAAGATTTCTCAATTTTTGCCACGTAAGTGCTTACGCTCTATATTGGATACCAAACTGCGCTGGTTTGGTATACCTGTCTATGGGCCAAAAAACTACGGCCGAAGGCAGAAATATACAAGCATAACTTCTATGTTACGCCGTATATGTGATACCAAACCAACGCAAAATTTGGCATTGCCGGCTTTTGCAGGCAACGCTACATATCGGATCAAGGCCCTTGTAGTTTTTTGCTGGACAGGCAAACTCGTAATACCAGCGCTGTAGAAGTCCCATTGAAAAAGGACTTTTTAAAAAGTGCGGTAGTTACATTGCGTGACAGCCAAAAGGTACAGCTATACCTACAAGACTCGTAATACCAGCGGTAGTGAAAAAGCAGCGTTATGAGGCTTTTTCACTCATAACGCAAAATTCGTAATCTAGCCGTTTCTGAGTTATTGCGGTGGGGGTTGCAGTTAACAGGTAGATAGACATTGCGCATGCGTTAGGTGTTAGTTTATTTTTGCAGGCATTTTCAGGAGTTACGGTGCTCCCATACTCAGCGCAAGGCCTGCTACGGCTGCCTTTTATGGCGCGGTAAAAATGGAGTAAGATTTCTCCATTTTCGCCACGTAAGTCCTTGCGCTGAATATTGGATACCGATTTGCGACACGGTCCCATGTTAGCCTATGAGAGTAAAAATTGCGGGCGACGGATGAAATATACGTGCCACATTTATTTGCGGCGCTGTATATAGGATACCAAAACCACGCAAAAAGGGGTGTCGCCGCATTTGTAATGAGGCCCCATATGTTTGTTGTAGGCTGCACATATTTATATGTGTGTGAACTGGTGATATTTTGTCATTTAACTGTGATGCCTTAATATACAAAATACTATTTTCTTTGTGGCAAAAATGTCTGTTAAGACTGCTATTGGTCCACGGACCTGTCAATCATCAGGTTTCTATGCAGAAACAGACAACATTATTTGTTGCTATAGATACTATATCACTCATGTTTATATGTATATGAACTATTGATGCTTTGTATTTTCATCTGCTATTCATTTAAGACAACTTCTGTACAAAATATTTTTTGTAATACTCGGATAACATTTGTGAAATCGATAATTCTTTTTAAGCAAGCTTTGTATATGATATAAGTTTGTTTCAATCTTAATATGTGTAAGAATTTAAATAAGTTTTTCTATTTGATAGAATATGCCATGGCTTTAACCAATAATTGCAATCAATAAAAACTGTCACAGCTCTGTGAGCATGACCATTGCTATGGTCACAGTGGTTGTTGTGGTCACTTGGCGATGACGTCATCACCGCACACCGTAGTATCCGATGCCGCTCTGAATTCACCTGGGAGGTCTCTTTGTCATGAACAGGAGCCTATGTAAGTACCTCTTTCACTTTTCTTCACTGCACAAGTATAGGTATTCACTATCACCTAGATCACGAGTTTTGCTTTAATCAGAGTGCGAAATGAACGCAACAAAAGTTGCATTATTTCACCTTCCAAAGCACTGCCATTACGAGTTTCTGAAAAGCCTCCTTAAGCTCCATACCACTCAAAATGCAAGAGCTGCTTTGACGTGTTCGTGCACGCTTTCTACCAAAGACATCAATGGGGAGAATGGGCGGAATGGCGATCGCCGTAATACAACCCCATTGATGTCTATGGGGAAAAAAAAGTTACATTTAAACCTAACACCCTAAAATAAACCCCAATCTAAACACCCCTAATCTGCCGCCCCCGACATCACCGATATCGCCCCCACCTAAATAAAGCTATTAACTCCTAATCTGCTGCTCCCGATTTGAACAGCCAATAGGATTTCAGTAGGTCTCATCCTATTGGCTGTTTTGAATAGCCAATAGGATTTCAGAAGCTCTCATCCTATTGGCTTATTTGAAGAATCAAATCAGCCAATAGGAAACCAAGGTACGCCATTTTGAAACGGCTAGCTTGCATTCAACTTCAGTGTACGGCGGTGACCGCATGAAGATGCTCCACGTAGGATGTCTTTGGCTTCCAGGATGGCTCAGCACTGTGCCGCTGGAATGAAGATAGAAGACGCCCCTGGGATGAATGAAGACCTCACCGCCTGGATGAAGACCTCACCCGCCTGGATGGAGATGGATGTCCGGACTTCAGGAACCGTTAGTAGATTTTCTGGGGTTAGTGTTAGTTTTTTTCCGTTTTTTAGGTGTTTTTTTCTTAGATTAGGGCTGTAGGCTTGGTTTAAAGAGCTAAATGCCCTTGTAAGGTCAATGCAAAAAAGCTAAATGCCCTTTTAAGGGCAATGCTCATACAAATGCTCCTTTAGGGGCAATGGGTAGCTTAGGTTTTTTTTAGAGTTAGATTTTTTATTTTGGGGGTTTGTTGGGCGGTGGGTTTTACTGTTGGGGGGACTTCATTAGAGGAATTCCCCCCAAAAGGCATTTTAAGGGCTATTGGGCTATTGGTAGTTTATTGTAGGCTAGGGGGTGTTTTTTATGGGGGGGCTTTTTTATTTTTATAGGGCTATTAGATTTGGATGTAATTGTTTTTATTTTTGACAATTTTGTTTATTTTTTGTAATCTTATTCACCGAGATTACGAGTTTTGTGGTAACAGGGGTGCGTTGCTAACGAGCATTTTTTTTCACAGCTCACTTAAGACAACGCTGGTATTACAGGTTTTTTTAAACCCGGCGTTATCTGCTTAAAGGTGAGCGTAGAGCAAAATTTAGCTCCACATCTCACCTCAACACCAGCGTTGCTGGTGAGCGATGAGCAGGTAAAACGTGCTTGTGCACGATTTCCCCATAGGAAACAATGGGGCAGATTCAGCTGAAAAAAAAAACCTTCTAACACCTGCAAAAAATCAGCATTCAGCTTCTAACGCAGTCCCATTGATTCCTATGGGGAAATAAAATTTATGTCTACACCTAACACCCTAAAATGAATCCCGAGTCTAAACACCCGTTATCTTACAATTATTAGCCACTAATCTGCCTCCCCCGACATCGTCGACACTTGCATTATATTTGTAACCCCTAACCTGCCGCTTCGGACACCGCCGCCACCTACATTATCCCAATGAACCCCTAATCTGCTGCCCCAACATCGCCGACACCTACATGCTATTTATTAACCCCTAATCTGTCCCTCAATGTCGCTGCAACCTACCTACATTTATTAACCCCTAATCTGCCACCCCATCGTCGCCGCTACTATATTAAATTTATTAACCCCTAAACCTAAGTCTAAACCTAAGTCTAACACCCCCTAACTTAAATATAATTTAAATAAAACAAAATAAAATTACTACAATTAAATAAATTAATCCTATTTAAAACTAAATACTTACCTATAAAATAAACCATAAGATAGCTATAATATAACTAATAGTTACATGTGTATCTATCTTAGAGTTTATTTTTATTTTACAGGCAACTTTGCATTTATTTTAACTAGGTAGAATAGTTATTAAATAGTTATTAACTATTTAATAACTACCTAGTTAAAATAAGTACAAATTTACCTGTATAATAAATCCTAACCTAAATTACAATTACACCTAACACTACACTATCATTAAATTAATTACCTAAACTAACTACAATTAATTACAATTAAATTAAATAAACTAAAGTACAAAAAACACAAAACACTAAATTACAGAAAATAGAAAAATAATTACAATTTTTTTAAACTAATTACACCTAATCTAATCCCCCTAATAAAATAAAAAAGCCTCCCAAAATAAAAAAATTCCCTACCCTATACTAAATTACAAATAGCCCTTAAAAGGGCTTTTTGCGGGGCATTGCCCCAAAATAATCAGCTCTTTTACCTGTAAAAAAAAAATACAATACCCACCCAACATTAAAACCCACCACCCACACACCCAACCCTACTCTAAAACCCAACCAATCCCCCCTTAATAAAACCTAACACTAACCCCTTGAAGATCACCCTACCTTGAGCCGTCTTCACCCAGCTGGGCACAAGTGGTCCTCCAGAGGGGTAGAAGTCTTCATCTGATCCGGGCAGAAGAGGACCTCCAGACGGGCAGAAGGCTTCATCCAGGTGGCATCTTCTATCTTCATCCATCTGGAGCGGAGCGCGTCCATCTTGAAGCCAGCCGACGCAGAGTATCCTCTTCTTCCGACGACTCCCGACGAATGAAGGTTCCTTTAAATGACGTCATCCAAGATGGCGTCCTTTGAATTCCGATTGGCTGATAGGAAAAATCCTATTGGCTGATGCAATCAGCCAATAGAATTGAGCTCACATTCTATTGGCTGATTGGAACAGCCAATATAATGCAAGCTCAATCCTATTTGCTGATTGGATCAGCCAATAGGATTGAAGTTCAATCCTATTGGCTGATCCAATCAGCCAATATGATTTTTCCTACCTGAATTCCGATTGGCTGATAGAATCCTATCAGCCAATCGGAATTCACGAAAAAATAATTTTTCGTGATTTTAGTGTCAATTAATTTTCAGTAAACTTAGATTTAAATTTTCGTAGGATTTGTTTGTTCTTTTAGTTGTAATTTAGATTTTGAATTATTTTAATTAGTGTTAGGTTTTTTTAAATTTGTAATTTAGATTTTTTTTTTTTTAATGTTTTTATTGAGGTTTCAAGAAAAATATTACAGACAATCATAGGAAAAATATGATAAATACATGAAATTAAGAAGCTATGCAAAATATTGTCCGCTATTCCAGGAAACAGGACAGTGTCGTTAAAATATATAAATCTAACCTAAATTAAACCTAATTTTTACAGTTTATAATTCCCCTAATAAACAAAGGGCCACTCTTGGACCCATGCATTTTCATGTAACATAAAGAAGGGGGACTAATACATCTCTAAGGCCACTCATGGGCCATGATGGTGATGCAACATTCTCAACATTTTAGTAACCTAGGTAATATCAATGGGAGTAAAAATAGCATAACTTGCAGGGTTAACAGTAGTATGTAAAGGTCAGGCTATATAGGACATGTCAACAAAACATTATAGCAGAGTTAAATCGTATATACGTAGGTTCTATGGAGTGTGTAAATCTCTAAATAACTAGCTTTGTATAAAATAATTATATGTTAGCCCCTAGCATTTACCTATGTATGGCATATAATGTGGGTAGTGAAGTACCAGTACTGGAAATAAATAGAAGGAATTTGATATGTGGGATATAAAAGTGCTTGCTCTGTACAACACTTAGGTATAATTTTATATCAAGAGGTGTGGGCAACCTTGGGGTATTGCTGGCCTCACATATATAAAAGTATATAATACTGGCATGAACATTGAGACCAACACATGTACCTGACCTACTCTTTGTGGGTGTAATCTCAACATTAAGTAAAGGAACTCATATTTCCATGCAACAATACACATCGATCTTAAAGTAATATACATCATAAACATAAACTTAGATAGCCAAAACATTTGTGGTATAATGATAAACATATGACAGGAAACTATTCACATCTATTGTGGGACATTCCCTATTTCTGGGGGGGTTACTAGGTATTGAAATAAGTCTAGGGCATGAATGGCAGCAGAAACCTGCACACAGTGAACTAGGCTGGCTCTGTGTTCGACGTTTCATGAATCAGGGGATGACTGTCATGCTTGCCACACTTTACAATGAATTATATAGTGATAACTTATAGCCCCAGCCTTATAGTAGCGTGAAACTATAGTTTTAACTAAATTTGACAGAACTATTACGATACTAAGTACAGATATATCTCCTCCTTGGTTTTAGGGGTATAGTTCTCAACAAAGTCTCTCAACAAAAATAGCGTTACTGATCATAATATCGGCCAAATCCAATGCTGTCCATGAGCCGATACCTGAGCTATTTTATCCTATTCCAGATCTGTCCATACCTCTGATTGGGAAAGGATTTATCTGCCCCACGGCCATCCAACTTTTCAAGATGAGACTTTCTCCTTTCTGTTCCGTGTTGGCAGCACATTGAAGCTGTGGCCTGGGCGTGATGATCATGCCCGATATCTCGGTGTAACTACCACACTCCGATTGCAGCGGTAAAGGAGTCAGCCTAGTGGCCACTGCACCCGCCTGTATTGAGGCAAATGAATATAAATTCTGTCGCTGCTTGGGATCGGCCTTGGTAATACACAGTTCTGTAGGGTCGGGGCTCCCCATTCGTTGTCCTTCTCTGATGATGTCCATAGCCGAGGTTGGGGAAATACAGCTGACTGTGCCGTTAGGGCTGGGGGATGATAGTTTAGGAATTCCAACTTGTGCCCCACTCTGATTCCTATAGTCGGCTGCGTGAATGTTATCTCTACTCACAGTATTCGGGGTCTCCCTAGCCCTCTCACTGTGAAGTGGGAGCTGCGGTAGAACTACAGAGGTCCTGGGATCCCCCGCAAAGGCTCATAAGGCCATTAGATCTTCCTTCTGATGTTTCAAGTTAGGCAGGTACTCCTTTTCTGGATGGTCCACACAGCTCTCTTGGATAGAGCAATGGTGTATTTCTGCATTGATCGGATCATTAACACGTGGTATAACGTCTCTGTCACCGTCTCCGGTGACGTTTGTCCACTATGATAAAGTGGTGTTTCTCTGCTAATGGTGCTGGGGAAAGTAGTTTGCTCAGTTCGGATTTAAAATGCAGAGATTGGTTATCTATAAGCTGAGTGATCGTTTCTTCCCATCTGTGTACGGCCTCCATTCTCAAAATTCGCTGCAGGCTAGACATTAGTGTTTAGTTGTATAGTAGCTAGTTTGTTTTTAGATGATGCCAGAGAATTACTTAGGGTCCAACCTGACCATGAATAGGTTGGTTAGATTGCTAATAGTGCAGCACTGTTCGCTGCCAATGATCTTTCAATCGTAAGGGGGAAAGCGTGCTCTACTGACTTGACGGAACAAACTCACAGTGAAGGTCTCCCTGCCACGTGGCTAGTCTCCAAACTGGTGAACTGAGGAACATAGAAAGGTCCACATTCATGAAAACACTCGCAAACCTCTCTGGGGTTTCACAAGACACCTCGGCAGATATCTTTATGATATTAATGCAATTTCAGGAGGGAATAATCCTTATTTGCCCAGTAGAAATCAGGAGCTCAACACAAACATGTCCTCGCGCAACAGCTATAGGCTCCGCCCCCGTAATTTAGATTTTTTAATTGGTAGTATTTTTTATTTTATTAGATTAGTTATGTTAGGTTAATTTATAGTTTAGGTTTATATTTATTTCACAGGTAAGTTTTTATTTATTTAAATAGAGTTATATTGTAATTTTAATTAAAAGTAAGGGGGTTTAGGTTTAGGGGTTAATAGTTTAATTTAGTGTTTTGCGATGTGGGGGCCGGCAGTTTAGGGGTCAATAGGATTATTTAGTGGCAGACATGTGGGAGGCCAGAAGTTTAGGTGTTAATAACTTTCTTTAGTGGCGGCGAAGTCGGGGAGAGGCAGAATAAGGGTCTATAACTTTATTATAGTGGCGGCGATGTCGGGGAGTGGCGGTTTAGGGGGTCAATATAATTAAATAGAGTTGGCGATGCAGGTGGGAAGCAGATTAGGGGTTAATAGGTTTATTTAAAAGTCCCAATGTGGGTGGGCAGCAGATTAGGGGTTAATAGGTATAATATAGTGTTTGTGATGCAAGAGGTCGACAGAGGTCCATTGATCAGTGTTGCAGCGGTCGATCGCATGAAGAGGACCTCCACGTCAGATTAAGGTTTTTTTGAGGTGGGTTTTTTTTTTAGATTAGGGCTATTGGGCATCTTAAAAGAGCTGAATGTCCTTTTAAGGGCAGTAAAAGAGCTGAATGCCCTTTTAAGGGCAATGCCCATACAAATGCCCTTTTCAGGGCAATGGTTAGATTTGTTTTTTTTTTAGTTAGGTTTTTTTTATTTTGTGGGCTTAAGGGGAGGTTGTAAATGTTAGGGGGTGTTTGTTTTTATTTTGTATTAAAAAAGCTGATTTCTTTAGGGTGATGCCCTACAAAAGGCCCTTTTAAGGGTTATTGGTAGTTTATTGTAGGCTAGGGTTTTTTCATTTTGGGGTGTTTTTTTTTTAAAAATTGGGCATTAGAATCTGAATATTTTTTTATTATTTTGTATAAATCGTTTGTTATTTTGTGTAATTTTTTTTTTCTTTTTGGGGTGTTTTTTTTTTTTTATTAGCCATTTTTTATTTTTAATGGGCAACACAAGAGCTGAATGCCCTTTTAAGGGCAATGCCCATACAAATGTCCTTTTCAGGGCAATGTGTAGATTAGGTTTAACTTTATTTTTATTTTGTTGGTTTGGGGGTGGGGGTTTGTTTTTCATTTTTAGCAAAAGAGCTGATTTCTTTAGGGCAATGCCCTACAAAAGGTCATTTTATTTTATTTTCAAAAAGGCTTATTATAGATTTATTATAGATTAGGGTAATTTTATATTGGGGTGTTTTTTTATTTAAATGGGTTATTAGATTAGGAATTTTTTTTTTTTTTTTTTTAAATTTAATTTTTATTGAGGGTAAAAGATGCATACATGTAATGGTACAGGAGATACATATAAGGTTATACATTTAGCAATGTGAAAGTGATTGAGGAGCACAGGTGAGAATGAGTTGCAACAAAAAGGTTTATTTGAAACGGCTTGCAATGTTACAACGCAAATGAGTGAAACAGAAAACAAACAAACAGTGTGAGGGGAGAAAAACATGCTCCCCGGGGCTAATACATGACAAACAGAATCTACTGTTAGAAAGCAGACTACAAAAAAGACAGGTATACGCGTTTCAGCAGAATGCCTTACTCATTACCTGGTTAAAAGTAAATGTGTGTGCTCTTTAAAAAGACTAGTAGGCAGCTTCCTATTGGTTACTAGGGACCCACCCCCTTGTTGCTAGGTGTAAACAACAAACCAATTACGAAGTTCAGTAGATACACAGAAAATCACTACCAGTGTTAACATTGAAACTCCTAAAGTATTATGTGATAATCTGAAGAACAAACAAACTAACAAACTTATCATTACTGCATAAATTAAATAAAGGGGCACCAATTTATCCAAGTTATTTTAACTATCTGGGTAAGGGTGACCTAATGCAGGAAAATACAGATGAGGGTTTGTAATTTAACTATGTCATGTGTTTCATGGGTAATATGCAGTTCATCATTTTTTCTCTTTGATTTAAAGTGGAGCTTCTGCTTCCATACACTCTGAAACATAATACAGAAATTTATATGAGAATAGTTATTCAAGACATTATACAGATTATCATTTGAATTCTAAATTCTAAATATTTTGAATGCACAGACGGTAAACAACACTAATTAGTCCTAGATAATGTTCCTGGAAGGGAAGGTAAAATTTAGGTTATTCTAGTGTGAACAAGTATCCACTAGCAAAATAATGGTATTGCATCAATAGCAATTGTTGTCTAGATAACCTTGCTAATGGAGGTTTACCGGGAACAGGGGCCAAGAAGATGGTGAGAATATGTGGGCAGTAAGCTATAGTTCCACTTACGTAAAGCTAGCCCGAGATGTTGCTTACTCGGTTTTGGATGAAGAGGCATAGAGAGGTGAGCAGGACCTCGGGCTGGGAGAGAAATAAGTAACAACAGGGGAGAATAAATTCTCACCAAAAGTTTATTAGGTCATATTCAGAATTGAGACCTTCAGGAACTCTTGTCCTGAGTTTGAAAATCCAAAATACTTCTCTCTCCCCCAGCCTTCGGTCCCTATCTTGTCCCCTCTTCAGTGGGGGGACCTTTTCTATGACGGTCCAAGAGAAGTTAGAGGTATCTTTAGCATGTATACCTGCAAAATGTTGTACCAGAGGGGTGGATAATACTCCCGCCCTAATATCTGCTAAGTGTTCTTTTATTCGGACCCTGACTTCCCTGGTCGTGAGACCCACATATTGAAGTGAACAATTCCTACAGCTAATGAGATATATCACATAGGTGGATCTACAATTTAGACATGTGTCTATTTCAAAAGCTTGGCCAGTTGTTAGTGAATTGAACTGATTTCCTGTTGTCACTTTCTCGCATGCCACGCAAGTTCGATGGTGGCAGCGGAACGTGCCCTTACAGCTCAACCATGATGACACATTTTGGCCTTGTGTTTTCAATCTAGTAGGTGCTATTAGGTTGCCTATGGTTTTATTCTTCTTATAGGATACTCTCAAGCCTCTCTCTACTACCTCCTTCAATCTGTCATCAGCAGACAGCATACAGAAGTTTCTCTTGATGATTTGACAAATATCGTCATATTGTTTAGAGTATTCTGTTAGAAAAATGATCTTGTCATCTGTCCTTTGTTGCGGACTCAGTCTTTCCCTCGAAGCCCTAGATGGTCCAAGGAGTTTGTCCCTAGGTATACTCTCTACAATTTTCCTAGCCTTGGAGATGACCGAATCCCTATAGCCTCTCTCCCTAAGCCTTCTCTCTAGGTCATCCGCCTGTTTATTGTAAACTGCTGCATCGCTGCAGTTTCTCTTCAGGCGGATGAACTGTCCCTTTGCAACCCCCTTGAATACTCCTTGCGGGTGACAACTTTTTGCATGTAAAAGGGAATTTCCCGAGATTGGCTTCCGATAGGTTTCTGAGGCTATTGTCTGTCCTGGCTCACCTACCAATGTTACATCTAGAAAGTTGATACTCCTACTTTGTACTTCATGGGTAAAGTGGATTCCCATGGCGT
The DNA here is from genome assembly GCF_027579735.1 of Bombina bombina. Taxonomy (NCBI): domain Eukaryota; kingdom Metazoa; phylum Chordata; class Amphibia; order Anura; family Bombinatoridae; genus Bombina; species Bombina bombina. The sequence goes on along the minus strand of NC_069500.1, from coordinate 1,053,289,367 downwards.
CATCATCAAGGCTGTCCAAAAAGATCTGTAGGTCAGACCTATTGCCCCTCCATATGAACAAGAGGTCATCTATAAAACGGCCATACCAAATAATACATCCTTTGTGGGGATTGCCATCTCCAAAGACGTGGGACAGCTCCCACCAACCCATGAATAGGTTGGCATATGAGGGGGCAAACTTTGCCCCCATCGCTGTCCCACGCCTTTGGAGAAAGAAATCCCCTCCAAATTCAAAATAATTGTGGCTCAATAAAAAATGTGTTACCTCTACTACATAGTCCACAAAGGCAGAGTCTGACCCCCAGTATCTTTCCATAAAGAAGCGTATGGCCTCCAATCCCCTCTCATGTGGAATGGAGGTATAGAGTGACCTTACGTCAGCTGTTACCCATAAGAAATCTTCAGCCCACTTCACACGTGAGAGGAGATTGAGGACATGCTTAGTGTCTGAAAGGAAGCTCCAGAGTGAGCTCACCATTGGTTGTAGCACCTGATCAAGCCACTCTGACAGGTGCTCCAGGAGGGAGCCAATTCCACTTACAATTGGCCTCCCCTGCACATTCTGGACAGACTTGTGTACTTTGGGCAAGTGATTGAAGGTAGGTATTGCTGGGTTGGACACCAACAGGTAATCCCTTGTATTGTCATCAATAATGCCCATCTCTACTCCATTATCGACAAGGGAGGCCAACTGCCGCCGATAGAGCCTTGTAGGGTCACCTGCCAGAGTGGCATAATCATCCTGATTCCTCAGTTGTCTATAAGCCTCATCCTTAAACTCCTCTATACCAAGTACTACTATAGTACCCCCCTTATCCGCGGCCCTCACCACAATATTAGCATTGTTAGCCAAGCTATCCAGCGCTTTCTTGTGGTTAACAGAAATGTTCCGTTTTTGGCCTCTTGTGGAGCTATAATATAACCTGGTGAGGTCTTGCTCTACCCTTTGCTGGAATTTCTCAAGAATTGATCCCCTGTTATGTAGGGGATAAAAAGTTGACTTACATTTAAAGGATGGTGCTCGAATAGACATCCCAGTAGTGTGATCACCCCCTGTTGCCCCCAATGTTTCCAGGGCTCTAATATCACAATACTCCTGGAACTCAAGGTCCCCTCCATCCCCATTCCCCCTGATTTCAGGAGGCCTAAATGTAGGAATGGATTCGGGACTCTCACAATCTCCAGCCTGTTGGGAGTGGTAGGACTTTTTTAATGTTAACTTCCTTATTAACTTGTTCACATCAAGCAAAGTTCTAAATAGATCAAAGTCCACGTCTGGTGTGAATGATAGTCCCAGACTGAGTACCTCTAATTCGTACTTGTTTAGTACCTGGTCTGACAGATTCAGAACATTCTGTAGTTGCCCCTTCGTCGGCCCTTCCTCTGGGGGTATCTCCTCTGCTCTTTGAACTGGACGCTTGGTTCCATTCTTTCTCCTCCCCCCCCGTCTGGTGTTCTTTGGGGGGCCCGAAAAACCTGTTCCAATTGGGCATTTTCCGTCTCTCTGGTATCCCTTGAGGTTGCTCCTACACATTCTTGTTCTTCTCTGTAGTGTGAATGTGACTGGACTGTATGGGTCTTGAGTATAGGTGGTGGGAGCGCCGTTGCTATTGTGCTCTCTTTGGGTCTTGTTACCTGTTCCCTTGGTGGTAGCTCTTCCCCACCAGATCCAGAACCCTCGTCATATGACTCCCCCTCACTCTCATAGAAATTGACCCTTCTTCCTCTGTTTCGCCTTTGCTTATTCCTTCCCCTCTGTTGGTTTGGAAAGTAAGAATTTTTATTATGGTCCTTTTTCAAAAGGTACCTATCCCTCTTGTTCCAAATATATACCCGGTTCAAATCATAATCTGATTGATCACGCAGGTATTTATTGTGTTTCACTTCTAGAAGTAAGGTTTTAGCCTCCGCTATCACTTGTTGTAGTGTCGTATCAAACTTAATATAGCTTGCCTCCTTGCTTCTGTTATTGAGTTCCCTTTGGATTTCCTTTATTTTAGTTGCTAGTTCATCCAATGATTTCCTCTTGAACTCACATATTAAGTCCATTAATTTGAGTGAGCAAGTGGTCAAATGGCCATTCCAGAGCTCAATGAATACCTTATCATCCGTTACGAATGTGGGGAACTTGTTCAGACGTAACCCCCTAGGTATAATACCCAGTTCTTGATATTTTATCAGGGTTTTTATGCTTGAGAGTATCCTATAAGAAGAATAAAACCATAGGCAACCTAATAGCACCTACTAGATTGAAAACACAAGGCCAAAATGTGTCATCATGGTTGAGCTGTAAGGGCACGTTCCGCTGCCACCATCGAACTTGCGTGGCATGCGAGAAAGTGACAACAGGAAATCAGTTAAATTCACTAACAACTGGCCAAGCTTTTGAAATAGACACATGTCTAAATTGTAGATCCACCTATGTGATATATCTCATTAGCTGTAGGAATTGTTCACTTCAATATGTGGGTCTCACGACCAGGGAAGTCAGGGTCCGAATAAAAGAACACTTAGCAGATATTAGGGCGGGAGTATTATCCACCCCTCTGGTACAACATTTTGCAGGTATACATGCTAAAGATACCTCTAACTTCTCTTGGACCGTCATAGAAAAGGTCCCCCCACTGAAGAGGGGACAAGATAGGGACCGAAGGCTGGGGGAGAGAGAAGTATTTTGGATTTTCAAACTCAGGACAAGAGTTCCTGAAGGTCTCAATTCTGAATATGACCTAATAAACTTTTGGTGAGAATTTATTCTCCCCTGTTGTTACTTATTTCTCTCCCAGCCCGAGGTCCTGCTCACCTCTCTATGCCTCTTCATCCAAAACCGAGTAAGCAACATCTCGGGCTAGCTTTACGTAAGTGGAACTATAGCTTACTGCCCACATATTCTCACCATCTTCTTGGCCCCTGTTCCCGGTAAACCTCCATTAGCAAGGTTATCTAGACAACAATTGCTATTGATGCAATACCATTATTTTGCTAGTGGATACTTGTTCACACTAGAATAACCTAAATTTTACCTTCCCTTCCAGGAACATTATCTAGGACTAATTAGTGTTGTTTACCGTCTGTGCATTCAAAATATTTAGAATTTAGAATTCAAATGATAATCTGTATAATGTCTTGAATAACTATTCTCATATAATTTTCTGTATTATGTTTCAGAGTGTATGGAAGCAGAAGCTCCACTTTAAATCAAAGAGAAAAAATGATGAACTGCATATTACCCATGAAACACATGACATAGTTAAATTACAAACCCTCATCTGTATTTTCCTGCATTAGGTCACCCTTACCCAGATAGTTAAAATAACTTGGATAAATTGGTGCCCCTTTATTTAATTTATGCAGTAATGATAAGTTTGTTAGTTTGTTTGTTCTTCAGATTATCACATAATACTTTAGGAGTTTCAATGTTAACACTGGTAGTGATTTTCTGTGTATCTACTGAACTTCGTAATTGGTTTGTTGTTTACACCTAGCAACAAGGGGGTGGGTCCCTAGTAACCAATAGGAAGCTGCCTACTAGTCTTTTTAAAGAGCACACACATTTACTTTTAACCAGGTAATGAGTAAGGCATTCTGCTGAAACGCGTATACCTGTCTTTTTTGTAGTCTGCTTTCTAACAGTAGATTCTGTTTGTCATGTATTAGCCCCGGGGAGCATGTTTTTCTCCCCTCACACTGTTTGTTTGTTTTCTGTTTCACTCATTTGCGTTGTAACATTGCAAGCCGTTTCAAATAAACCTTTTTGTTGCAACTCATTCTCACCTGTGCTCCTCAATCACTTTCACATTGTTTCTATTGGCCGCCTGGAGTGAGCACAGGCAGGAAGTGAGCGCAATACCGGACCGCACAGCCTGCTCGTTGTCAGGGACGTTTGGCAAGGAGGCGACACACACACCGCACTTGGAGAGGAAGCTGCCCTGGGAGCTACACGGCATTATTCACCAGTGGAGACACAAGTCACACGGCAGTAAGCAGTAAATAGCGGACAGAGGATGATCTCCGGTGGGTAACAGCAGGATCAAAGGTACAAATTTGCTTCTTATCCCACAGTGCTCTATCTAGCTAACCACGCTGTGAACTTTTGCATGCATATATATATACCTCTGTACCGGCGGTGAGATAGTGGTTAAGGGGCACCGGTCTGATAAGGGAACAGACGGAACCCCACTCCTCCTATTTATATGTACTTATGTGCTCAGGATTACTTCAAGAGAGCACTGCATAACTGTCAATTGATCATACCTTTACAGTTTATGAGCACACTATTGGTGCTAGCACACTACGCCAAATTTTACTCTTCCCCACAGCTAATTCCCTGAATTTGACTTTGTTTATACATTTAGCAATCTATATTACAATAAGGTAATGTATACGTATACCATATATAACTTGGACCCTCAGTTTTTTATCTCCTCCAAACAGATGGGGCCACTTTTGGACCACTCATGGAATCATTAGGATCTATAGAAGGAGGTTTATAGTATTTTTAGGCCACTTATGGGCCCTAAAACTTATCAACCGTCAACATATCAAACATGAAAATAAATTTATAAACTTTAGAAGTAACCATTATATATGAGACTGGAAAGAACCGTAGGTGCAGTTCAGTTAGGTATTCACAATCATATAGGTTTTTTAAAAGAATTCAAAGAGGGTATACATCTAATTAGTGTGTATGTGAAAGATCAAAACAATAACCCTTGATCCAATGAAGTTTTGAGGACATGCACAGTTATATACACGTTTGAAGGAGGACTGAAGAAATAAGAGAGGTGACTGCACATATAAAAAACAAAAAGTAAAACAGAGAAGAAAAAAAGAAAAAATATTGCACACACTAATAGCTAACTATAATATCAGTCTTGCCCAAATAGATCACCAAACTATTTTTGCAATATTTTTACATGTTTGAGATATATGGAGCTTGTAATGAAACCCCAGGGTTTGAAATTTTAACTCAGTGGGCATTGGTAAGGTTGCTCATTAAAGCTTCCCTGCGATATATTCATCATCTACCAGTAAGGGTGAAAGACAGAATCATATAGGAGCATGGTAAAGAAAATGTATGGTGTTGACCCCTTTTCCTGTCCTATAGCCAGTATGAATAACATAGAGAATATCAGCAATACAGAATGGCAGGTGACAGATATGACCAATAAATTAGTGCAGACTAAGCTAGCTATTTAAATGAAGGTACACTTAGCTCTCTCTTGTAACATAATGAACATTCCCCTTACAGGTGCCAGCTTGCATGACCAGCAAAGAGCTCTGAGACATAGTGGTGGGGAGAAATTAATTGGAGACATAAGTCTAAAAAACAACATGTCCCGAGGTGTGGGAGTCAATAGCAAGTTGTCCCCAAGTGTTTACTTGACTCCTAGCCAGCTGGATAACATGTTACCCCACTCCTGATCTGGGACACAGGGACATATCTAAAAGTCCACTCAGATACCTCGCCAGTATGGATGTGACCCTGACCTCTGGTTCATATAGTGTGGAGAGAGCTTCCTCCAAGTCGTGCAGCCGCTGCTTCGAGATGGGACCTAATAGACCACCGTGGGTGAGCTGCGTCCCCCCGCCGGTACCGGCTCCCATCATCTTCGGGCTCAGGCTCTGAGTGAACATCGCCTCCACCAGACGATCTCTCCTCCTGTTGTGTCCGCGTCTCAGGCCTGGGATCTTGGAGCTGGGCTGATTGGTAAGTGAAGTCTGAGTTACAATCCCACGGTTCAGCTTAGCGGCTCCGGTTCCCTGTGCACAACTGACATCAGTGTCATGCGACGTTATGTAGTTTCTATTGCCCTGTGGGATTGTCGCTGCATATTCCGCCTGGTGTATGATTTCATCAACCTCCGGTTTAATGCAGTGGGAATCCACTTGTAAGGTTGATTTTTCCTCTGGGTTAAGCAGTTTCAATGACACGTTGTTGCAGGCGCTCCCCCATTCAAAATGCAGGGTCTCTGTAAGACCTAAAAGGAAGTCTTGGAATATAAATTCTACCTCCTCCAAAAGAGACACATATCTCGGTTCCATTATCTAATGAGATTTGTAATGTTTGCTGTGTCTGACGGTTCACTGGTATAGATATGTAAAAGTTGTACAGCGTATCTAGCTGTTTAATCCTAGGTCCAATGGAATATAGGGAGGGCGAAATGAAGGCCTAGGCCACTAAAGGACCTCCGCTACGCACTTCATCAATTAAGGTGTTCCGGGCTGAAATCTCTCTCAAAAAAGTAGTGTGATCTGTTCAGTAAATCTCGGACTCCCCTTTAATGCCAAGTAGTGTCCAAGATCACCAGTCTTCTGAGTAATAAATAGCGGATTTATAAACTCTTCTGCTCAGCCATAAAAAATAGCAGCCATCTCTGTTGCTAGTTAGACACGCCCCCCCCAGATTAGGAATATTTTTTATTGTTTTGGATAATTTTGTTTGTTATTTTTTTATAATGGTAGTTTTTTTTTGTAATTTTAATGTTTTTATTTTTTGTAATGGTAGGTTTTTTATTTTTATAATGTTAGTTTTTTTTGTAATGTTAGGTTTTAGTGTAAGGCAGCTTAGGTTTTACTTTTATTTCACAGGTAAGTTTGTATTTATTTTAACTAGGTAGTTAGTAAAAATAGTTAATAACTATTTACTAACTAGTCTACCTAGTTAAAATAAATTCAAACTTACATGTGAAATAAAAACCTAAGCTAGCTACAATATAATTATTAGTTATATTGTAGCTAGCTTAGGTTTTATTTTTATTTCACAGTTTAAGTTTATATTTAGTTTTAAATAGATATTATTTAGTTAATAATTGTAACTTTAATTTAGGTCTATTTTAATTATGTTAAAGTTAAGGGGTGTTAAGGTTAGGTTTAGGGGTTAATATTGTTAATTTAGGTTTTTGCAATATGGGGCCGGCGGTTTAGGGGTTAATAGGTTTAAGTAGTGTTGGCAATGTGGGGGGTGGGGGGGGTGGGGGAGGCTTAGGGGTTAATATATTTAGGAACAAAAGGCGGTAGGCAGGTACTACTCCAAGCGTGTGTGAATTTAAAAATACAAATTTATTGATTCATTTAAAAGAATGAACAGACATGGCAGCAATAGAGCAGGAAGTCTGACATGTTTCACACCTCACAGGTGCTTACTCATAGACTGAGTTCTGTGTTTCCATCTCACATGTTTATAGGCTGAAGTGGGAATTGGATTAACCCATTCAGTCCCACAAATACAAAAAATAAGATAAAAACAATCTATTGTTTGACATCGAGAAAAAAGTTAGTTTTACCAAAAAACAAGTTATTAAATTAGTGACCATGGCTAATATTTTAGATTTACCTACTAATACTCAGCATTTAAAGTTTGTTCAAATCTTAATTATTCTGATCGCATATCTTTTGAAAATATGTACACTATAAAGTGAAGATAACACATAATATAAAGATTTAAAAATATCATGATATATGGACATAGTAACATTAGAATAGACACTCTGGCACCGGAAAAAGACACTGCACTTCATTTATATGTTTTATATGTATACTTAATATATATTCAACATATACCAAATATCTAGTTTAGCTAAAATGCCACATGGGAACTGGATACATGGAAATCAGACTTAATTATCAATTAAATAATTTATATCACATTCTCTATTCATACCTGAAGGAGAACGTGTATTTAATTTTAGTATCCAGTAAAGTTCTTTTTTTTCCAAAATTTTATCCCTATTACCACCTCTTAAAGGGACATTTGCCAAATCAATAACTTGAAATGTAAGTTGTGTAATATTTGTAAGATGTTTATTATTAAAATGTTCAGCAACTGAGGAGTCTGTGCTATAATTTTTTACATCCCAGACATGTTCATTAAAACGTGTCCTGACAGTGCGTGTGGTTTTTCCCACATACTGAAAAAAACACAGATTACAAGTTAATAGATAAATGGCATATTTAGAGCCACAGTTAGCATAGAACTCTATCGGATACGTTTTGTTATTAAATTGACACACAAAGTGATCATCCTGTAAAACATTAGAGCATGCCAAACACATGCGAGCTCCACATTTAAAAGTGCCTTTTTTATTTAACCAGGATGTAACATATTTTTGTGTGGAATTTTGTTTTTTCACTAAGCTTGGTGTTAATGTTTGAGCTAGAGTCCTTGATTTTTTTGGTACAAATTTGCATTGGTGTATATATATATTTAGTTAGTGTCAGCAATGTCAGGGAACGGCGGTTTAGGCGTTAATACTTTATTTAGGGATTTAGTTAGTGTTATTTAGTTAATAATTGTAACTTTAATTTAGGTCTATTTTAATTATGTTAAAGTTAAGGGGTGTTAGGGTTAGGTTTAGGTTTAGGGGTTAATATAGTTTAATTTAGGTTGTTGCGATGTTGGGGCTGGCGGTTTAGGGGTTAATAGTTTTAAGTAGTGTTGGCAATGTGGGGGGGGGGTGAGGCTTAGGGGTTAATACATTTAGTTAGTGTCAGCAATGTCAAGGAACGGCGGTTTAGGGGTTAATACTTTATTTAGGGATTTAGTTAGTGTTGGCAATGTTTGGGAACTGCGGTTTAGGGGTTAATAGGTTTAGTCAGTGTTGTTGATGCGGGTGGGTGCAGTTTAGGGGTTAATAGGTTTAGTTAGTGTTGGTGATTTCAATGAATGGCGGTTTAGGGGTTAATAACTTTATTTAGTGATTTAGTTAGTGTCGGCAATGTGAGGTGGTGGTTTAGGGGTTAATAGGTTTAGGTAGTGTTGGCAATGTGGGGGGTGAGGCTTAGGTGTTAATATATGTAGTTAGTGTCAGCAATGTCAGGGAACGGCGGTTTAGGGGTTAATACTTTATTTAGGGATTTAGCTAGTGTTGTCAATGTTTGGGAACAGTGGTTTAGGGGTTAATAGATTTAGGCAGTGTTGTCAATGTGGGTGGGTGGGTGTGGTTTAGGGGTTAATAGGTTTAGTTAGTGCTGGTGATGTCAGGGAATGACGGTTTAGGGGTTAATAACTTTATTTACTGATTTAGTTAGTGTCCGAGATGTGGCGGTTTAGGGGTTAATAGGTTTAGGTAGTTTTGGCATGGTGGTTTAGGGGTTAATAACTTAATTTAGTGGCGGCGTGGGTGATGGTGGCAGTTTTACATAATTTTAACCTAGATTTAGAGTTTTGCGTTAGCCATCCAAACCAGCGTTAAGGGGTCCTAACACTGGTTTTGGCCGCCCGCTGGTATTTAGAGTCAGTCAGGAAAGGGTCTAACGCTCACTTTCCAGCCGTGACTTTTCCATACCGCAGATCCCCTTACGTCAATTGCGTATCCTATCTTTTCAATGGGATCTTCCTATATTTAGAGTCTTGGCTGAAGTGAGCGTTAGAACTATAACGACCAGACTCCAGCCGCAGAAAAAAGTCAGGAGTTAAAAGCTTTATGGGCTAACGCCGGTTCATAAAGCTCTTAACTACTGTGCTCTAAAGTACACTAACACCCATAAACTACCTATGCACCCCTAAACCGAGGTCCCCCACATCGCCGCCACTATAATTCAATTTTTTAACCCCTAATCTGCCGACCGCACACCGCCGCAACCTACATTATCCCTATGTACCCCTAATCTGCTGCCCCTAACATCGCCGACACCTACATAATATTTATTAACCCCTAATCTGCCCCCCCCAACGTCGCCGCTACCTACCTACACTTATTAACCCCTAATCTGCCGACTGGACCTCGCCGCCACTATAATAAATGTATTAACCCCTAAACCGCCTCACTCCCGCCTCAAAAACCCTATAATAAATAGTATTAACTCCTAATCTGCCCTCCCTAACATCGCCGACACCTAACTTCAAGTATTAATCCCTAATCTGCCGACCGGACCTCGCCGCTACTCTAATAAATGTATTAACCCCTAAAGCTAAGTCTAACCCTAACCCTAACACCCCCCTAAGTTAAATATAATTTAAATCTAACAAAATAAATTAACTCTTATTAAATAAATTAATCCTATTTAAAGCTAAATACTTACCTGTAAAATAAACCCTAATATAGCTACAATATAACGAATAATTATATTGTAGCTATTTTAGGATTTATATTTATTTTACAGGCAACTTTGTATTTATTTTAACTAGGTACAATAGCTATAAAATAGTTATTTACTTTTTAATAGCTACCTAGTTAAAATAATTACAAAATTACCTGTAAAATAAATCCTAACCTAAGTTACAATTAAACCTAACACTACACTATCAATAAATTAATAAACTAAACTACCTACAATTATCTACAATTAAATCAACTAAACTAAATTACATAAAAAACAAACACTAAATTACAAAAAATAAAAAAAGATTACAAGAATTTTAAACTAATTACACCTACTCTAAGCCCACTAAAAAAATAACAAAGTCCCCCAAAATAAAAAAATGCCCTACCCTATTCTAAAATAAAAAGTTAACAGCTCTTTTACCTTACCAGCCTTAAAAGGGCCTTTTGCGGGGCATGCCCCAAAGTCATCAGCTCTTTTGCATTTAAAAAAAACATACAATCCCCGCCCAACATTACAACCCACCATCCACATACCCCTAATCTAACCCAAACCCCCCTTAAAAAACCTAACACTAAGCCCCTGAAGATCTCCCTACCTTATCTTCACCACGCTGGGTATCACTGATCCATCCAGAAGAGGGTCCGAAGTTTTCATCCTGTCCGGCAAGAAGAGGTCCTCCAGAGGGTCCGAAGTCTTCATCCTATCTGGCAAGAAGAGGACATCCGGACCGGTAGACATGTTCATCCAGGCGGCGTCTTCTATCTTCATCCATCCGGCGCGGAGCGGGACCATCTTGAAGCACCCGACGCAGATCCATCCTCTTCTTCCGGTGACTCCCGACGAATGAAGGTTCCTTTAAGTGACGTCATCCAAGATGGCATCCCTCAAATTCTGATTGGCTGATAGGATGCTATCAACCAATCTGAATTAAGGTAGGAAAAATCTGATTGGCTGATTGAATCAGCCAATCAGATTCAAGTTCAATCCGATTGGCTGATCCAATCAGCCAATCAGATTGAGCTCGCATTCTATTGGCTATTCCGATCAGCCAATAGAATGCAAGCTCAATCTTATTGACTGATCCAATCAGCCAATCGGATTGAACTTGAATCTGATTGGCTGATTCAATCAGCCAATCAGATTTTTCCTACCTTAATTCCGATTGGCTGATAGAATCCTATCAGCCAATCGGAATTCGAGGGACGCCATCTTGGATGACTTCACTTAAAGGAACCTTCATTCGTCGGGAGTCGCCGGAAGAAGAGGATGGATCCGCGTCGGCTGCTTCAAGATGGTCCCGCTTCACGCCGGATGGATGAAGATAGAAGACGCCGCCTGGATGAACAAGTCTACCGGTCCGGATGTCCTCTTGCCGGATAGAATGAAGACTTCGGACCCTCTTCTGGACAGATCGGTGATACCCGGCGTGGTGAAGATAAGGTAGGGATATCTTCAGGGGCTTAGTGTTAGGTTTTTTAAGAGGGGTTTGGGTTAGATTAGGGGTATGTTGGTGGTGGGTTGTAATGATGGGGGGTTTGTATGTTTTTTTTAAATGCAAAAGAGCTGATGACTTTGGAGCATGCCTCGCAAAAGGCCCTTTTAAGGGCTGGTAAGGTAAAAGAGCTGTTATTTTTTTATTTTAGAATAGGGTAGGGCATTTTTTTGTTTTGGGGGTCTTTGGTTTTTTTTAGTGGGCTTAGAGTAGGTGTAATTAGTTTAAAATTCTTGTAATCTTTTTTTATTTTTTATAATTTAGTGTTTGTATTTTTTTGTAATTTAGTTTAGTTGATTTAATTGTAGATAATTGTAGGTAGTTTAGTTTATTAATTTATTGATAGAGTAGTGTTAGGTTTAATTGTAACTTAGGTTAGGATTTATTTTACAGGTAATTTTGTAATTATTTTAACTAGGTAGCTATTAAATTGTAAATAACTATTTAATAGCTATTGTACCTAGTTTAAATAAATACTACGTTGCCTGTAAAATAAATTTAAAACCTAAAATAGCTTATAATTATTCGTTATATTGGAGCTATATTAGGGTTTATTTTACAGGTAAGAATTTAGCTTTAAACAGGATTAATTTATTTAATAAGATTTATTTTATTTCATTAGATTTAAATTATATTTAATTTAGGGGGGTGTTAGGGTTAGGGTTAGACTTAGCTTTAGGGGTTAATACATTTATTAGAGTAGTGGCGAGGTCTGCTCGGCAGATTAGGGGTTAATACTTGAAGTTAGGTGTCAGCGATGTTAGGGAGGGCAGATTAGGGGTTAATACTATTTATTATAGGGTTTTTTAGGCAGGAGTGAGGCGGTTTAGGGGTTAATACATTTATTATAGTGGCAGCGAAGGACCGGTCAGCAGATTATGGGTTAATAAGTGTAGGTAGGTAGCGGCGATGTTGGGGGCGGCAGATTAGGGGTTAATAAATAAAATATAGGGGTCAGCGATGTTAGGGGCAGCAGATTAGGGGTACATAGCTATAATGTAGGTTGCGGCGGTGTACGGAACGGCAGATTAGGGGTTAATAATAAAATGCAGGGGTCAGCAATAGCGGGGGCGACAGATTAGGGGTTAATAAGTGTAAGGTTAGGGGTGTTTAGACTCGGGGTACATGTTAAGGTGTTAGGTGCAGACTTAGGAATTGTTTCCCCAAAGGAAACAATGGGGCTGCGTTAGGAGCTGAACGCTGCTTTTTTGCAGGTGTTAGTTTTTTTTTTAACTCAAACTGCCCCATTGTTTCCTATGGGGGAATCATGCATGAGCACGTTTTTGAAGCTGGCCGCGTCCGTAAGCAACACTGGTATTTAGAGTTGAAGTGTCGGTAAATTATGTTCTACTCTCCCTTTTTGGAGCCTAACGCAGCCCTTCAGAGAACTCTAAATACCAGCGTTGTTTAAAAGGTGCGGGGGAAAAAAAACACGCGTAGCTAACGCACCCCTTTGGCCGCAAAACTCTAAATCTAGCGGATAGTTTCTTCATTCTCTGGCACATTAGTTACATTAAATTAAATAGTTTTTCCGGATCCTTTTGTTTTTTTTTATCCATTCTTTATTCATATGCATTGTTCTATAACTTCAGAATAGAATAATGCATATAAAATAAGAATGAATCCGAAAAAACAAACAGATCCGAAAAAACGATCGGATCTGAAAAAAACGAACGGATCCGAAACGGATTTAACGGAACATAACTAATTTGCTGAAATTATTATTTTTTTTAACTTAACTAAACTAATTTGCTGAAACTAAATATTTTTTTAACTAATTGAAAACAAAATGAAATAATTTTTTTAGCGGCGCACAAGTCTACTAACAAATATGATGGTACTACCAACTGTAGGGGATTTCTCAACCAGTGCAGGCTGCACTTCCGCAATGATCCCCACACCTTCCAGTCTCATCAGTCAAAGGTCACTTTTATCATTTCTTTATTGAAATATAGGGCCCTAGAATGGGTCTCTCCCCTTTTGGAACAGAGCGCTCAGCTCCTGAACGATGCAGATGCCTTCATTTCTGCATTATCTTCCATATTTGTGACCTCCAGCTGCACTTCTTCTACAGAGTACACTCTCTTGGATCTCCTCCAGAGCAAAATATTTGTGACACAATATGCCATTGAGTTTCGTACTTTGGCACATGAGACCAGTTGAGATGGCAGTGCCCTCAAAGGGGCCTTCAGAAGAGGCCTGCATGAGCGCATCAAGGACGAGATCACTTATCGCAATCTTCCATCTTCCCTGGATGAATTCATAACACTTTGTTTCAGTCTGGATTCTCACTTTCAGGAGAGACAAGCTGAGAGAGAGATAACTCATAGAATCTTTCCCTCTAGACCTCCTGTTACCTCTGAAGAAGAACCCATAGATCTCTCTTCCTTTAAGCTCTCTGAATCTGAAAGACAGAGAAGAAGGAGATTGAGAATGTGTTTCTATTGTGGTTCTAATTCACACCAACTCAAGAATTGTGATATACTGTCGGGAAAAGCCAATGCTTAGAGGATAAAAGTGGGGTACCTCTAAGCCTGGCCACTACTTATCCCCCTCACCCTTCTCAAACACTGTTACCTGTAACCCTTACCTTTCTTCAGAATTCAGTCCATGCTCAAGCCTTTATTGATTCAGGGGCAGATGGAAATTTTCTAGCTCACTGTTTAATGATACATACAGGGCTGCCCCTTCTACAGAAAAACATTGTCTTAAAATAACTACTCTGGATGGCACTCCCCTTGGATCAGGTTTAATCCATTTCAAATCAGCCCCCCCTAACCATGACTGTGGGAGTTCTACATACCGAACAGTTGCAGTTCAATGTCATTCATTCTCCTGCACAACCAGTTATTCTTGGTCTTCCTTGGCAACGTCAACACAATCCTCATTTCAACTGGACTGAGGGACAGTTGGCCTCTTGGGGTTAATTCTGTTTCCACTCCTGCCTGGCTAAGGTTACTCCGCTGCATCACATCCCTATAGCCAGCCTTCTGACTCCTTCTAATCTTCTCTCAGTATACGCAGAATTTATGGATGTCTTTGAAAAGAAAGCAGCTGATGTGCTGTCACCTCACCATACTTACGACTGCAACATAGACCTCTTTCCTGGAGCCCCACTTCCTAAAGGGAGGACTTTTCCACTCTCCAAAGCTGAAACCAAGGCCATGGAGGAATATATCCAAGAAAACCTAGCTAAAGGCTTTATTCGCCCTTCCTCCTCTCCTGCCGGGGCTGTCTGACATGAGTGGAAGACTGCCTTCAACATGAGATCATGGCATTACGAATACCTCGTAATGCCTTTTGGGCTGTGTAATGCCCCTGCTGTCTTCCAAGCATTCGCCAATGATGTCTTCAGTGGCATTTCTTAATCTCACTGTCATCATCTATTTGGATGACATCCTCATATTCTCATCCAACCTTGAGGAACATCATGAGCATGTAAAACAGGTACTTATTCACCTCAGAAATAATTCTCTGGTAGCCAAACTGAAGAAATGAGTGTTAAAATCCAGTTCCTTGGCTGTCATCTCGAAGGAAGGTTTTACCATGGATCCTACAAAGCTAACAGCAGTTCTGGAATGGCCTCAACCCACCTCATTAAAGGAACTACAGAGATTCTTGGGGTTCTCCAATTATTATCGCAAGTTTATAAAAATCTAATCCCAAATCATTGCTCCACTCACTGAGCTGACTAAACGAAACATAGACTGCAAGAATTGGCCTCCTGAAGCTGTGGATGCTTTCTTTCATCTAAAAAGATGTTTTTTGTTCTGCTCCTGTGCTCCGCCATCCTGATCCTGACCTACAGTTCACTTTAGAGGTTGATGCCTCCGAGATAGGAGCTAGTGGATTCTAAGCCCAAGGGACCTTTTGGCCTCCAAGATGCACCCTGTAGCCTTTTTTTTCAAATGGGTTACTACTGCAGAGAGGAATTATGATGTGGGTAATCGTGAACTCTTAGCCATTAAGATGGCCCTGACTGAATGGTGTAATTGGCTAGAGGGTACCGCAAACCCCATTCAAATTCTTACTGACCACAATAATCTGATGAGACTGCTCATTGTCTCAATCCTCGACAGGCCAGGTGGGCCCTATTCTTTTTCCATTTTAACTTTATAGTCTCTTACCTTCCTGGGACCAAGAATAAAAAGCCTGATGCCCTTTCCCATCAGTTTTCTCAGTCTAGTAACTCTTCTGAATCTCCTATCTAACAAATCCTACCCCCTACTGTGTGGTTTCTAAGCTCAACACCTCTCTTCTTCAAAGACTGCAATGTGTCCAGTCAAGAAAACCTTCTGAATCCCCTGCAGCTCCTGAGATCCATTATGTTCCCCCAAACCTTCACTCTCCTGTGCTAGCCTGAGCTCATGATAGCAAGCTGTCAGGTCATCCTGGTTTCACAGGATCCTTTAAACTCCTTTTTCTCAGGATTATGTCAAGGCTTGTCAGACTTGTGCTGTTAATAAGACCCCTGTTCCCTACCTCATGGCCTACTTCAACCATTGTCCATACCTAAACAACCATGGGCACACATAGTTATGGAATTTGTTGCAGGTCTCCCTTCTTCTGACCATCATACATTCATCTGGGTTGTGGTGGTCATTTTTTACCTTTACCTAAGTTACCGACAGCCCAAGAATTGTCAACACTTTTTCTGTTACACGTGGTATGGCTCCATGGTATATTTCTACCTTTTGGAGAAGCTTTTGCAAATTGCTTGGAACCACTGTTTCTTTATCCTCTGGTTATCACCCCCAGGCTAATGGGCAGATGGTAAGGACCAATCAGGATCTTGAAGCTTATCTCAGATCCTATATCAAATTACCAATTGGTCTGGCTTGTTACCCCTAGTTGAACTGGCAAAGAACACTCATTGGCATTCTTCTCTATGATGCTCTCCTTTCGAGACCACAGCTGGTTATCAACCTCATGTTTTTCCTCTTTCTGCTCATTCCATAGGAGTCCCTCTGCAGAGCATCGCTTTACTGACCTCACTACACAATGGCAACAAATACGCTCTCAGTTACGCTCTACCATCTCTAGATACAAGAGGTTTGCCGATCATCATCAAGCTCATATTCATGCCTTTTATGCAGGTGATCGTGTCTGGGTCTCTACCTGACATATCCGCTTACGTCAACCTTGTCACAAATTAGGACTTCGGTACATTGGTCCTTATAAAGTCCTCAAAAGACTTTCTCCTGTTGCCTACAAAGTGGCCTTGCTTAAGACCTTGCAAATTCACCCAGTTTTTCACATCTCCCTGCTCAAACCCTACATCACGAGGTAAATATACTCCACTCAGACGTCCTCCTTCTCCACTCATGATTTAAGGGGAACCGGAGGATGAGGTTGCTAGGATTATGGACTTCAGAATTAAATTCAGGCAGCTCCAATACCTCCATTGGAAGGGTTGCTCTGTGGCGGATCATTCCTGGCTCCCTGCCCGTGATGTGCATGCTCCATCTTTGGTCTCCAAATTCCATGTGGCTCAGCCTTTGAAACCGACTCTGATTCCTGGAGGTAACCCTTAAATGGGGGGCTATGCCACACCGCTCCTCTGTGATCATAGCTGTTGCTATGATCGCGGAGTGACTCGTAGCTCCGTGAGCATGGCCATTGTCATGGTCACGGTGGTTGTTGTGGGAGCGCACGTCAATGCTTTACCCCTGAACTGCTAAACTGCTGGATTACCTTTGTTGCTGGCATCTGCCTGATCCTGACCATCCTCCTGGTTTACCCCTGAACTGCTAAACTGCTGGATTACCTTTTTTGCTGACCTCTGACTGTTCCTGACTATTCTGCTGGTTACTCCTGTACTTCTAATCTGCTGGATTGCTTTTCTCTTGTTTTCGTGAAGGACTGCCCTGTCTACCGTGAGTACTGCTTACCTGATTTCTTGAACTCACTTTGTTCTGAGATATTTCCCTATCCTTCCACTTGACGCTGGGATAAGAAGACTACTGGCCAAGTTTGGTCTGATAGGGAAATATCCCACGAGCATTACAAAAAAATAAAAGTTGTTTATTTTCTTATAAATAACATGATTGGTTGCAACATGCAATAAGAGGCAAGAGTGCAGACAGACAGTTCACAGCTAATCCAGAAACACCTGAGGAAGGAGGTATAACCCTGAAAACACGAAGTGAGGATAAAATTTACCTGGCCAGGCAAGCAGTCTAGAATTGTCTGCTTTCTTATTAATTTGCAGATTTATTATTGTGCCATTTTTGAATCCTCCCTCCTCAGTTTCCCAACTATACTCCTCAATCCCCTCCCAGAACAAGAAACCTGCTTGTAACAATTGTATTTTTTTTCTCTCCTCACCAGCTTCACAGTTTAGCTATGTTGGTTGTCTATCAGTTATTGACTGCAGTTTTAACATTTTCTCCCTCCTCTCTCTATTTCACTTGCTTCACCATTTACCAAATATTGTTTAGCCTGGCAACATTTATCCCCTCATAGTTTCTTAGTTTAATTATCCTAGCTTCCTGAAAAATAATTTCTTTGGAAGTTATATTTACATTAGCCAGCATCAAAACAAAAATTAGTTATGGATTTTAATGCACTGTTATCGTTTGTGTTATTTTTTTTTCTAGTTTAATAATTTAAAAATAGTTGTGCTTTCAAGATAAATACATATAGTAGTTTTTACTTTCTCATAGTAGTTTTTTGTTGTTGATGATATGCAAAATATTTTGAAATGGTCAGATTAGTGTACAAAAATAAGTAACTCACAAAAGCTGATAACATTACTACAACTGGTTGAAAGGCATGGAACAATGAGTTGTATGGCATTTATTATGTACATACATCAGAGAAAAAAAATCTATTTTGTACTCAATATAAGTCAGCAGTCTATTTCTCTCTCTCTTTCAACCTTATCACTCATGCTACTATTTTATAATACATGGGTGTGGATATGTTTCAAAAAGAATTAATGCCACAGATTCATAACCAGTTTATGCCAGTTTCACCAATATGTAATTCTAGTAACACATAAAAGACCTCTCTTGAGAGAAAACACAGTTTAGATACAATGGCCTCTAGTTATCAAGCTCCGTAAAGAGCTTGATGGCCTCTGTTTCTGGCGAGTCTTCAGTCTTGCCAGAAACAGCAGTTATGAAGAAGCGGTCACAAAGACTGCTGCTCCATAACCTGTCCACCTGCTCTGAGCAGGCGGACAGTCATCGCCGGAAATCAACCTGATCATGTACGATTGGGTTGATTGACACCCCCTGCGGGCGGCTGATTGGCCGCGAGTCTGCAGGGGGCGGCATTGCACCAGCAGCTCTTGTGAGCTGCTGGTGCACTGCTGAATACGGCGAGCGTATTGCTCATCGTATTCAGCGATGTCTGTCGGACCTGATCGGCACTGTCGGATCAGGTCCGACAGACATTGATAACTAGGGGCCAATGTGTAAAATAATGTGTCAATTTTCATGTCAGTATACTTTTAGCCCCTACATCAGCATATGTCTGGCCAACTTAACTGAAATAAGTCAAAGGGCATCAGGTAACACTGATAGCATTTATATTTGCTCCACAAACTAGTCTTTCTAACAAAACATATAAGGCCTCTCCAAAAAGAAAGCACAGTGTACCATCAACAAGTATGGATTTACATGATAAACCATCCTTAAAGCCCTTTTTTCACATCGGCATATGTCTGCCAAGTGGAAAATGCATCAGTATAGATATGTGGCTCTTACTTCTGTCAGCGAAGAAAACAAAAAATTCAGTTCAAGTACCATCAAACCCTGATTTGTCTTTATTGGGCAATCTTAAGAAAATTATAGGATTTATGTACACTTCACAAACCAGTTCTATAAAGACATGCACAAGCTCTCATAAGAGACAACATAACAGTTTTAACATGAAGCCTTTAAGTCCTATTCCACATCAACATAACCATTTCAGCACGCATCTGGCAGCTATACCTCTGTACCTAGAGGAGAAAAAATCTGTGAGAATACCATTTATCTTCATTTGGCAAACATAAAAATATCATGGCTTCAATTTGTATCCCTTCATTTGCAAGTGTTATTTTTTACTAGATGAGAATGAAATTATTTAATTCCCAACAATTCTTTAATGACATTAAATATTGATTCAAAGTCAACTAAATGTATTGGCTCACTTGGTATAAATGTAAATGGAAAAGGCTCTAATATTTGTTTTGTTCTTCATGCCAGGACAAAGTTTTGTTCTTTGTTAGGCTAAGTTACCAAAATATTTGAAAACACAAAGGGGTCTATTTATGAAGCAGCGGATGCTGCTTCCCACCCACTTCGTTTCATATATATGTATAAATGTATTCTATGTGCAGAACATTGGAATGTAAAATAATAATAACTCACTTTGCGTAGAGAGCACTTGGTCTAACGGGGTGTCGGTTTAGCACGTGAGTGATCTGTTTTTGTTTTTCAGCAGCAGTGTGCTCCATTAAAGTCTATGGGGAAAAGAAGTTAAAATAGTAGCAATATCTGAAGTCTTGAAGTTAGTGCTCGTTGGCTTTTTCTTACTCGCTAAACATTTACTTTGAATTTGTAATACGCATGTGGGTGAAAAGTTTACTTACAGCTTTGTTTGTGCTCCCGTGAAAGAGCTAAATATTATGCCACTTGTAATCTGGCTCTTAATCTTGTTCAAAAACAAGCATAGAACAAACAAACAAGCCACAGAATATGTCCTTCTTACTAGGACATGATTTTAAATCAGTGTTTGGCATAGTAGCCATGATCAAAGGAATTGGATCTTTTGCTATAAGTCTCTATAAAACAAATACTTAAATACTCACAGAGCTATCAACTTAGAATATTTCTGCAGGTCACATAGCAAATACCAGATATCCTAGTAAAGCATAACATTCACATTTGTAAGTTAAAGAAAACATTTTAAAAGATGCCTCATCAACTCAATCTTCCTCCTTCTGGTATGTTGACTTGGTCAAGTCAGATCTAAAAAGTTAACTTTCTAACTATCACTCATCATCTAACAATGCTCATCCAAAACTGCCTCTCTTAGTTGTCACTGTAAAATAAAATTGTTATTATTCTAACAAAATAAAGGGATATTCTGGATTTTATTAAAGATACAGGAATTAATATTTTCCCCACCCTTAATACATTTCCAGTTTACCCACTTTGTCAAAAGTTAATTTATTATGAAGTATTCTCTAATTCAAATTCAATAATCTTCCATCACAAAAGATCAAGAATTAAATTATGGTAATATAATTTCAACATTTTTCTACTATCAAATAGGTTATTTGCTATGTTTTTCTTGGTGGATATATGTAGACCAGAAGTCTACAGTTTGACCTTTGAGATTCTTTTTGTTTTTTAAACTTTGTTTTTATTGAGGTTTTGTAGAATGTACAACATGTAATATGAAAAAAAAAACTACAGCGAGAATCAAGATACAGAATAAGCTCTGAATGAAATTGTAAAATATACATTTGAGAATGCATTTGAGTATCACACTATATATTAACTAAATGTGTGGTAGGCTAAATGACAACATCTGTGCACTAGTAAACTGCTTCTAACATTGATATAGTAAAAATGTCCTATGCTCCGAATAAACATAGTAGAGTAATGTCAAGGACAGTGGGTAAAATAGAAGTCAGCCATGAGACTGAGTTCCTTGTAAAAATCAATGCAAAGTTATAACTTTAGGTAATGTAGACTAACAGTGGTCTACCATTGGAGCACACAGTAAAAAGGGAACTAAGATGCCGTACCCATCTTATATGTCAATAATGATGTGCAATAGATGGCTCTGGAACCTCATTTTTTTTTTTTTTTTCAAACAAGCTTTATTTAAAGGGACACTGTACCCAAAAAATTTCTTTCGTGATTCAGATTGAGCATGAAATTTTAAGCAACTTTCTAATTTACTCCTATTATCAAATTTTCTTCATTCTCTTGGCATCTTTATTTGAAATGCAAGAATGTCAGTTTAGATGCCGGCCCATTTTTGGTGAACAACCTGGGTTGTCCTTGCTGATTGGTGGATAAATTCATCCACCAATAAAAAAGTGCTGTCCAGAGTACTGAAACCAAAAAATAGCTTAGATGCCTTCTTTTTCAAATAATGATAGCAAGAGAACAAAGAAAAATTGATAATAGGAGTAAATTAGAAAGTTGCTTAAAATTGCATGCTCTTGGAGGAACTTCCGGAGGAGGAGCACAGGTGTATGGTCACGCAAGACACCTGCTCTGATTTACCTTTCCTTCAAGCCTGATGGCGGGAAGGCTGCGCCCAAACCCTTAGACCCAGGGCGGCTTGAATAGCTAATACTAACGCTACCGGAATCTCAACTTAGTGCCACTTCAAAGCACTAAAACTGCATCTAGCAGCATCCTCAAGGACCCATAAAATCTATGCAAAACTTCTTGCTCTAAATGTTTGAACAACAGAACCACTAGCAGCCGCTACAATAAATAGCGGAGAAGCATAAAAGGGAGAACTCTCTAACACGCTAGCAATTAGTACATACAATATCTGTACTATCTTAAAATTTTCCCTCTATACTGCTGGTATCTGCATACGGCTTCCACCTAGCCCGAAGGGCAGAAGAATACCTGAGCTCCGGTCAAAGACTTGATTAACAATATAAAGGTCTAATATCATCTTGGACCCGGCTCTCTAAAAAAATATAGGAGATGCCATTTTTACCTATCATCAGCGCATAGTCTCCCTCTCAACCTTACCGGATCTTGTAACTCCTACCTGGCTTGGAGTGAGAGTCTTTTCTCCTGTCGACTGGTGACTGACCCGAATGCTGCTCCCTGGATGCCTTGGCGCACATCGTTCGTAGAGACGAAAGGGAACAGAGGCGTAGGGATACGCTGAACGCCACTTCTGATTGGACCGGACTTCCCTTCCACCGATGTTGCGTGAGGGATCCGGATCCTAATCCTCCACTGCGCTGTTTGTCCGGACTCCGACAGAGGTGACTCTCCAGACGCCGGAGCTGAGCTCTCAGTCACCTACCGGGTAATCTGGCCTGCAACTACCCTTTCTCCTGCTTGACCGGTGCTTCCCCTCCCACCGGTGCTGCGTGTAGGGGAGGCCCGGCTTATTGGAGAAAATCTTATGGACACTGTATGCCCTGACCAGGAGTTGGTAAAGTATGCAACATATAAAATGACTTTTGCATGTACTTTCTCTACTGCTGCAATCCTATTGTTTGCCCGTTGGGATTAAGCAGATATGGACTACTAACAATTGAATTGCATAGGTTTAAGATGAAAAGCCCCTGCTAAAACCTAGAAACCTAAGTAAATTTTTTGGAAAGATCTATGATAAAATGAATGTATAGACTCTGTCAAAAATAACTCTCTCTCTATCACTGTCTATAGAGACCAGGAGAGCTTAGTTACAAATGTATTATTAGTAAAATAACCTGAAAGTATTACTCTATAAGAACACATTAACAACAGTTTGGTAATCTCTCTTTTTTAAAGTTGTTAGAAGTATATATAAACTATGCTAAATATACATTAATATCCTTAAAACTAGACATACAAAATCTGAGCAACATAATTTGCAATTTCGCCTGATTGTAAACCACAGTTATAAGCTTGGTATATAAGATCTTGAATATTGTATTAGTTTATATTTTACTGTTGCTTGAAGAGGCCTGTAGATAAGACACTCTAGATAACTATCGCAATAATAGTATACAGAAATACGAAGAGGAAGGAGAGAGAAGGGAAAGGGGAAGGAAGGGAAAGGGAAAAAAAGAAAAAGAACTATCCTCTTAGCACAGCAGTATTAACTTGCTATCAAATTCTTGTATATAGAAACTAGAGGAGCCTAACTATAAAATAGACTATCAGCAAGACAAATTATTGGTCTATAAAGATATAACTATTGCAATAATAGTGTATAGATATATAAGAAGCTAACTGATTAATATAGTAATACCAACTTACTATTAAATAAAGAGATACAAGTATAAGCAAACATCCATTTTTATTAAGAGGCTAAATTGACAGAGACAAGAGAGAAACACAGAGGGAATATAATCTTGGGGCTAACTCTGACAATACAGCTAAATTGGCTAAAACTACCCTTTACAGGTAAAATCTGCTAGAGATTAGTCTTAACTAAAATCAAAGAAACCCTAATAGAATCCAATCAAACACATTTATTTTAGTTAAGGGGAAGGAAAGGGAGAGAAAAAAGAGAAAAAAGAAAAAGTCTATTGAAATAGTATAAGGTCAATCCCTTGAGATAACATACCAGAAGACACTAATCTCTGTCCATACCCCTTTTTAGAATATCAATAAGGCACAGGTAAAGTGAGTCTCTGTCCTACCCCTTCTGTCCTCATATCAACGTAATAAATAAAGACTGGGTGTTTAGACAATCTTAAGAGCTGAATATTCTTTTAAGTCTTCAGTACAAAATTGATATAAATTCCTGTCGTGTGCCTGTGCCATAAAACACGAATATCCTAAATCACTGAGAATAAGTACAAATCTTTTTGCACGACTCATTCTAGGTCACTTTAAGCACTTATCACTATCACTTTAATTGATATATGGTCTTGGTTTTTCTCTCCCTTTTTTTTTCCTTTTTTTTTTTTTTTTTTTTTTTTTTTTTTCCTTGCACCAAAACACCTACACATCCCCTAAAATAAACTCCACACGAGAAGAATACATAAATTCAATTCTTCTCGGTCTTAAAAGAGGCGCTCTCCTCCTTCATCCTATTTCCCTCACTCACTTGCTAAAACATTCTTCACAAATTCCTTATTTTTATTAACACAATAAGTGTGTAGCCTATGGACAAATTCTTATCCACTGCATCTAAGACACCATCACCAATTATGGCAGCTAGACACAGAGACAGGAAGCCTAAAAATACCCAGGATCCTGTCACTGAATTACAATCAACCCTGCATAGTGTAGTATCCCCCCCAGAATCTCTCAACTTACACAGTTTAGTTGGAAGCATTACAGAAGCTCTCACACCTAAATTTGAGGCACTTAGGACAGAGATCAAACAGGACATTTCCCTATTAACCCAAGAGATTAGGCAATTCTCCAATAGATTGCAAGAAATGGAGCAGAGAGTGTCTGATCTAGAAGATTTAACGACAGGACACAATTCTAATTTAGAAACTTCAAACAATAATATCCAAAAAATCCTTAATAAGTTGGAAGATCTGGAAAACAGATCTAGGAGAAATAACATACGAATAATTGGGCTCCCAGAGGATAAACAATATGATGACTTATCTTGTTTTATATCAGATACACTTACAAAGGCCCTTGGAATCCCCTTAACTTATCATCCGATATTGGTGGAGAGAGCTCATAGACTGGGTACCTCTCACTCAGGTAACAAAAATGGCAATCGTCCCAGACCGATTATCGCAAGATTACTTAACTTTCAAGATAAAAGCATGATATTGCAATATTTTAGAAAAAACCAACCAATCCTCATAGATAAGACTAGGATCTTAATTTTTCAGGATTTTTCAGCCCATACAGCTGCTAAGAGAAAAGAGTTAGCCCCGATCTGCACCAAGTTTATACAGAGCGGCCATCGCGCCACTATAATATATCCTTCCAAACTTAAAGTAATAACCAATGATAAAACATATCTATTTGAGGATGTTAGACTGGCTGAAACTTTCTTTAACTCCCTGAATTCACAAACATAGTAAGAAATGATTCTGTTGTATAAAAGTTTAGTCCTTGAGACTAGGGTGCCCCCCTGGCCTAGGGTGATTCATGTTCAATACATGTATATGTACAGTGTATTTTTTTTTTGTTTGTTTTTTTTTTTTTTTTTTTTTTTTTTTTGTTTTGTTTTGTTTTGTTTTGTTTTTGTTTTTGTTTTTGTTTTTGTTTTTGTTTTTGTTTTTGTTTTGTTTTGTTTTGTTTTTGTTTTTTGTTTTTTTCTGTTTTGTTTTGTTTTGTTTTTGTTTTGTTTTTGTTTTGTTCTTCCCTTCCCTCTCCTTATTTTATTTCCCCCCTTTTTTTCTTCCTTCTTCCCCTTTCCCTTTACATAAATGGCGCAAGTGACAAATAATTTAAAAATAGTATCTTGGAATGTGGGAGGTATTTCAACCCCTATCAAACGAAAAGCGATACTTGCCTATCTTCGAAAGATCCAAGCTGACATTGGCTTTTTACAAGAAACCCACCTAAATTTAGAGGAATCTTTAAAATTAAAGACGCAATGGGTTAAAGAAGTTTTGATAGCGCCAAGTATTGGGAAAAAAAGAGGTGTGGCTATACTAATTGGTAAAAGATCTGGGGTGACGGTTTTGCACTCTGAGGCTGATTCCGGGGGGAGATATATCCTGGTAAAAATAAAATTTTTAAATATAACTTATAAACTTTGTAATTTATATGGACCAAATATTAACGATCCAGAGTTTTGGAGCATGATCCAATCCAAACTTCTCTTATTCAGCGAAGGGCACTTAATACTAGGAGGAGATTTCAATATGGCACCAAACTGTCCCTTAGATAGATTAAGAAAAAATCTCAAACAGTTAAAGCAGAAAAAAGATAATTTAGACACTAAAATAATTAACCAGATTAAGCATAACTTAGCGCTACGTGATATTTGGAGAGCCCAGAACCCTGACGTCCAAGACTATACTTGCCTATCAAAAGCTCATAAAACCCTCTCCAGGATTGATCTATTTTTAATAGACCAATCCATACCTATATACAAAGTGAAAGCAGATATAATGCCAATTATTTTGTCTGACCATGGACCTATTTCCCTCGAGTTTCACTTTGATCACCCTAAATCGAAAATATCACGATTCTTTTTTCCTTATCATTTAGCAACAGACTCAAAATTTAAAAGGTGGATCAAGGATAAATTTACTGAATATCTTAATTTTAATGGCGAATATATAGAGCACCCAGATATATTTTGGGAAACAGCAAAGGCCGTGCTTAGAGGAGAAATCATTGCTTTTACTGCCATACTAGCTAAAAAGGTAAAATTAAAAGAAAGAGAAACAAATAACTATCTGGTCAATTCATATAATCATTATCTACTTGCAAAAACCCCCCTAAACTGGGCAAAGTACGTCCGTGCCAAATCTATTAGAGACACCTTTTTAATGACTCAAGAAACCAATAGAGAAATTAGGCTCCAGGCTAAATTATATAAATTTGGCAACAAATCGGGAAAAATGCTTGCCAAACTAGTTAAAAATGAAGAAAAAAAACCAATAATAGAAAGATTATCTCACAAGGGGAAGCAGATAACAGAACCAGAAGAAATTTTGAATATATTTACTGAATATTTTCGAAATATATACTCTAACAGAGGATATGATGCTTCTCAAGCCACAGAGTTTTGGAATAAAATTACCTGCCCCCTGGCCTCTCTTGAAGAAATAGCTATCCTTAACTCCCCTATCTCAAAAGAAGAAATAGAAAAGGCAGTCATTAATCTTTCCCTCAATAAAGCAGCAGGCCCAGACGGGCTCCCAAATGAATTTTATAAGCTTTTATCACCTGAAATAACGCCTTACTTGAGTAATCTTTATAACAAAATATATATTAATGGTAAGCCGGTCCTCCCCTCCTTTTCTTCTTCATTCACGACTCTGATCTTAAAAGGAGGAAAGGATCCATCACAAAAAGAATCATATAGGCCAATCGCCCTCTTAAATTCTGACTACAAAATCATGACTGCTATATTAGCAAATAGGATGCAATCTATTTTAATGAGAATTATTCACATGGATCAAGCGGGCTTTCTTAATAAGCGAAATTCCGCTGCAAAAATTAGAGAACTCTTGGTCACAATGGATTATATTCAGAATCTTCCTTCTTCTGAGGCGGAGAGAGAGGGCACCCCAGACTTAGCTATTCTGTCAATCGACGCTGAAAAAGCGTTTGACTCAGTAATCTTTAATCACATAATAACATCTTTATTAAAATTTGGGATTAAAGGAAAGTTTCCTGATTTCTTAGAAAATCTGCATCAACAATCCAATACACAACTGATAATAAACAACACTATCTCTACCCCTATTTCAATAGAGTGAGGGACACGACAGGGCTGCCCTCTCTCCCCGCTTCTTTTTGATATAGCTATTGAACCCTTAGCAATTATGATAAGAAAATCTCTTGATGGCATAAAAATTCGGAACTATGAGATAAAAACTGGACTATATGCCGATGATTTATTAATTTATCTCTCTAATACAAAATATAATATACCAAGACTTCTTTGTATAACAGATCACTTTAGTTCTTTTTCGGGTTACAAAGTTAACAAATCAAAATCCGAGATACTTTGGCTGAGAAGAAATAATAGTTCTATCTTTAGTACACCATTTACTGCAGTCTCTGAATCTTTCAGGTATCTTGGTATACATATACCAACTAACTTAAAAGATTTATATAAACTTAACATAACTCCTATACTAACTACTATAAAGGAAAAGTTAAAAGACTGGCAACATTTACCATTATCTATATCTGGCCGATCAGAATTATTTAAAATGATTCTTCTCCCCAAACTTCTCTATATCTTGCAAAATGTGCCCTTGATTTTGTTGGAGAAAGATACACGTTCTATTAATATGTGGCTTAGGCAATTCTTGTGGCAAGGGCAAAGATCTAAGATATCACTTGCTAAACTTACTGCACCAAGAGATTATGGAGGCTTAGCAGTCCCAAATATCAGATTTTATAATCTTAGCTTCTTAGCCCGCATCATAATGGATTGGATCTTTGCCAAGAACTATGTATTAAATAATGAGCTGGAACTCAACATCTGTGAACCCTACCTCCCATCTGCTATGATTCATTGTCTGCCAAAAAAGCTTCCAACAAAGATTAAAAATCTCAAAACTATATATAACCCTATTAAAGCTTGGTGGAAAATAACTAAGCTTTTAGCAATTACTAGTACTGCCACAAATCATCTACCTCTGATAGGAAACCCACAATTCCAAGCAGGCATAAACTCTGCGGTCTTTAATAGATGGCATGATAATGGCCTCAACAGGGTATTATATCTAATTAATGCTGATAGAAAATGTGTTAAAACCTTTGAAGATTTAAAAAATGAGTATAATCTTGACAATAAGGACTTTTTTGCATATCTGCAAGTAAGACACTTTATTGTTGAATTAACTAAAGAAGCGGGTTGGCATTGGACGTTAGGCAATCTGGAAAATTGGTCAATCTTAAATAAAAATGGGCAGATGTCTATAGCCCCATGCTATCATACACTTAGCATTAAAAAGAATGCCCCCACCCTGGATAAGATGGCAGAGATATGGTCTTCCCTAATACCACAGAGCAATATTGAAACAAAGACTCTTCAGTTGTCAATCAACAGAGTGGTAGCAACCACTTTGTCGGCTACCTGGCGAGAGGCGCACATTAAACTTTTGCACAGGGCCTATTTCACCCCGGAGAAAGGCCTCAGAGTGCATAATCAACAGTTTAGTAAATGCCCTAAGTGCTCTTATCCGGCAGCAAATCTTATACATATGTTTTGGCATTGTCCCAAAATCAGAGGTTATTGGAGTAAATTAGAATACTGGCTTAAAACTACCTTGAAAGCCGAAATGCTTACTTTATCACTATATCAAATCATTTTATGTCTAAATAGGGAAAATATTCATCAAAATAATGAAAAATTAATAAACTTGTCCATCCTAGCTTCCAGATATTTGATTTGTAAAAAGTGGAAAATGAGAACACTACCAACGATCACTGAAGTTAAAAATTATTTAAAAAAACAATGTGTAATAGAACAAAGAGGTGCAAGCATTGACAAGGAATTGGAGATAAAGAATTTTTTTAATAAATGGGCAGTGTTCATAAAGACACTCCATGAAAGTGAAATTGATTATTTGATCTTCCCATTTAAAAACTCAGAAATAGTTCTTCTTGGCATTTGGTAATCGGGGAGGAAAGATAGGGAACCATGAATATTTCGTTAGCTCGCCCCCTCTTCTCTCCAAAAGTGATTAGCCCCCCCCTTCCCTTTTTCCTCCCCCCCCCTCCCCTCCTCTCCCCCTTCCCCCCCCCTTTTTTTTTTTTTTTTTTTTTTCTGTTTGTTTGTTTCTCACTGGTATAGAATATCATACGAGCCAAGGCATTTAAGCAAATTGTTTTTGTACCCAAAAGGGTAAGGAGGGGGGGGGGGAAAGAGAAAATTTCTCAGTGGAGCACTCAACAAAATCTTATGAAATGTTAATAACATTGATAAATATTCTTTTATAATTTTATGTAATACTTTTCTTTCTTTGTCATGGGCCCTGCGTGGCACAAAATGTGATTTCTTTTTATTTTTTGTATGCTCCATTGATCATAAATAAAGAAAAGAAAAAAAAAAAATTGCATGCTCTTTCTGAATTACAAAAGAAAAAAATTGGGTTCAGTGTCCCTTTAAGATTATACAAATACAATACATGGATAAGATGTAAAAACATAAACATACTTTTTGAGGTATTTGTACCCAATTTAAATTATGATATATCGTACAACTAGGTTAGGATAAATTCTACAGCAAGATGGAAATTCGAGGGGTTCCCACAAAACTTACTAGTGTGGATCCCCCCGTTACAAAGTACATGCTAGAAATTTAGTTATAGGATAAGTTGTCCATTTACGTTGGTAATTAAAGCTTGACTTTTTTTTTTTTTTAACAATATTATTTTATATATAAATAAAATTAGTACCTTTATGAACAAAAAGCTCTAAAAGAAGCAGCCCATATACACCAGGCCCAATGAAGTAGAGAAAGTGAAGGAAAAGAGAAAGAAGAAGAAGAGGAGAGAAAGAAAGAAAAAAAAAAAAAAAAAAAAGGGGGGTGCGGGTCTCCCATAATGAATTCGATTAAATTTTTAGTGGTAAAATTATATGCACACTCAGAAGGTCACCAATTAGTTTAACCAGTTTGGGGGGGTTTCCAGGTAGTGAGCAGAGATTCGTATACATCTATTTGGTTGCTTTGAAGATAGTGCAACCTTTCAAGTGATAGTAATTCATTCACAGCGGATTTCCACTCTACAAGAGTGGGCACCTCCTTAGATTTCCAAAGTCTAGGAATCAGTCTCTTCGCACCAGTAAGCATAATCAAAAGAAGGGCCCGTCCCTGCCTGTTAATATTGTCAGGTAAATGTAGAAACAGAATGGTTTCGAGGGAATTTGGAATATGTACATTTAATATGTTAGACATCTCCTCTAAGACAGTTGACCAGAAGTTTGTCAGCCTAGGGCAGGACCACCAAATGTGTGAGAGTGTTCCCATCTCGCCACAACCTCTCCAACAAGCCGCTGAGGCCGTCGGAAAAAATCGATGCAATCTAGATGGAGTATAATACCATCTAGTGTGTAATTTAAGTTGTATTTCCTGAACTACTGCTGAAACTGAGGAGTGTTTAATCAGTCTAAATGACTTGAGCCATTCCTCCTCCCCCACCTCATTATTAATGTCTCTGTTCCATGCATCAGTGTATGTTGGTAATCTTATGTCAGGTGGAACGAGAAGCATTTTATATATTTTTGAAATTAGTCTTTTTGGCGGGGTGGAGTCAGTACATAAGGTCTCAAACGGTGTAAGCTCTCTAAGGAGATCATGTTTATTTTCGTGGTGTGCTAAATAGTGGGAAAGCTGGTGATATCTTAACCAAGATGAGAAAATATAGTCTGAGTGTTCCCTCATTTCATGTTGTAGTTTGAGTCTCCCATTGGTCAAAGCGAAATGTAAAGCGCCTACTCTCAGGTTGTAAGGTTTATCTCTGTTTCTACTCAAGTCATAATAGGGTAAGTCAGGATTCTCTAAAATTGGGATAAGTGGTGAGGTGCGTTTAGATATGTGTGTACTTGTGGAAATTAACCTGTCCCATTCCGTAAAGGTTTCTGTTAGTAAATGGTAATTTTGCAATATTTTTGGGCGTTTAGGCGCAGGGGTCCACACCAGAGAAGCAACATTATTAGAATGTAGAATCTGCCCGTCAATCCTGATCCATAACTTCTGTGAAGAATTGTGTGCCCACTCTGTAAGCCTCTGCAATAATATGGCCCTCCTATATAATGCCAGATCTGGGAATCCCAGTCCCCCTCTATCTCTGGGAAGGTAAAGTGTCTTTTTTGGAACTCTGGGTTTAACTCCTGACCATATGAACTGCTCTAAGGTTTTTTGAAGTTTGGGTAGGAAATCCGCTGGTAGGTGAATAGGGGTCGTTTGCATGATATAAAGTATGCGTGGTAAAATATTCATTTTGATTAAGCCTATCTTTCCTAGCCAGGATAATGATTTGTTCTTCCATGAGGATAGGTCATCGGATATCTATTTCTTAATAGTTAAGTAATTATTTTTATATAGATCTGCCATGTTTGCTGATAGGTAAATGCCTAAGTATTTCAGCTTTGTGGCTGCTAAGGGGACTTTATGATGTTGTGCTAGGAACTGGGTATGTTCAGGGGGAGAGTTGATGTTGAGAAGTTCTGATTTAGAAAGGTTTAAATGGAAATTAGAAAGATTACCATATGCCGTTAGTTCAGAAAGTAACTCTGGGATTGATGTTTCTATATCAGTAAGAGTGTACAGAACATCGTCGGCATATAGTGCCTGTTTATGCTCCGTGTCACCAATGCGGATTCCTTTGATGGTAGGGTTAAGGCGTATTTTTTGTGCTAATGCTTCAATTGATAGTGCAAAAAGTAAGGGGGATAACGGGCATCCCTGACGGGTCCCGTTAGTTATAGTGAAGGTATCTGATAATGTTCCGTTTAGTCTAATCCGAGCATTGGGAGCTGAGTAAAGAGCAAAGACCATATCTAGGAAAGGCTCTCCAAAATTCATGGCCTTCATGACCTGACGCAGGAAGAGCCAATCGACCCGGTCGAAGGCCTTCTCTGCGTCAGTCGAAAATAATGCCATAGGTACCCCTTCAATCTGTGCGAAATTTATTATCTGGATCACCTTCATGGTATTATCACGTGCCTCCCTCCCAGGCACAAACCCTACCTGTTCGGGGGAGACAAGATTTGTGAGAAATTTATTAAGACGATTTGCTAAAATTTTTGAGAGAATTTTGATGTCTAGGTTTAATAGGGAGATAGGTCTAAAATTAGCTGGATTATTAGGGGGCTTGCCCGGCTTAGGCAACACGGTAATATGTGCCTCTAACATAGTGCTAGAAAGTTCTGGTTGTTTGGTCAAGTTGTTAAAAAGTTGAAGCATCAATGGCCCTAGTGTATCAATATATGACTTATAATATTTTATGGAGAGCCCGTCTGGGCCTGGGCTTTTTCCATTGGGGAAATCTTTGATAGCTTGTAAGAGTTCTTCAGCAGTGATTTGTGAGTCTAAGTAGTTTCTCTGTTCAGCATCTAGCTGCGGCAACGCCAGCTTCGCCAGATATTGATCTATCAAGAGCGTTCTGTCTAGTTTGTTTCCCTGAGGTTCTATGGATTCAGCAGACTGTCCTATATTGTATAATGACTGATAGAAAGAGTGGAAGGAGTTAGCTATTTGTTTATTGCCTTTAATTACAGAGCCATCTGAATTTTGTATCAAATGTATGTGTGTTTTTAGTTGTTTTCTACGTACTGCCCTAGCTAACAGCTTTCCAGGCTTATTTCCTCCTTCATAGTATTGCTGTTTCGTGTGCATAATTTTGCGGTGGTAAGTATCAGATAAAAGCGTTTTTAAGTCTTTTCTAGCATTATCCAAGGCCTCTTTAGTTTCAATGTCAGATAAGTCTTTTTTGTGTTTCTCCTCTAATTGTGATATGGAATGAAGTAAATCTGCCTGTTTTACTCTATGTATCTTAGTAAGACGCGCTTTATGTTTCAGGAAGTCTCCTCTTATGACACATTTGTGAGCTTCCCAAACAGTTATAAGTGAGGTTTGCTTAGGATTATTATGTGATAAGTAATCTTCCAGAGATTTTTGGATATCAAGTTTAATAATGGGGTCATTCAATAGGTAATCGTCCAGACGCCATATATAGGTTGTGGGAGGGAGATCTGGCCACTGGACCCGGCACGTAACCGGGGCATGGTCCGACCATGTAATGTGTCCAATGCAACAGTCAGTAACCATGTCTAGTCCGTTGGAGTCTGTGTAGAAATAATCTATGCGGGAGTATTTATTATGTGGTGGAGAATAATATGTGTAGTCTTTGCGTGTTGGGTGCAGTGTGCGTCATATATCATGAAGTTGGAGGTTTAAAATTGTGTTTCTGACAGATTTCAGTACTTTGGTAGGAGTGCTAGCTATGCCATTGGAAGTGTCTAATGTGGTGTCCATAGTTATGTTAAAATCACCAGACAGGAAAACCGTGCCCTTCGCGTGATCCAACAGGAGTTTTGACATTTTAGACATAAAAACATGTTGGTCAGTGTTTGGGCTGTATAAGGTGGCCAATGTTATTGGATGCTCGTATAATGCACCCGTTACAAACAAATATCTCCCTTCTGGGTCTCTTTCTATCTGTGAAATTTTCAAAGGTACCGAATGGTGAATTAGGATACCTACACCACCTTTTTTAAATTGTCCTGAGGCAAATATGGCAGTGGGATATTGTGAGTTAAACCACTTCGGTTCTTTTCCTTTACGGAAATGCGTCTCCTGAAGGAACAACACATGACTATACAGACTTTTCAGTGACCTGAAGGCTATAGACCTTTTACCTGGGTTGTTTAAACCTTTGGCGTTGATTGTAGTTAATGTTAGGCCATGCGAGCCAAACTTGCTCTGCCTCTGATTCATCCTGGGAGAGAAGAGAAAAAAAAAAAAATAGGAGACAAAGTAGAAAGAGCGAGAGAAATCAGATAATAGAAAGGGAGGAATAAGAAATTGAGAAAAAGGTTTTTAGACCCGATGTATACTTTCGGATCAGGTAATGTATAAGGTAACAAGAAAATAAACTTTCGTATCTAGATTATACAATTACTTAAGTAATACAACAGATTGAAACTGAAAGTTTTTCGCACAGGGTAATAACCCTCAAGCCAGTACATAAAAGGAATGATAAACTTTAAACTCCAAATAACAGTGATATACACTAACAAGGGGAGTATTTTATAATTGCTGTCTCGTAGTGTCCAGGATTTGTAATTGTGTAATATAAAGTATTGAGTCAATAATACAGGTGAGAGAAAAGGGCAAAAGAAAGGAAGGAAAAGGCAAGTAAAGTTATGAATGGGAAAGGAAGAGGGGGGGCTAAATGTAAGGAATTAGTGAGAAAAGGGAAAAGAAGTATGGGGATAGTAAGGTGAGGGGGAGAAGGCGGGAAGGAGAAGAGGGTTCTGGAAAAAGGATGTGGGGGGAGATATGCATGAAATAAAGTAGTTTCTGACTGCATAGGTGAAATACTAACCCCAACCCTGGACCCAGGGACACTCACATTATCAGGCCCTACATGATGTTAAGGCGTTTGTAAATACATATAACCTGTCAATATATTATAGAGGTTTAAATTGCCTTTTGACAACATACATCCTATAAAAGGGTGGAGAATACGTCAGTTAGTGTAAAAAATATGAAAAATAAAAGAAAAAGGTAAAAAAAATATTTATATTAACTGTTTAAACCCTAATACGTGAATACAAACAGTATAACTTTTCAGTGCATGACATCATATTGGTTACAGATGTTTAAGAGAGCAAATGCCCTTATGTTTTACCCATCATGAGCCTAAAGTCTTATCAAATTGTCCAGGACAATTAGACCTGCATTCATGCCCACCCTCTCATTGTCCCTGGAGCACTAGGAATGTACATCACATTTAACAAGTAACAGTCACATCAGCTCGGACTTAGCACCAACTAATATAAAAAGGATACAGCTCTAGACGCTCTGTGCAAAAAGTCAAACCTGAAAAGAGGAATGATGGAGGTAGTCGGCCGGCAGGGCCAACTCCTACCTACCACCGACTTGACATGAAGATGGAGAGATTTATTCTGGGGATGTACCCCGTTGCGGCAGATCCACATCGATGGAAAGTCCGGAGAGGAAGGCTTGCTCATCTGATCCAGGATGAAATATGAAGGATTTATTCTGATATGATGCCACTAAGGAAACTGGGAAGCCCCACCGGTATGGTATTTTATGTGCTCGAAGTTTGGCTGTGATGTGGCCCAATTCCCTCCTTTTCTGGAGGGTTGTTGGCGAGATATCCGAGAAAATTTGCAATTCCTCCCCGGCATGATGGACTGGGTGTTTAAGACGTGCACATCTAAGGATGTCTTCTTTATCTCTGTAATTTAGAAAACGAACAATAATGTCTCTGGGGGGGGCCTTAGGTGGTGGTTTTGCCCGTAGTGCACGATGTGCACGCTCCAGAATTATGTCAGGTGAAGATGGGGTGTCCTTCAGAGATCGGAATAGACTTTGAAGGCATCCATTTATTGCAGGGGGGTGAATAGTCTCTGAGATTCCTCTGATACGTAAGTTATTACGTCGACCTCTGTTGTCTAGGTCTTCAATTTTATCAGCTAATTGTTGTATTGCCTCTGAATTACTTTGGATGTCAGTATTCATCAATGTTACTGAAGCTGTATGCTCATGTTGTTTAGCTTCTACCTGAGAGACTCTGTTATCCAATGCTGAGATATCTTTCCTTAACTCATTAAAAAGATTTCGCATTTCTTGAACCGCTTCTTTAATATCCTCCTTGGAGGACAAATTTCTGAGGTCATCTTTAGTGATTGTGTTTTGCATTTGAATGTCCGTGCTTTGTTGTTGCATGATGTTAGCCTGTGAGACTGCCTCTATAATGCTATCAGGTGGAGATGTGGTAGAAGTGTCGACTTGTTTTAGAAATCTATTTAAAGCACCAACTGGAGTATTTTTTTCAGCTTTTTGCTGCTTTTTGCAAGGCATCCCTCAATGTCTCTTATAGTTAAATGGGTATTGGATTGTTAGAATTAGCCTTTTATTAAGTGCATTCCTCTCTTGGTGTAATTAATGTGGAAATTAGTGCTTGACACTAAAGGTGAGCTTTTTCAAGATTTTCTTCACGTACTTAATTAAGTAAAATTTGTCAGGGGGGTTCCGTGTATTTTGTTCTTTATGATGACTCAAATGCAGCTTTTATGATAGAAAGGATTTTAAATGCTGCTTGTGAAAGGACATCTGTGGTTGCTAAATTTGGTTGTTGCAGCCCCCTACAATTTATTAAGGACCAGATCCCTTGATTTCCTGTGACAGATTTGATTTGCAAGGTGGAATTAGGGGGATCAACTATGTCCGTGGAAATGTTTCCCCTCGTGTTCAACTGAGGATTTTAATAAAGGCCAGTCAACTCTCTTCAGCCCCAATCTCTCACCCCTTTTCAAAATTATTCCTGAATCAGTCGCAACTTGTCTTGTGAAAATTTAAGCCTGAAGGTCCCCACCGTGATCTGTTATACTTAACGGAGCTGCCCTCGTGGTATGCAGGATGGTGTGTTGCGCACTTGGGCCTTACTGCAGTGTGACAATATGCTGTATGTGCGGCTGGCTTACCCTGTTTATTGTCGGATGGTGTCCACTTTTCTGAGCCCAGCCGCTTATGTGTTGTGATTGTCCTCTCATGTGATTCGGGGCTGAAGTAAGTGAGCCGCGATGTTCATCTGCTGTCTCCGGTTTTCTGTCTCGGCGTGAGCATTAATGGCGCGGGTGCCGCGGCTGCTATATGCTGGAGGCAGTCTGCATTTATGCCTTCAAGGGGTGTCAGTAGTTGAGGGTTACTTCGGTACTCCCACTGGAGTTCAAATAATTGAAAAAAGGAGCGTTTATATGTTTAAAATATGCTATGTACGGCTTGAGGGTTTAGGAGCTCTCCTACAACACAGCCATCTACCAGCGTGGCTTGGCTCCGCCCCCCCTAATCGGAACCTCATTTTTAAATATATTGAGTCTGTATATTTAAATATAACCAAGTGATAGCGCTATGTATGGGGGTTGAGGAAGTGAGAGAACATCACTACAATAGAAAATTTGGACTTGCTATATTGGTGTGTCCCAAGTTTATAGGTTGCTCATACCTGAATTTTAATAGCATATCATCATCCAGCTATAGTGCTAGGGGCTAGAGCGGGAGGAATTCCCCTCTTTAAAGTGTGTAAGCAGATCTCTCTGTGTAAGATATATCTAATGAGAATTCTCTATCAACATAGATTGCAAGACTTGGATTAATGAACTGTGTTTCTGGCTTAAGGGAAAGAGGGTCAGATAGGTAAGTCAGCCAAATATATTAGATAACAACCACTGCAACTACAGTAAACAGGTCACTGAGAAAATGAAAGATAACTAGGCAAAAACAAAAAGAAAACCCATGTACCACATCAATGATTTCAGTAATTGTTATGTTTACCTCATAGCAATGAGCCATATATTTTCAAGTGTGTGAGCTGAGTAATCTCTGAGTACTTAATATTTTTCAGCGAGGTCGTGTTTCACCCCACTCCCTGAGGGGTTTATAACGCTTATGTAATTCACTAGGCAATCCGTATTGATTACAATCAGAGGGAAAGGGGGAGTAGTGGGTAGGTGGATATAGGGGCTAAAGCTTATTGTTAGTGTAAATAGATTCCATTTATAATTAGATGGAATAAGTGTAATGTTATATGGCAGGTATAGTCTATATGGGACTTTGTCTCTAAAGCCAACTGTAGGATGAGTTTACTGATATGGGACCTTCTTGTAAGTTTGGAAGATTATGTATCTTTGAGTGGATTCAAGCATTTGAATTGTAACATTGATCTATGAATATACCCATATTAATATGTGAAATATTGGGTTTCTAGTTTGAGAGCTCATTTGACTTGAGTAGTGCATTTCTGCTAACTTTACTCTCCACTCTATGGGTTAAACTATTCTAACAAGCAAGCTTAAGATATAAAACATAGGGCTCCATGTACTAAGCAGTCAGCGAGCTACCCGCAACAAATCTCGCGCCCAAACTCGCAAACTGATATGTACAAAGCCGTCAATTATGTAAAAACTCGCATCTTTAAAATTGCGAGCGTACTTATCCGCCATACCTCGCTACCTCTCCATTTTTTACTGTAATTAGACACATTTGACCACCAACTCGCCAAAAACGAATGTACTAAAAAATCTATTTGTCCGCTCGCGTCAATTTCCGCTCCCACCTCGTTATTTTTGCCTCGCCACCTTTTAGGTGGCGGGCAAGGTACAAAACAATAGGAAAGTCACTCTAGACGCCAGTCTAGACATATATAAAAGGCAGTAATATCAGCATTGTACTTACATTGTTCATTTCAGCAGCTATGGAGAGAATTCTGTTTTTGTTTATTCTCCGTTTGATGCGAATCCGGGCTAGAAGACAGAATACTGGAAATGTAGCTAATCGATTGGTTAGAAGAAGGAGAGTTCGAGTCCCCCGTGTATTCCTTCCACGGGTTGGTTTGCACGGCCTTTCTGACCGAGAGATCATACAAAGATTCCGGCTTGATCGTGAATCGATATTACACCTGTATCGAGAGATTGAAGATCATTTGGAGCCGATGACTGCTCGTTCACAAGCTATTCCGGGACTTCTCAAACTATTAGCGGCATTGCATTTTTTTGCAACAGGCTCCTTTCAGGCAGTTTCTAGCGTCATTATTGGAATGAGTCAATCTGCTTTTTCACGCCACTTATCCAAAGTAATAGGGGCTATGATGGTTATTTTTCATCGATATGTTTGTTTGCCATCTACCCCTGAAGAATGGCAATCTATCAAGTCAAATTTCTATAGGATGGCTGGGATGCCCAATGTCCTAGGTGCCATAGACTGTACCCATGTTGCTGTAAGACCACTTCAAGCTCGTGAGGAGATCTATAGGAATCGAAAGCATTTCCATTCCTTGAATGTCCAGATGGTCTGTGACCCCCACATGAGGATTATCAGTGTCCGTTCTAACTTTCCTGGATCCTGTCATGATTCTTACATTTTAAGGCAGACTGGGTTATACCGGAAGTTCGAGGAGGGAAATATGCCTGACGGATGGCTTCTAGGTAAGCATAACTGGCGTCTAATATGTCTCTCATTTCAATGTACCAAAATTGCGCCCAATTTGTCGACTGTAATCTGTATAGTTTAATTGTATTGTATAGTTCTGAATCTTTATAATTATTCTTATATTAATATTTATATTTATTATATCTTCTATTAGGAGATGGAGGGTACTCATGTACAGAATGGCTGTTGACTCCCTATAACAACCCACAGACCAGAAGTCAAGTACGTTTCAATGAAGCTCACCGATCTACCAGGGGGATTATTGAGAGGACTTTCGGTCTTTTGAAAATGCGGTTTCGATGTCTTGATCGTTCTGGTGGTGCTATGCAGTATGCACCAGAGAAAGTTGCCAAAATTATATTGGTTTGCTGCATACTGCACAATATTGCAATTAAAAGAGGCTGTCCATTAGAAGATGAAGATCCAATAGATACTGATGATTTACCAGAAGAAATATGTGTCGAACAAGCTAATAGGCGTGGAAATGCAACAAGGGACATGGTTTCAGAACAATATTTTGTGTTTGAGGATTAAAGTTTCAGTTGATCAATAAAAAACTTTCTTTATTAACTTGTCTCCATTTTTTTTTAAGAGTTAAGGTTATTAAAAATCACTCATGATAAACAGTTAAATACATAACAGTTGTTGATCTTCAATTATCAAAGGTTTCAAATAAATAAAGTTTATGATCAAAGTTATTACAGACAATATATTATAGGTAATACATTGTCTTTGTGACATCACACTAGTGTCTACAGCTGCTCTCACTCTTTTACATATGTGATTATTGTAATGTAATCCCTCCATAGCTGATGCTAATTCATTGTATTGTGTCATTGAATTGTAGCTGTAACAAGCGACAGTATATTCAACAGTGCTTTATGTTATCAGATTGGATTTTTGAGTTAAAAAAGACTTGCTAATTTTATTTGTTTTATTCTAACCTCTATTTTTAACAGCTACTAGGTTTTCCCATATTCAAATAAATACCTCTTAGCACTTATTTTCTTAACCTTTATAATATATTTTTGCATTCAAGATTTGTTAAAAGAATAGTGGCATATAGAAAATAATGGCAAAATAAATTATTTTATTACAAAATTATAATCTTTAAACATTATATATTAACAATTGTAAACCAAAGTAACTTGTTATACATATAAACACATCTGAAAAAAAAGGAAATGTTTAGAAACCAAATAACAATTGTAAACCAAAATAAATTCTAATACATATAAACACATATGAAACAAAGAAAATGTTTAGAAACAAAATAACAATTGTAAACCAAACAACATTTTAATACATATAAACACATCTTAAAAAAATTAAATGTTTAGAAACAAAATAAAAATTGTAAACCAAATTAAATTTTAATACATAAAAACACATCTGAAACAAATAAAAAAATGTTTAGAAACAATAACTATTGTAAACCAAAGTATAAATGTTAATACATACACATCTGAAACAAAGAAAATGTTTAGAAACAAAATAACAATTGTAAAACAAAGTAAATTTTAATACATATCAACACATCTGAAACAAAGAAAATGTATATGAAACAAATATCATTTGTAATAACTATAAACATCGATATTTACAAACCTTCATAAAATACATTAATCTACATATACATTATATTTTTCTCTATTTTTCGTGGATACATATCTGGATCAATGCGCTAATGATTGACATAACGATTAATCACGTCATCGTCAAACATGTCGCGTCCTGAACCTTTTGGTGCTGGAGAATTGGTGATATTAGTTTATGCCATGGATAAATATTTCCCTAAACGGATTGGTGGTGTGAGGGGAGTGAGACAGGAATGCCGAGACAAAATTATATACGAGATGCTGAGAAGAATGCATCGTATTTCAAAAATTAAAAGAACAAGACGACAGTGTCTTAGAAAATATAGTGATTTGAAGAGAAGAGAACCGAAGTACTATAAATCGATTCGAAGATTGATAAGGACATGTAAGTTTCAAAATTATATATGAAATAATTTTTAATAATATAAAAAAAGGGTTTATTTTTGAACTGCGTCATCATTGACGAATCCAGGAAAATAATATTTCCTGACTGTTACTTTGACTATATTAGTATATACAATTGCAAAAAGTTACAAAAGTTAGCATGCAGAACTGAGTTAGTAGATTAAAATTTAACTATATAACTATATACACTTAAAAGGTTAGAAAACTTAGCATACAAAAATGAGTTAGTAGAGTAAAATATAACTATATTAGTATATAACATTGAAACATGCAGAACTGAGTTAGTAGAATAAAATATAAATATATTACTATATAACATTGAAACATGTTAGAAAAGTAAGCATGCAGCATAATTATTTCAATTTTTTTTATTAAATTTTTTTCTTATATATATGTTTATAGATATGAGAAGTAGGAGAATGAAGTGTGCACACCCACCACGCTACTTAAGGTCAATGTTGGTGCAAACACCCAGAAGTGAAGCTCTTTCTCCACCTTTGCCAATAACACTATTGGATATTGAATTATCTCCAAATCCATATGCAATTTGTCATAAAGAGACACAGACAGGTAATGACTTATTATTTAAATTTTAAATCATATATTTTAGGTTTTGGCTTAAAAAGTTTTAGCATGCAATATTAATCAAGTTGCTAATTTACTTCTATTATCATTTTTTTCCTCATTTACTTTCTATTTTTATTTGAAAAAGAGGGCATCTAAGCTAAGGAGCCAGCCAATTTTTGGTTGAGCACCATGGACAGCACTCTTTGATTGGTTCTGTCCAATTATCAAGTACAACACAGTTGGTTCACCAAAAATGGGCTGGCATCTAAACTTAGATTCTTGCTTTTCAAATAAAGATACAAAAAGAATGAAGTAAAATATAAAGTTTATTTAAATTGCATGCACTATCTGAATCATGAAACTTAGAAATTGGTTTCTATGTCACTTGTAATGATTATTATTATTATTGTTTTAAATAATATATACAAGGTTTTTGATTTAATAGTTTTCTATCTTTGTAATTTCGTTCATAGATATTACCATGGAAGAAATGGAAACTAGTATGGAAATGGAAGAATTTCAAAATCCAGATAGTGTGACAATATTTGAAGCATTAACTTCAGATGATACTCAACCAAGGATAGAAGTTTTACCAACAATGATGGTAGATAAAGGTATGTTTCATACTCAGTAATCTTAAATCTAAGAAAATACAAGTTTTAACTAATACATATATTGTATATTTCAAATAGGAGTTGGCTCAGATGAAAGCTTTAAAGGAGTGGACATAAGTGTA
This sequence comes from Bombina bombina, assembly GCF_027579735.1. NCBI lineage: Eukaryota > Metazoa > Chordata > Amphibia > Anura > Bombinatoridae > Bombina > Bombina bombina. The sequence goes on along the minus strand of NC_069500.1, from coordinate 1,053,246,538 downwards.
GAAGCTAATATAGTAGATAACGTAGATAACAGCACATCAGGAGGTAATATTTGTGATGAAAAACCCTATCATACATTGAATATGTATATGACAATTGAATTAAATTTTGCTTTTCATTTATTTTTCTACAGATTTATCTTCAACATCAACTATTGAGACTGCAGACAAAAGTACTCAGAGTTGTCTAGAAGATCATGTCAAACAAAAAATTTCTAAAATTAGGGCAACTTTGGCAATGTTAATGGAGCAAGTAGATTTTTTATACCGTAAATATGTAATTTGATTTCATTTTTTGTTTTGTCATGATTAATAACTGAGAAAAAGTTTTGTGTTGAAGAATCAAAAGTGAGTTTGAATTTATGTAAATAAACTTTTTTTTTGGCCATAAAAAAATTTGTCTTTATTAAATAATAACATTTTAAACTTAAAGGGACACTGTATCCAAATTTTATCTTTTGTGATTCAGATAGAGCATGCAATTTTAAGCAACTTTCAAATGTACTCCTATGATCAAATTTGCATGCTCTATCTGAATCACAAAAGAAAAAATTTGAGTACAGTGTCCCTTAAAAATACACAAACAATAACTTTGTACACAATATACAGAGTAAAAAAATTAACAGTGACTAACATTTTAAACTTAAAGGGACACTGTATCCAAATTTTATCTTTTGTGATTCAGATAGAGCATGCAATTTTAAGCAACTTTCAAATGTACTCCTATGATCAAATTTGCATGCTCTATCTGAATCACAAAAGAAAAAATTTGAGTACAGTGTCCCTTAAAAATACACAAACAATAACTTTGTACACAATATACAGAGTAAAAAAATTAACAGTGACTAACATTTTAAACTTAAAGGGACACTGTATCCAAATTTTATCTTTTGTGATTCAGATAGAGCATGCAATTTTAAGCAACTTTCAAATGTACTCCTATGATCAAATTTGCATGCTCTATCTGAATCACAAAAGAAAAAAATTGAGTACAGTGTCCCTTAAAAATACACAAACAATAACTTTGTACACAATATACAGAGTAAAAAAATTAACAGTGACTAGATAATAAAAAATGTTCACTCCAGACGTTGCCTCTTTGGGTCTGTTGTCGCCTCCCTTTCACTGACAATAGCCAACAGAGATTGTAATGTCCTTTCGCTGATGCTCAAAGCTCTGTTAATTTGATGGTTTTTCTCTTCATCCATCTGCCTCTGCCACTGGAACATCTCTCTTTGCAGCTGTAATTTCTGCATCTCTATCTCATTCCTTTGCCTTTCGATTTCCACATTTTTTTCTGACAGAGCAGCCCAGCGTTCAATATTAGTGTTAATAATATTCAGCATTTCTCTGTGGTCCTCTCTGTATTGCCTTGCCAGTGTCAACATTTCCCTCAATGCAACATCGCCAAATTGTCCTTCTGCCGGTGTATTGTCAATATTTACACCACCTGTTTGCAGTTCAATTGGTGGTGCCTGTGTTTCAACAGGTTCCTCAATGTTTTCTGGTGTGTGAATTTCATCCGGTTGCGCATCTCCCAAATCTTCAAGAATATCCGGAGTCTCACTTCCATCATGCCCTCCTGGTGGTTCATCTTGAATGGGATTTTCCACTATCGGCATGAGATTGATAGTGATCTCCCTTGATGAGTTTTCTTCTTCTAGATCAAGACATAACAAATTGTTAGTAAATAAAAATAAAATGTTATAAAAACACTTGCAGAAATAGAATAGAAGGAGAGAGCAGATACAACCGTCATACACCAATTTAAGTTATATTATATATATATATACATATGTGATACATACCATCAAATAATGGAGATGAATGTCCAGTCAATCTCTGGAAAAGACGTCCCAAATCACCTATAAAAAAATAAATAACATAAAAATAAATAAATAAAATGCTTTTTTGTCAATGTAACGATATATTCGAAATTATTAATGGAAATGTATTTTGCAATTAACTGGACACTGAAGCAAAAATAATCTTTTTGAGAATAAGATATATTGCATGGAATTTCTATCAGCTTTCTTATGTAATACTATGATCAATTCTCAAAAAGAAAATAATGATAAATTTAAAAAAAATTTGAAAGTTGATTAAAATAGCATGCATGCTCTACAAGAATCCTCATTTAAAAAAATATGTACAAAATCTCGAAATAGAATATGTCAATAATGACATTTGACATTTAAAAAAAAAAATTACAAAAAAAAAATTGAGAGATAAAAGAGATAAAACACACAACATTGAAATTATTCATTTGTAAAGTACTTACCAGTTGCTCTACCAACACCAGTTTGTGGAGTGCTGGTCCTTAGATCCGGAAGTGTGTCCGCCGAGGAAGTTGTGTGTGTAACATTAGATGATGAGCGTATAAATTGTCCATGTGTAAAACTGTCCGAAGGTCTTGAAACAGCTGCACCGGGTGGTCTCGAAACCGCAGAAGAAGAAGTAGAACAAGTGGGCACCTCGTTACTCCTCACAGGCTCTGCTGTTGTTGGCATTGCTTAAAAAAAAAAAAATTAAAAAAAAAATTAGGTTTATTTTTATTTATATTTGAAACTGAAAGTTAAAACTGTTAATAATAATAATTACAGCAGTGAATGCAGGCTCAATCATTAAAGGGACATGCCAACCACCTTTTTTATGATTTGGAAAGAGAATGCAGTTATAAACATCTTTATAATTTACTTATATTATCTAATTTGTTTTATTCTATAGATATTCTTTGTTGAAAAGCATTTGATTGATGCACAAAGAAGCCTCGTGTGATTGGCTCAACATGTGTATTTATTTTTCTTCAACTAAGAATATCTAGAAAATTGAAGTAATATGTTGTTTAAATTTCAATTCTCTATCCGAATCATTAATAAAAGATTTTGGGTTTAGTGGCCCTTTAAAGGGACATGAAAAAAAATAATTACCTTTACAAATTGCATAAGAAAATGCATTTTTAAAAATATTTAAATGTATTATGTTTTTGCATTCATTGGATTTTTATACTTTGAGGAAAAGCAAATCTATACAGGCACAGTAAATGATCATTGGTTGATGCACATAGATGGTTCATGTGACTGCGTCAACTATGTGCATAGCTATATCTGAAAAATGTATGTTTATAAAGCGGAGAACAATTTTGAAAGATGCTAACAATAATATTCTATAGTGAAATAACGCAACATGGAAGTCAATAGATCAGAAATTTAAGAAGGCATGTGATCTGGGGTTAGTCTCATGATTAATGTCGGACATACAATATTATTTTAATAGTTTCAAATTACATTATTTCTATTGTCATTATCTCTTTAAGGTTTCTATGCAATACTGGTTTGAAAATAAACACATGGGTGTTATCTTTAGGGATCACTATAGTAATAATCAACAAATCTTTAGTTCCGTTAGACCATTAAAAAAAAGGCAGTATAACAATACTATTATTGTACAATCCCTTATACATATATGAGACATAAATGATTACAGTATTTGGGGCCTAAATGGCTTGTACAATCCCTTATACATATATGCGAGATAAATTATTACAGTATTTCGGGCCTAAATGGCTTGTACAATCCCTTATACATATATGCGAGATAAATTATTACAGTATTTGGGGCCTAAATGGCTTGTACAATCCCTTATACATATATGCGACATAAATGATTACAGTATTTGGGGCCTAGATGGCATATAGGATACTGAAGCGTAAGAAGTCAGATAATGTTATTTTAAAGAAATATATATTGGAGACAATAACCTATCATAACTTTAAAAAGAACATTTACGTCAACTATGTTGTACATTTACCTCTTAAATCACTGTCACAATCATCCGTTATGCCAGTGATGATCTCCGGTCCCAGACGCTGAACAAGCTTCTGCTCATAGTCATTGAGGTCTGCCACATATGCTGGTCCACCTCCGGTAGCACGTGCCGAATTTTTCTCTCTGGCCAATTTAGCTTTGGCGAAGCGTTTAATGTCGTTGTAACGCTTCTTCAGCTGATCGACATCCTTTTTTCCTGGACCCTGGGCACTAACAGCGTCGCTGATCCTTTGCCAGATCTGCTTCCTTCTAGAAAAATTTGTCTGTTTGACACGACATCCAAACAAATAATCATAAGAGTCAATAATCATATCAATCAAAACGACGTTTTGCTGATGAGAAAAGTGAGGATTCTTGGATTTTGAAGCGGTTTCAGATCCAGATGAAGCCATATCGAAATAGTAAATAAAGATCTCAAAAACGAGCGCTCTGTAATTACTCTCCAAAAATTTTGGAACAATAATAAAGTTGTTTAGAAAACTTGTCCATTTATAGGAGCAAAATTCTATTCCCGCTTCTACTATGACGTTCATGACACCTTACATGTCACGTGTTAACAATTGGCCAGACAATTGAACTGAAAGTTAAGTACATCAGCTTATTCGCGGCGAGCGAGGCGTCAAATTTATCAATATTCCGCCACTGCTCGCGGCGGGCTAGAGGTGTCTATTTGTTGTGGGATTATTAGTACATAGCTACAGCGGACACCATTTCGCCCGCGGCGAGTAACGGCGAGTTTAGCCGCGACTAAAATGACGGATGAATTGACGGCTTAGTACATGGAGCCCATAGTGTAGTACATAAACCTATTAACACATATGAGGAGAAAGACTCCAGTTGTGAACTAAAGATAGTTAATCTTATGTGAACAAAAGAACAACCTTCTAACATAAAAAAGTATAATAATCAGAGTCTTGAAGACAATACCCTTGAGAAAAAATAGTAAGCAGTCCTCCTTGGGGTCTTGAGGGAGATTCCTACTAGACCACACTGCATCTGCCAAGTCCAGTCTGCCGAACGGGTGCCGTCACTCTGCTAAAGACATGAACTATATATGGTGTTGGGTAAGAAGAGCACACTGTCCCTTCAAAGAGTTCAGTTGTGGGCCCAAGAGATCTAGGCAGACCGGCTGAGGTTCCCACCTCATGGTTAGTTACTGTGGGCTTCGTCAGTAGTATTTCCATCTGTGATTCGTGTCCGTGAGTGCTGGGGGCCACGATCATATCAGTAGATCTAACCGGGACCTCTGTCACAGGATGCGCCACTCTGGATCTCTGTAAACTCCAGCAGTCATGGAGGGTATGAGAAAGTAAGTTACAAGGGCTGCCCAGGCAATCCACTCAGGGGTCGGCCTCATCCTCCTGGGGAATTGCAGAGAGCAGATCCTCCTCTACTGGCCGGACATAGAATACTGGAGCAGGTTCTGCTGGTTAACCTTTATTCTCAGCTAGCTTGGTGGTATTCTGTCTACTATGACTGTGTGGGCAGATGAGCTGACAGTGTGCTGATACGGGTAAACGTATCTCTAGGAAAATAGTCATTGGATTCTCTCTCCCCTTTATTATGATACCAGGATTAGGATGTGTGGTAAATGTCGACGGAGAGTGTAGGACCACTTCATTGACTCGCATCTGGTTATTCATAGGAGCAGCGGGGGCCAGCACAACAGATCCTGATGGTGTGTCCTCAGTTGCTCTCCCCTTTAATATCGAAGTTAGGTTATTGAAGCTATGCTGCACTTGTTTTTCGAAGTCAGTGAGGAGAATATGCAGCATTGTGTAAATGTCCTCCCTGTTGAGAGTAGCCATGTTATGCTTGTTTAACCCTGTGCTCGGGGGGGGGGGGGGGGGGTTCTGATGTTGTGCGAGGTAGGCCGGAACCTGATGTCTCTTTGGGTAAGGTCTGTATTGGGAGATCAAAGATGCAGTAATTCTCATATGGATCTGTTCAGTATGGTTCTATAAATCTATTGATGAGCTCTTTAGTGAAGAATTCTGCATAGATTAGACAATATATAATGGTTCGTTTAGATCTCTTCCACAGGCTTAGAAAATGCTTAGCACGCCCCCCTGAGATTCTTTTTGAATCTATTGGACAGTGTTATCCTAATTTGCTGTCATTTATGATACAATTTATTGTGTATTCACTTTAAATGAAGAAAAGGAAGCAAATATCTGTAGATTGTGAGCAAAGGAATGTTGAAGCAAAGCATTACTATTACATGTTGCCTTAAAGGGACAGTCAAGTGAAAATTTAATGTTCATAATTCAGATAGGGCATGCAATGTTAAACATCTTTCCAATCAACTTATCATTAAATGTTCTTTGCTCTCTTGGTATTCTTTGTTGAAAGCTAAACCCATGTAGGCTCATATGCTAATTTCTAAGCCATTGAAAGTCGCCTCTTATCTCAGTGTGTTTTAAAAATAATTCACAGTTAGACAGCACTAGTTCATGTGTGCCATATAGATAACATTGTGCTCACTCTAAAGGAGTTATTTATGAGTCTGCACTGATTGGCTAAAATGCAAGTCTGTCAAAAGTGCTGAGATAAGTGTGCAGTCTGTAGAGGCTTAGATACAAGATAATCACAGAGGTAAAAATTGTATTAATATAACAGTGTTGGTTATGCAAAACTGGGGAATGGGTAATAAAGGGATTATCTTTTTAAATAATAACAATTTTCAAGTACTGTCCCTTTAAAAAAATGTGAAGATTGTTTGGAAAAGGGGAATGCTCTTGTCTTATTTCCTAAGAGTGTTCAGAAAGATAAAACAGAGTTGATGTTGACCTGACATAATGTTCATTCATCTCTGGGTAATAAAATATAAAAATAATAATATCCTGGTAGCATTTAGATTGTCTGATTTGCTCTGTCATCAAATTTTTCTGGTGCTGGTTTTTAAAGGATGATCTTCTGTAATCTCTTAGTGCTCTTTATGGCTGTTGTCATTTAAGGTCAGGAAGCTAAAATAGGATGTTGGCAGGGTGGTCATAGAATTTGGATATTTATTTACCTTCCATAAAAACATCAAAATTGCCATTTCATAGTATTTTCTTAATATTAATGGAACAATGAATCTCAACTTTATGCGTCAAGAATTGTTTTTGGTTTTGCATAACAAGCTGCAGCTATAGGGGAAGTTGTTAAAGGAACACTCAATGCAGTAGAATTACATAATTAATAAGTACATACTAAAAAACATAATGCAATAGCACTTACTCTGAAATTCAAATAATCAGTAGATTTTTTTCTGACAAATTTATTTTTTATCCCATTTTCCGGCCCCTGAATCAGCCAATCACAGACTAGTATATGTGAACCTTGTGAGCTTGTGCACATGCTCAGTAGGAACTTGTTACCAAGAAAGTGTGAATATAAAAAGACTGTGTAATTATTACAAGGCCCCTCAGTGATTTTCTAAAAGGCAATTTTTATTGTGGGAATGTTTTTTCTCAAAACTCAGCAAAATAAGCTGATGCATTCTCCTCTCAATGCTAGCTATTTTTTTTTTTTTAGAATTGGGCTCTTGATGAGATGGTAGTGCAGTGGCGTATTTAGGTTTTGTGCTGCCCTAGGCACTCAAACTTCTGCTGCCCCCCCCCCCCACTCCCTTCCTCTGTAGGTTTTCATACCATTTCCAAAGTAAATGTTGACCATTATTATATATATATGTATATGAGGTGAGCCCATAGATAAAATAATAATGATCAAGCGATATTTAAATTCAATTACATGATTTAACAAGAAGTATAGTAGCATCTGTGTTTTGTATTTAAAACTGCACATAAGGTGTAATCAAGGACGTCCATAAATGTTGTGTTTTAAAGTGTTTGTAACTGTTTCCCTGTAACGACTGCATCTATATAAATTATGTTTCCCAAGTCCCCATGACCCACACAATCCATAACCTCTCACCATAGCAACACATAGGGATATTTGCCAGTTGTAAATGTTCCTACTGATCGTATTACAAATAATATATTCATTAAAGTGAAAGATTTCTGCGGTCGCGATCAGGCACTAAACTAAGTACTAAATAAAATGTGAACTTGGCTGCACAGAGTTTATACAGAAAAAAACAGGTTTACTTTGGTTCAGTGACCAGTCAGTTACACAGCATGATGTAGTATTAAAATAAATAGCTGCTCCACCAAAATCGCAGCAATAACAAACAGAATAATGTGTGACGCCGAGCTCAGCACTCTCATGTGTCGGAGCTACAATGTCTATTGAGCACAAGGGGGCTGAGCTGACCATTACCAACCACATGAAGAGCAATGCAATAAAATAATGAGTGAATGGAGCGGGTGGTATGGTTTCCTTTTTGCTGTACTAACATCTGTTTTGGGGTGGCGGCGGCCAGAAAAGAGCTTGCTGAAAACAGTTAGCCTTACCTGAGGCATCGGTCTGTCAATCGTGGCTCAGGGTAAGCTCTGTGGCGGTGATGTGACAGGAGGTGCTTTGTGCTTCACCTAGGCTACGGGTCTTCTTAACTGGCTGAGACTCTGTTTCCGGTACCCCCAATGTGTTGTTATTTGAGTCCACAAAAGGGAGTCATGGAGAGCGCTGCACACTGCATGGGTCTTACATAGTTTAATTCCAATGTGCGCAGCTTAGCTGCTCCTAAAAAGCCACCAACTAACCTATCCACCCACGCCTGCATCCTGCTCCAGTATCCAGAAGTGGAAGCAGTAAAAGTTAGCACTGCTTACGGAGAGATATGTAGGGTTCAGTTCAGGGCTAGCCCATACCTAGTTAGTTTATTCAGCTGCGAGCCGTTCCCTACAGTGGGTGCTAAAAGTGCCGCCCCTTAAAATCTGCGGCCCTGGGCATGGGCCTTGTTGGCCTACGCCATAATACACCCCTGTGGTAGTGGTCTTGTAGTGGTCTTGTCAAAGTTTTTTGAGGCATTAGTACATCTTACCGGTCATAACAATTTTTAAAAGGTCAACACTTTTCCAAAATGCTGTGCTATTTAAATATTTAAGGATATGATTATAGCTAGTATTAAAAATGGTATACCCTTCTTATAACTGCTTTTAAATAGACATAAAACAAACTATACTTTTGAACAGCAGATCATATTTTACTTTGAAATACTGTCTATAAAGTAGTACAGAAGAACAATAATAAATAAAGTCATTAAAGGGACAGTCTACTCCAGAATTGTTATTGTTTAAAAAGATAGATAATCCTTTTATAACCCATTCCCCAATTTTACATAACCAACACTGTTATATTAATATACTTTTGACCTCTGTGATTACCTTGTATCTAAGCCTCTGCAGACTGCCCCCTTATTTCAGTTATTTTGACAGACTTGCATTTTAGCCAATCAGTGTCCTCTCATAAGTAACTCCATGGGTGTGAGCAAAATGTTATCTATATGGCACACATGAACTCACGCCTTCTAGCTGGGAAAAACTGTCAAATGCATTGAGATAAGTGTTAGACTTTAAGAGCTGAGAAATTATCATATGATCCTATCTAGGTTTTGTTTTCAACTAAAAAATACTAAGAACAAAGAAAATTTGATGACAAAGTGAATTGGAAAGTTGTTTAAAACTGCATGCACTATCTGAATCATGAAAGTTTTATTTTGACTAGACTGTCCCTTTAACTACTCTAAAAAAAATCTAATTGCATTAATCTAATTTGCTTTCATCAAGTATACTTTGTTTTCAACTTCAGTGAACTATTAAGTATATTTTCCTGTACTAGCTGCAGGATTTAATCAGAAACATTGATTGTACTTTGTATATAGTAAATAATAAATATGTTATAATTTATTTTGCAATTTTTAAATAACACTCTAACAGGTACTGCTTGTATAATATCACTAACTGTACTACCTGCACATTCTCTGTATTTGAGATCAAATACTATAATTATAATTTATATGTAGTTCATATAGTGCTGTACAATGTTTTAGATTTAAATATTTATCTAAAATGTAATTAAATCATTTTAATTTTATACGTAAAATATAACTAATCTGTGAAAAATTATATAAATGGTCAGTAGATGGCAGTAAAGCTCTTTAAGTGCAATGAAAGTGAAAAATAAAGTGATTCCCCACCCAGCAAAACTCTGCAAACCATCCTTTTTATAATCTGCTTTATTATTTTATTTGTCTTCATTTCTTTTGCATTTGCATAGAATGGTTCCTATTCTAATAATGTTACAAGATGCATTTGGACCAGGAGGTAGGTTAGATAAAAATAGTCATCATTTTAGGTCTATGAATGCCTTACACTTGAAGCTTTACAAGAACAGCTAAAACACATTAATACCCTCACTTCAGAGTTGACATCAGACAGGACTAGAACTGAATACATGTTGCTTTGATTTGCAGTATATCAATTCTGGTGAGGCTCTATTCAATATTTTATGAAAATTGCTAACTGTTAAGCTATTTCAACAAGGAAATTAAGAAATGTTTAATAAATAACCACCAACCAAGAAACAGGTAGATCATGATAGACAGACAGAGATAGATAGACAGACAGATAGGCAGGCAGGCAGACAGACAGACAGACAGATAGATAGATAGATAGATAGATAGATAGATAGATAGATAGATAGATAGATAGATTATAGACAGATATATAGATTACAGATTTAATTATTTAGTGTGTGTTGGTTTATTTAATTTTTACACACTCACACATATGATTTATATATATATATATATATACATACAGGTGGCCCTCGTTTTACAACGGTCAATTTACACCGTTTCAGAATAACAACCTTTTTTTCCAGTCATGTGACTGCTATTGAAAAGCATTGAGAAGCAGTGCATTTAATAAAATAGCCATTAGGTGGAGCTGTCCGCTTGTGTTGCAGCAAAGCCAAGCAAGCTGAAATTAATCAGTTTAACCAGACCAAAGCTATCGAGCAGATTTCAAAGGAACAAGATCTTCCTTTCTATAACTCAGCCCAGATTGGAATGCATAGAAAGAACTGTTTGCAGAAAAATGCAAGTGAAGTCTGTGTCGTGTGATTATTTTGTTAGGTTTATAATGCTGTTTAGCAAATGTTTTTGTTCATTTAACTTAGTTTAATTATATATTTTGTGTTGTGTGATTATTTTATTAGGTTTATAATGCTGTCTAGCATTTAAAGTCCTCATTTCAAAGCTTTAAAAATAATGTATTAGGTATTACTTATGACAATTTTGAGAGGGGCGTGGAACCTATCTCCCTCACTTCCCATTGACTTACATTATAAACTGGGTTTCAATTTACAATGGTTTCGATTTACAACCATTCCTTCTGGAACCTAACCCGGAGGGCTACCTGTATATATATATATATATATATATATATATATATATATATATATATATATATATATATATATATATATATATATATATATATATATATATATATATAGTATATATATATATATATATATATATAGTATATATATAGTATATATATATATATATATATATATATATATACTGTATATATAAATTAAATGAAACTAAAAACTAAATAATTATTTATATAACGTGTTTACAAATCCGTTTCATTAATTTTAAATTAATTGTCTTTGTTAGGTTATTGTGGGAAATGTAAGTAACATTTTACTTTTTGTTTTAGCTTTACATTAAAATCTTTTTAAAATATAGCCATAAATATACACACTTTATACAACAGTATGTACATAGAAACAATATTTTACGTAACATCTTAGGATGATTTGTTATTGGTGCAGCAATTAAATACATTTTCTCATTTCTCTTACATTCTTACAGCAAGGTTAAAGCTGTGTTGTCCATACAATGGCTGTGTGGCCCTCTAGTGCTTTTGTATGGTCCCTACACTTCCTTATCACAAGCTTCTCCACAACACTGCCCCATGTACTAAATTGACTGACCCGCTTTTCTAATGTCTTCTTTGTATTTTTTTTTTTTTTTGTTATGTGAGTATATTAAATTTTGTGGAACTTAATTTAGTAAAAGATTGATCATTTTTATGTTTGTTTATAAATACGTATTGATATTTTTTTTCAGTTAATCTAGTTTGTAAAAAAAAAAAATGTGTCCAGCTAGGGGAAAATTCTCACATAAAAGTTTAAATCTATAGTTGTTAAAGAGGGCTTTAGCTCATTGTAATATATCCTGAACAGGTGTTGAAATATATATTACTGAGTGCAAATCTGTACATATCTTCTGAATATAAAGATTGCAATATGGTCAATATGGTAATATGACAAGCGCAGCAACATTTATTTGTTTTTTTTTCTCTTGAATTGTTACAATACCCCTTTAAATGTTAGGTATAAAAATGTAGCGATTAGCATTATTTGCTTTATAGATTGTTTTAATTAACTTTTTCATTGGTTGAGTAAGTGGGCTGGTGACTGTTGCTGTAAGGTGTTTTCTAACCAATTAACAGCCTTCTAGGTCCACAAATACTCACAGGTTACTATCAGGATTGAACTCCTTGAGAAAGAACTGAGTCCAGAAAGGTGCGTCGGAGTTACACTGACATCATCAGATAGAGCCAGAGTCAGAGACACCACACTTGTGTTGTTAGCAGCGGTATGGTGGATACATTAATGGGCAGAGGATTGGAAGCTCAAAGTGCCCATACCCCAGGGCAGTTGAAGATACGTGGTATATCCATCATCCATGTTCTTGTCTCCATGAGCCTGAAGTTTACGCTTTGAACCGCATGTATATGGGGGTTACATATACACCTGGACAGTACTTGGAGTCGTGCCACTTACAGAGGTGGCCATGTACAGATTGTATAGTATGACTTATGCATGGTATACCCTATACTTGGTTTTGGCTTTTTTTCATAATGGGAGACTGGATACCGCTTGTATTTATACACACGCTTTCAGTTATGAACTCATTCTAATACATATGTGGCTCTGACGTTTCAGTTCAAGCACAAGTAATTAGCCGGATATATGCATATGACAGGGATGCTTATAACGGATTATGTTTGTACAAGTGGCTGCTTAAATGTCTGTGGCTTAGCATCTCAAGCTTCTGTTTTTTATTTCATCATGGACTAACATGCCTGGCTTTTGCTACTAATTCCTGACAGCTAAAGAGGTATTTTTTTGCTTGTTTGTATAGATATATGCAGATTCAGGGATTGCGTGAATGTTTGGGGCCCCTGGACATTCATTTGTCTAAGACATATGACACATTCTGTATATGGATGAATACAAATTTGGATTGATGTACCTTGACTAATATTTTATATTATTGTGCTGGGAATTGTTATAATATTGTTTATATGTTTTTTTGGGTGTTGACACCATCTTATCCCGTACACTTTCAATGTATACTGTTAGCCTAGATAGTGCTAGATTGTTAATAAACATATAGAATCATGCAAGTATTGACAACACCAAACCAGGGAATATGTAATAAAAATATATTTATTTTACCATGAAAATATTATAAACAATATATACAGATTAGCATGTGTGACAATAGAATATATATTCAGTAAATCACAATCACTCTATTTTGCAAAATGCAATGTATACGATCACAATAAAATATGATGCAGAGTAAAAGACAATAGCACTGCTTGCCTGGCCAGGTCTAAACACTTCCCACAATGCCTTTTCTGAGTCCTCCCCCTTCCTCAGATGCAGCTGGAATGAAATGTTTAACTTTCACACAGGCAAAATTATTTATGTTTTTTTTAGTTTTTAAGAGGATGAAACATTTGAGAAAAACTCATGAAAAATAAAAAAGCAACAAAAGCCTTTTTTTGAGTGGCACTCTCATGAGCTTTGTACTGATCGCAAGTTGATTACTGGAGTTTTTTGTGCAAGAGGGGTCACTTTGGGATTGGTTTTGTTAGGTTAACGGTCTTTAGATGGGGTTGTTAAATTAGGAGGATCATTCGGTAGTTAGTGCTATCAGTTCGGGGTTTTATGGGAAGCATACCCTTACGATCTTGTTATTTGTGACTGGGATTTAGAGTAGATAGAACTTAATGCATCACATTTACTTATCAGACTGTTAGAATTCCTTTTGTCAGTTTATTAGTGGTAAACAGAAACATTTCCTCAATGTAAATGACTAACAAACCACACAAGAGATAGCAGAGGGCACAAAAATTAAGGGAACTTCACGTTCATAATAATATATTAATAATGTAGAACAAGCATTATAATGTAGTGACTGGATTGTAATGTATTGTTCATTAAATTTAGACAAGGAAATGGGTGAAAAGACCCTATAGCATACACCTATAAAATTTTCTTCATAATTTCCCAAATAAGATGCAAATCACTAAAAGAATATAAATGTTATTACTAATTTATTAAAACACTTGTTTAAAATGATTGTGGGTACTGAAAATTCTTATATTAAATGTGACATTAGAAAAATGTATGTACATGTCAATGAGTAAATCTCATTAACAGCGTTGAAAAAGTTCTAGGAAACAGTGTTGAAGTATATCTACTATTATTGGTAATGATACAACAGCTAATAATCACTATACAAGTAGTAATTAATTATTTAGCTAATTTACCTTTTAATACCTTCTTTCTGGTCTAATTAACTAATGTAATCTTGCTATTTAAACTTGAAATATTAAAGAGTTAATGTATAAAATGAACAGTTATCTAAACATGTACTTGCCACCACTTTTCTTTATTAATATTTAATGTTGCAAGATAATTTCCATAACTAGTAAATAAATCATTTTCATTATGACATGTTAACCATTTAATACCTTTTTTATGTTGTTATTCATAAAATACTACATCAATACTTTGCCTTTTAATACCTTTCTGTTATCTAATGAAATTGTAAGTTGAAAGTTCACATTTTAATACCATCTTAATGTCAGAAAGGTAATAAATTAACTAAATAAATTTACTAAACCATGGAATATATATACCTATATATATATATATATATATATATATATATACACAAAAATATATGTTAAATAACTGTTGCTTTGTTATCATATTTATTACCTTATTCATTTAGATGAAGTTATATATTAATATAAAAGATAAATAATATCAATTCAACTTATGGCTGCTTTAACTTATAATACCAGATGTTACAACAAAATCCTTATAGTTATCAATTATTATCACTATTTCAATATATACTGTTTGTACCGACTCAGCGCATCTACTTTGCCCCTTAATCATTCTATAAGGTTGACATGAACCAACTATGCATTATAATGCTGAGTAAGGGATTTCCTTAATTTAAATAAACATACCATGACAATGGTATACTACCATTTCCTAAAAAACAAAACAAAAAAACACCACTGCAGTGAATCTGATGAAGGAGATTAACAGGATAGTATATAATATATGGAGGATGGTATGCTGGAAAGATTCAGGGGCAGAAGACTTGTGCAAGTAAGTATAAAGAAACTGTAAACTGGTTATGATATAGATACCTATAAGTAAGTAAGCTAACAAAGCTCAAGTTAAATCAACAGCACTTGTATGTTTGCACTCATACACATTCAAAGTAATATGTTAGCACTTGAGGGAAAGCCGAGGGTGCCAATATCTGGATACCAGGTAGTGTGATACGCTAAATCCCTCACATAACAGACTTTAATTGGGTTGGGCCAAAAAGACTTTACTTTAGGCCTTAAAGAGAGCTGTTGTGTTGCCCTCTAGCATTTAAAGTATAGGGTGCTCTAAAAACATTGTCGTCCTGGTTAACAATCTCTGGTAAATTTTTCTTATTTCATGTACTATTCTTAATACAGAGTCAAAATATTGATAGCGTACCCTACACTATTGATTCTGCTCCATGTGTAATCTATAGGCCTTTATTAGGGTATTATTCAGGAACTGGATGATGTGAAGCTCATTACACAGGAGCTGGATACTGGAAAGCTATTAGACCATAAAGCAACTAACTTAGAACCAGAAAACATTAATAGACTATTAAAAGTATAGGGAGGGAAATCTAGGAGACATTCTCAAGCACTCCTTTATTCTCTCCCCTTAGTGTTATTAAAATAGTTTTTGAAGAGTTTGTATATCAAGTAGAGTAATTAAGTTTAATTCCCTATATATGTTAACTCCTAATTAAATCACTGTTTGTGCACGCTTCCTGGTAAGGGTAGTTTAGCGGGCTGAGTTACTACTGCAAGGATCGGCCTATGTAGTTGTGCACAGACCTGCCACGCTCTACAGGCCATATGAGTCCCTTAAACAATAGTGATCAATTTTTGCAGAGTTATGGCTCGAGTGACAACAGACTGAAATGGGCTGGGGAAAAAAGCAGACATTCCCCCTCTCACCTGCTCTGCATATGAAAAGACCCATTACACAAGTTGGAGTTTGTAGACATCTATAACTTTGGGGCTTGGTTAGGAGTCTGAAAATCACCACAATGTTATTTAAAAATAATCAAAACTATACCCTTTTACAAAAACACTCCAAGATGGGCTATATAAATGGTTCATCTACAAAATATTTAAGCAAAGAAAAAAATCTAGTGTACATTGTCCCTTTAATATATACGGGGTCAGGTAGCAAAAAAGTCCTCCGGGAGACTGCATTTCAACAACCTAAATACTTCTTCCCAAGAATATTGGGATGTAGAGATGTAAATTTTTCCCATGGAATATTGAATTAAGACTCATACCCAATTTAAATTTACATATTTAGAGATGTTGTGACCACATGGGACATAACAAAATCATACACTATGAGGCCCATTTGTCAAGTTCCGAATGGAGCTTGAGGGCCCGTGTTTCTGGCGAGTCTTCAGACTCGCCAGAAACAGCAGTTATGAAGCAGCGGTCTAAAGACTGCTGCTCCATAACCCTATCCGCCTGCAATTTAACCCGATTGAGTACGATTGGGTTGATTGACACCTCCCTGCTGCCGGCCCATTGGCCGCGAGTCTGCAGGGGGCGGCGATGCACCAGCAGCTCTTGTGAGCTGCTGGTGCAATGCTGAATACGGAGAGCGTATTGCTCTCCGCATTCAGCGAGGTCTTGAGGACCTGATCCGCACTGTTGGATCAGGTCCGCAAGACCTTTGATACAAAGGCCCCTATAGGTAAAATATTTAACTCTCACATAACCCTGACTACAAATAACATTAGACAAAGTCCACTGTAATTTTATCTTTTAAAAGGTTGTATGCAGATATATTTAAATTATCTCAGGAGAGTTTGGCATCCCAGCATCCTATATGATATATACATGACTTCACAACCTATTCTCTCTAAGGTCGATATAGCAAAACTACAACTAGCCAGTCAATTTTTATTTAATGGGGTTAGCTGCACTAGTTCTAAAATCTTTATTAAAGGGATATTAAACCCAAAAAATTTCTTTCATGATTCAGACAGAGAATACAATTTTAAACAACATTCCAATTTATTTATATTATCTAATTTGCAATGCACACGGGTGAGCCAATCACATGAGGTATCTATGTGCAGCAACCAATCAGAAGCTGCTGAGCCTATCTAGATATGCTTTTCAGGAAAGAATATCAAGAGAATGAAGCAAATTAGATAATAGAAGTAAATTAGAAAGTTGTTTAAAATGGTATTCTCCATCTGAATCATGAAAGAAAAAAATTGGGTTTAATGTCCCTTTAATGTTATAAATGGTGATTTAAGAACATATCCTTTTTGGGTTTATGTAATGTCACATTATTTAATTCTTATAATCATGTATAGACATTTTTATAAAGGTTTATGAATTATTGTTGTATGTTTTGTTATCCTCATTTTGTTTATCTTCATGAACTTTTTTTTATTTTGGATCAAAATAATTGGGAATGGTTATATAGGGCTATATTATGAGTTTAGTGCTATTTAGTGATTTCGCTAGAGCTCTAACTATGCTAGCAGTAAACTGTTTGTGCATGTCAGGTTGCACTTGTAATATGAGTTGAAAGTAAAAAGTTATCGCTCCAGCGATAACCCAAAGCGCACATAAAACTGAACTTAGAAATTTGAACATGATAACTTATTCCCCTACTAGAAGCCACACCCACACATTGCAAAGTCCCCACTAAACTTTTAACCCCTAAACCACCAGCCCCCACGTCACAAAGTCCTTACTACACTATTAGCCCCTAAACTGCCAGTCCCCCACCACAATGTAAGTTTCTACACTATTAAACCCAAAACTGCCACACACACCACACAAAAAAGTAACTAACTAAGATCTAAATCCCCTAACCTAACAACCCCTACGTTAACCCAAATTAAAACAAATCTAACCTTATCTTTTTTTAAAAAAAAAATAAAAAAAAATTATATATATATATCTTTACTGTAAAACACATACAAACCTAATATTACTGTAAAAAAAATCCAAACATTACTGTAAAAAAACAAAAACAAACATTTACAACAAATAAAAACCTAACATTACAAAAAATACTTTCAACTTCTAAAACGAGCGCACATTACTGCTCAACGATACCCATAGAAAATAAGAGGATCGTAAATTACTGCGAGTTGGCTAAAAAATTTGCTGCCATTTTAACAGTGCAACATATGTAATATGGATATGAGCGTAAAGAACACCGTGATCTCACGTTCGCATTTATGCTCCTCACGTTAACAATAGCGCTCCACTCATAATCTAGGCCATAGTGTTTGTTATATTTTTACTGTTGCCTTTGTTGGTCATAATTGATTTTTTGAATGAATGAATAACAAGATCATTTTAGGTAGCAATTTTGATTCATTTGGGTTTAACATTGTGTAAAAGGACATATTGAGGCCTATCTATCAAGCAGTCAACTATGCTGCATTCGCCGGTACCAATACGCTCACCTAACATCACCTAAAATCGTGGCCGCGGACCTTAATAACGCTCTCCATATTTATAAAAAAAGCTGTCAAAAAGCTGTGCACCAAGTACGGGGCGATGAGCAGGGGACTGTTGTTAATAAAGAGTCATCAATCTCGCTGCTATTCGGCTTTTTCCCAACTTTATTTATAACCTGTCACTAAACACTGCCACTATACTAAAATGTTTAACCCCTATCCCGCCGCTCCCGGACTCCACCGCAACTAAATAAAGTTATTAACCCCCATCCCACCGGACCCTGCTGCAACCTAAATAAAGTTATTAACCCCTATCCCGCCGCTCCCGGAGCCCTCCGCAACTAAATAAAGTTATTTACCCCTATCCTGCTACTCCTGGAGCCCTCTGCAACTAAATAAAGTTATTAACCCCTATCCCGCTGCTCCCGAAGCCCTCTGCAACTAAATAAAGTCATTAACCCCTATCCCGCTGCTTCCGGAGCCCTTCGCAACTAAATAAATGTATTAACCCCTAAACCCCTGGCCTCCCACATCACTACCACTTACTTAACCTACTAACCGATAAACTGCCAGCCCCCCACATTGCCATAAACTAAATTAAGCTATTAACCCCTAAACCTAACAACTCGCTAACTTTACATTAAATATTAACTCATCACTATCTTATAATAAATTTAAACTTACCTTTACAATTAAATTAAACTATATTAAACTACTAATTAACCTACCCTAACTATTATCCTACAATTACATTAAACTATATTAAACTATTAATTAACCTACCCTAACTATTATCCTACAATTACATTAAACTATATTAATCTATTAATTAACCTACTCTAACTATTATAATAAAATTACATTAAACTAAAAATTAAATTAACTATATTACATTTCTAAAATCCTAACCCTACTCAAGTTATTTAAATCTACAATAAAGAATTACTAAGTTACAAAAAAAATAACAACTAAGTTACACAAAATAAAAAGCACTAAGTTATACAAAATAAAAAACACTGTTACACAAAATAAAAAATAAATTATCAAATATTTAAACTAATTACACCTAATTTAATAGCCCTATCAAAATAAAAAAAGCCCCCCCAAATTAAAAAAACCCTAGCCTACAATAAACTACCAATGGCCCTTAAAAGGGCCTTTTGTGGGGCATCGCCCCAAAGAAATCAGCTCTTTTACCTGTAAAATAAAATACAAACACCTCCCCAACAGTAAAACCCACCACCCACACAACCAACCCCCCGAAATAAAAACCTATATAAAAAACCTAAGCTCCCCATTGCCCTGAAAAGGGCATTTGGATGGGCATTGCTCTTTAAAGGGCATTTAGCTCTTTTTCAGCCCAAAAGTTCCTAAAATTAAAACCCACCCAAAAAACCCTTAAAGAAACCTAACACTAACCCCAAGATGATCCACTTACAGTTTTCGAAGACTGGAAATCCATCCTAATCAAGTGGAAGAAGTCCTCAGCAAAGCCGTCAGAAGTCTTCATCCAAGCGGGCCGAAGTCTTCATTCAACTGGGCAGAAGTCTTCATCCAGACGGCATCTTCTATCTTCATCCATTTGCCGCGGAGCAGCTCCATCTTCAAGACAACCGGCACAGAGCATCCTCTTCTTCCAATCGACCTTTGGTAGTTTATTGTAGGCTAGGGTTTTTTTTATTTTGGGGGGCTTTTTTATTTTGATAGGGCTATTAGATTAGGTGTAATTAGTTTAAATATGTTGTGTTACTTAGTGTTTTTTATTTTGTGTTAATTAGTTGTTATTTTTTTGTAACTTAGTAATCCTTTATTGTAGATTTAAATAACTTGAGTAGAGTTAGGTTTTTAGAAATGTAATATAGTTCATTTAATTGTTAGTTTAATGCATTTTTAGTATAATAGTTAGGGTAGGTTAATTATTAGTTTAATATAGTTTAATGAAATTGTAGGATATTAGTTAGGGTAAGTTAATTAGTAGTTTAATATAGTTTAATTTAATTCTAAAGGTAAATTTATATTTATTATAAGATAGGGATGGGTTAATATTTAATGTAAAGTTAGCGGGTTGTTAGGTTTAGGGGTTAATAGCTTAATTTAGTTTATGGCAATGTGGGGGGCTGGCGGTTTAGGGGTTAATTGGTTTAGTAAGTGGTAGTGATGTGGGAGGTCAGGGGTTTAGGGGTTAATACATTTATTTAGCTGTGGAGGGGTCTGGGAGCAGCAGGATAGGGGTTAATACATTTATTTAGTTGCAGTGGGCTCCGGGAGCGGCGGGATAGGGGTTAATAACTTTATTAAGGTTGCAGTGATGTCGGGGGTGGCAGATTAGGGGTGTTAAGACTCGGGGGTAACATAGAAATCAATGGGATATCTGGCAGCATTGAACATAAGCTTTTGCTGCTTTCAGACTCCCATTGATTCCTATGGCATACGCGGCCTTGAAAACCAGGTACGCTGGGCCGGAATAGTGGCGAGCGTACCTGTTAGAAGTTTGATAACTTGCAAAAGTTGTCAGATAGTGCCAAATTTGTATTCGGAACATCTGTAATGACATAAGCATCGATCTGTGTTGGATTGAGACTGGCGGATCGTATGTTACATCACAAATTTCAACTTTTGCCGGTCTGTAGGCTTTGATAAATGAGTCGAATCAGGCTCGCCACAATTACGCTGTGGAATTCCAGTGTATTTGCGGTTGACGGCTTGATAAATATCCCTCATTCTCTCCATACTTAGGCCTAGTTTCCATTGAGTTGGTAAAGTTTTTAAACAGTTTATGTTACCACCAGTTTACAAACTTTACCACCACATCAATGGAAACTAGGTATTACACAGAGGGGTCAATTTATCCAGTTTCAGTCTCAGCTTGGGATCCTGTAAATGCAATTTAAGACACATCAGGGATAATATAAGTGACACGCTAAAGTTAGCGCAGTTCGCAATAAGCAGTGTGTGCGTATTACAATTTTAAAACTAAAGGGTGCATTTGAGCGCAAACAAAATCTGTGCTTATCGAAGACCTCATGTAAAGTGTAAGGGCTTAAAAATGTGTGCACCAAACACAAAATAAATATTTTAAAATAAAGTGTAACACTCATATACACTGTCTGTATATTTATAAAAATATTGATTCATACATTATATAGATGTTAAAAGGTATATAGACATGTATATATGTACAGTATCTCACAAAATTGAGTACACCCCTAGCATTTTGTAAATATTTTATAATATCTAATCATGTGACAACACTGAAGAAATGGCACTTTGCTACAATGTAAAGTAGTGAGTGTACAGCCTGTATAACAGTGTAAATGTACTGTCCCCTCAAAATAACTCAAAACACAGCCATTTATGTCTAAACCGTTGGCAATAAAAGTGAGTACACCCCTAAGTGGAAATGTCCAAATTGAGCCCAAAGTGTCAATATTTTGTGTGGCCACCATTATTTTCCAGCACTGCCTGGAGTTCACCAGAGCTTCACAGGTTGCCACTGGAGTCCTCCTCCACTCCTCCATGATGACATCAAGGAGCAGGTGGATGTTAGAGATCTTGCACTCCTCCACCTTTAATTTGAGGATGCCCCACAGATGCTCAATAGGGTTTAGGTCTGGAGACATGCTTGGCCAGTCCATCACCTTTACCCACAGCTTCTTTAGCAAGGAAGTGGTCATCTTGGAGGTGTGTTTTGGGTCGTTATCATGTTGGAATACTGCCCTATGGCCCAGTCTCCAAAAGGAGAGGATCATGCTCTGCTTCAGTATGTCACAGTACATGTTGACATTCATGGTTCCCTCAATGAACTGTAGCTCCAAAGTGCTGGCAGCACTCATGCAGGCCCATACCATGAAACTCCCACTACCTTGTCTTTGTTCTCCTCACCTAGTTTCCACCACACACGCTTGACTCCATCTGAACCAAATAAGTTTATCTTGGTCTCATCGGACCACAGGACATAGTTCCAGTAATCCATGTCCTTAGTCTGCTTGTCTTCAGCAAACTGTTTGCAGGCTTTTTTGTGCATCATCTTTAGAAGAGGCTTCCTTTTGGGATGACAGCCATGCAGACCAATTTGATGCAGTGTGCGGCATATGGTCTGAGCACTAACAGGCTGACCCCCCACCCCTTCAAGGATCTTGTAACACTAACGAGTCACATGACAACGGGGAGGGAAAATGGCTAATTTGGCCCAATTTGGATATTTCTACTTAGGGGTGTTTTACTTTTTGTTGCCAACGGTTTAGACATTAATGACTGTGTGTTCAGATATTTTGAGGGGACAGAAAATTTAAACTGTTATACAGACTGCACACTCACTACTTTACATTGTAGCAAAGTGTAATTTCTTCAGTGTTCTCACATGAAAAGATATAATAAAATATTTACAAAAATGTGAGGGGTGTACTGACTTTTGTGAAATATATGTCTATAAATGTAACTTTATGCATGTAATCTATATACACACATACATATATACACATATAAACACATATATACACTTTGGAGCCAAGCCCTTTCCAGTTACATATCTCAAAACTTGAAAAATAATTTTTAAAACATTTTAATATTTTATAATGTGTAGTCATGGCCAAAGATATTGGCACTCCTGGATTTCTGTCAGATAATGCATCACTTTGCCTAGAAAATGATTGCAATTACAAATGTTTAGGCATTCTCATGTTTATAACTTTTGTTTGTATTGGTATGACACAAAAAAGTGAGAAAAAAAGCCAAATCTCAAACATTCCATTTCAATTTAATGGAATTTTGAGCCACTCTTCTTTCGCCAACTGAAGATGGAAGAGGCCGCCCGGATGAAGACTTTTTGGCGGCTGGATGATGACTTTGCCAGCTGGATGTATCCTTCAAGCGGGACTTCAATAACTGTAAGTGGATCATTGGGGGTTAGTGTTAGGTTTATTTAAGATTTTTTGGGTGGGTTTTATTTTTAGAGTAGGGTCTGGGCAGGTAAAAGAGCTAAATGCCCTTTTAAGGGCAATGCCCATACAAATGCCCTTTTCAGGGCAATGGGAAGCTTAGGTTATTTTAGATAGGGTCTTTATTTGGGGGGGTTGGTTGGTTGGGTGGTGGGTTTTACTGTTGGGGGGTGTATGTATTTTTTTTTACAGGTTATAGAGCTGATTTCTTTGGGGCAATGCCCCACAAAACGCCCTTTTAAGGGTCATTGGTAGTTTATTGTAGGCTAGGTTTTTTTTATTTTGGAAGGCTTTTTATTTTGATAGGGCTATTAGATTAGGTGTAATTCTTTTTTATTTTTGATAATGTTTTTTTTTCCATAGTTTAGTGTTTTTTATTTTTTTTAACAGCGTTTTTGTAATTTAGTAATTTTTAATAAGGTTAAATAGTATATTTAAATAATTTTAGTAGGTTTTTTTAATATGTAATTTAGTTAATTTAATTGGTAGTTTAATTAAGTGTAGTATAATAGTTAGGGTAGGTTAATTTTAATTGTAATTTTAATTTAAAGTTAGCGGGTTGTTAGGTTTATGGGTTAATAGCTTAATTTAGTTTATGGCGATGTGGGGGGCTGGTGGTTTACGGGTTAATAGGTTTAGTTAGTTGTAGTGATGTGGAAGGCCAGAGGTTTAGGGGTTAATTTGTTTATTTAGTGGCAGCTTGGTCCGGGAGCGGTGGGAAAGGGGTTAATACTTTATTTAGATTGTGGCGGGTCAGGCAGCGGTGGAATAGGGGTTAATACATTTTATTTAGGTTGTGGCGGGGTCGGGGAGCGGCGGAATTGTGGTTAATAAATTTTATTTAGGTTGCTGCGGGGTCGGGGAGTGGCAGAATAGGGGTTAATAGACTTTATTTAGGTTGTAGCGATGTCGGGGCGGCAGATCAGGGGTATTTAGACTTGGGGTTTATGTTAGGGTGTTAGGTATAAATGTTATATGTTTTCTACCATATAAATCAATTAAATATCTGGCAGCATCGAACATAAACTTTTGCTGCTTTCAGACTCCCATTGATTCCTATAGCATCCGTGGCCTCCAGGGGGGCGGATTGAAAACCATGTATGCTGGGCCAGAATAGCCACGAACTTAACGATAACTTTGAAAAAGTGTAAAATAGAGCCGAATGTGTATTTGGAACATCTGTAATAACGTAATCATCGATCTGCGTCAGATTGAGACCGGCGGATTGTATATGATAAATATCCCCCTATATGTCTTATGCATTGTCAGGGTAGCATATGATCAACGTGTTAGTTTTTTTAAGCACACTCCATTGATTCTATTGGGAGAAAAAGTTAATGGAGTCATAATATCAAAAGTCCTAAATTTAATGCATCATGTTTTGCTGTCGCCTTAACCTTTTACTTTCAACTTGTAATATGCGCCCTAACCTGCCTTCATTAAAAGTTTACTTTGAGCACAGTTAGTGCCTTAGCGCAGAAATCCAATATTGCACAACTTGCAATCTGGCCCATCAGTCTTTAGATTGCTGCTTCCTAACCTCTGCCATTTTAGAGATGTACTTATTTGCCCAACTTGATTGACAAGCCCTGATCTTGTGTAATTGGTTGCATTAAACCGGGGTAAGGCCACACAAGCAATCTTAAATTCTACCCACAGTGATTAAAATATGCAGATTTTTAGGAACTGATATTCTGATATAAAATCAAGTAAATTTAAGACACTTTTAATGTTTAATTTTAAATGTTTGTAACTTTTCAAACATAACACCCTGAACCCTCATTAACTTGTACAATGCATGTACTATATTGAATCAATGATGTGTTTACCACAATCTATACTGAAAAGCATATCTGTTGTTAAATTGCTTGTCTTTGAAATATATTGTAAGTGAATTTTACTTTGCGGCTCTATAATTATGTGAAATTTCTCAAGAGCTTTGTTGTAAATTTCATTTATGTTTGCTAAGTTTAATAACTTTTTTTAAAACAACATTAAAAGGTGATGAGCAGTACAAAACATTAACACCCATTTAAACTTCAATGTTATATAATATTCCTATTAAAGCAACAGGGAAGCCTTTTTTCTTTCTTTTAACCAGGAAACTAATTTATCTCAGTGACAACTCCATGAGATTGCTGTGTAAAGGAAGAAATATACCTTTATAATATACCCCATGGGAGTTTGCCTACTAGTGTTGTTATCAAAACAGACATGATTAACCAAAATTTATGTCCATACACTATGCAAATGCATGAAGAAACCTCACAGCTGAAGCAAGTAGTTGCCAATTTTAAGCTCATTCAGCTGCCAAGCTTACTCTGTGAGTGCTGGCTACAATTTAAAAACATACTAATAAGCAAAAGTATAAAATAGTTGCCAGTTCAACTCTGAAAATGATCTAGAATAGGATAAAAAATGATTTTCTTTTTAAAGTATACCAGTGGTATATATAAAATAAAAAATGGAATGCCATTTTGAAATATCAATATGTTTAACTAGTCCAAAACTAAAAGACATATTGTATTCAAATATTATTTAGTCATTAAATGCTTTATGTAAATAGATAGGGGTCGATTTAACAAAGTGCCAGCGGACATGGTCTGCTGGAGCGGATCATGTCCGCCGCACATCAATAAATGTTGAAAGTATACACTGTCTGTATTTATCATTGTACAAGCAGTTTTGGTGAACTGCTTGTGCAATACCAACCCCTGCAGATTCACGGCCACTAGCAGGGTGTGTCAATCAACCTGATCAGGTTGATTGATGTCCGCCACCTGCTGTTTCCGGCGAGCCTGAAGGTTCGCACAGAAACAGTTACATTTAGGGCCATTTGGGGCCATACAAAATATATATTCAGAAGATATTTTCTTTGCTACTTCTGAAGCATTTTAATGAAACCAAGGGACCAAATTCACAAAGTGATCAAAGAAAAAATAACAAAAGCCTTCAATTTACATATAGTTACACATAACACTATAACACTATAGTTTACAAGCAGATGTTCAGGTTCATAAACTATAATGAATAAATAAACCAATTTAAAAGTAATGTTCATCTCAAGGGTGAAATATTGCTTCTGTGGGTGAAAGCTTACCGATCTTTATATAATCCTAGCAATCTTATTTTTCAAGTCAGAGAAATCTTGTATTATAGAATAATATACTAATTGGAGAGATTTTTCTTGCTTGAAGGGAAATATTTATGTTACTAAATATAGCCAGTAGAATCATATAAAAACATAAAGATGTAAAGAATTTATATTTTGTCATGTGTTCTAATGCCATTGCAATTGCTATTTCAAAAATAATTACCATCAATAAATCATTCATAATTCCCTTCAGAAATGTAGCTTATTGATCATTGTAAGAAGTTCAAATTCATTCAAAATCTTTTGAAATACTCATGGAAACTCATTTAGCTTGTGCATTTCAAATGCATGTGTGCAAGGTACAATTTGAGACTAGTCAATAAGAAAACTTTTCCAATAGATCTTCAAATGATTTTAGGACTTTTTAAATGAAACAATGCAACACTGGATCTTTTTTTTTTTTCTTTATATGCTCAGTCCACATGTTAAACACACACACACACATATATATTTGTATGTGTGTATAAATATATACATATATTAAACAAACTACAAAACTATTACACCAATTACATGTTATAATTGTTAATTTTAATTTATTATTTCAACATAATATTTGGAGCTAATGGAGATCATTACGTCATGTTTGGAGCAAGAGAGGGTTGTGAACAGTATTGAAGGCTGCAGACAGATTGATAAGGATTAACAGAAATGGCCTTTAGATTTTGCTGTAAGTAGGTCATTATTAACTTTAATTATTACAGTCTCGGTGGAGTACTGAGGGTGAAATGTATATTGCAATAGATCAAGGAGGGGAGTTTGATATGAGGAAATGTGATAGTTGCATATTTAATAGTTTCAAGGCAAGGGGGAGTAGGAAAATAGGGTCGTAGTTGGAGGGGGAGGTTGGTTTGAGAGAAAATGTTTTTGAGGATAGAATATTTAATGAATACGGGAAATATATCAATGCTGAGGTAGAGATTGAAGCTATGTATGAGAATTGGAGTAAGGGTAGGAGACAGTGAAGTCAGTAGTTGTAAGGGGCTGGGTTAGAGGGGACAGGTAGTGAGGTGGAATTATAAGAAAAGCGCAGCAAATTTATACTCATTAACTGGGGCAAAAGAACTCTAATTGTGGATATGTGGGTTCTTGATGCCTGTGAATGAATATATATATATATATATATATATATATATATATATATATATATATATATATATATATATATTTCAATGGGGCTCTGCACACACTTTTCAATCTCAACAGCTGCCCGGGGTGCATGTAGACAAAATATAAATAGAATAAAAAATACTGCACTCACTGGGTCTTTATAACAATTTTATTGACAAAAAATAGTGACATTTCAGGGATATTATCCCTGTCTTCAGACCATAAAAACTTAAGTGCAACATACCTCGAAACTTTATACCTCAGCACCTAAAACATCCTTGCCACAACCAGAACTCCCATGGCTTTCTAGCCTTGCCACTGCACAGGTCTGGCCGTTGCCATGGGAACCACACGCAGCGTCATGTAAAATAGAGTAATTACAAAAGATACCGCAGCAAAACAAAGATATGTCATCACTGACCATGTGCCACCCCCCACGTAGGGGAGGGGATAGGGGTACATTATTGTTGCAATGTGAATCCAGGTGGATATTCAACTTAGGGACCTTGGTTCCCAGAGGTCTGAATACACACCTGGATTGGCATTGCTTTTTATAAAATTATTTTAATTTTTGTAAAGAATATGATTAAACTACAAAGTATCTCTGAAAATTCACTAATTTAGGGTATTTAGAAAAACTCAATAGATAATGCTGGTTTAATCTAGTTTAGATAGCCAATGAGATATTATAAATATATTAGCTGAGCCCTGCCTTAGTCTATGGTTATTAGATAGTCTTGATTAACATTAATACTGTCTGTTAGGTAAGCTGTGGGTAGCGATAGAAGATTGTGCTGCAATTTATTTTTCCACAGCAGGTCACATCTGATTCCCATGACAACGGCCGGACCTACGCAGTGGCGAGGTTAGGATGCCGTGGGAGTTCCGGTTGCGGTGAGGGTGTTTCAGGTGCTGGGGTATAAAGTTTCGAGGTATGTTGCACTTATGTTTTTATGGTCTGAAGACGGGGATAATATCCCTGAAATGTCACTATTTTTGTCAATAAAAGTGTTATAAAGATCTGGTGAGTGCTGTATTTTGGATTATATATATATATATATATATATATATATACATACATACATACACACACAGCTGTAATCAAAGTTATTCAAACCCCATTGTAAATCTGGTTTATTGTCAACATTTACAAACTTTCAGCTGCTTGCAATGAACAAATGAATTTTAGCTGTTCAATAAAATGAATGCTTCAAGTGGTTTCCCAAAATTCAACGGAAAATGCAACTTGTAATGAATTCTGCAGTCTCAAAATTTGTCAGTCACTTCATGGCAAGCATCTTTAGTACTATGTAGAGCACCCTATTGCTGTTATGACCTATTGCAAACGAGATGCATAGCCAGACACCAGCTTCTAGCAGCGTTCCTGAGGAATCTGAGCCCTTTCCTCTTGAGCAATGGCCTCCATATCAGTAATATTATTGGGTTTGCGTGCTGCAACCACCTTCTTCAAATTCCACCAGAGATTTTCTATGGGGTTCAATGCAGGTGAATGTGATGGCCACTGTAGAATATTTCAGGACTTCTTTTGCAACCAAGCCTTTGCTGAAATTTGAGGTATACTTGGGATCATTGTCATGTTGGAAGGTCCAATGACCCCCAAGCTTCAGCTTCCTCACAGACAGCATGATGTTTTCTCCTAGGATTTTCTGATACTTCAATGAATCCATCTTGCCTTTCACACGCTGCAGTTTTTCAGTGCCAGAGAATTCAAAGCAGCCCAAGAGCATCACAGAGCCACCAACATGCTTAACTGTAGGCAGAGTGTTCTTTTCAGTGTATGCTTCATTCTTCTTCCACCAGACATACTGCTGATCCATTGGGCTGAAAAAAAAAGTTTTTTTTTCATCACTCCAAAGGATAGAATCCCAAAACGTCTGTGGCTTATTTATGTGATTTTGAGCATATTGTGCATTTGGGTCAGTAGTTGTGTATGTCTTGAAATCTGACATTAAAACTGCGTTTAGTATGCACCTTACTGTGCAAACTGAGACCTCAGTGACTGTTGCCACCTAGTCTTGCTGCAGGTATTTTGCAGTCACTCAAGGGATTTCTCAACCTGCCTTCTCAGAAATCTGGTTGATAGCTTCCTTTTTCTGCACCATCCAGGTAGTGTAGCCACTGTTCCTTTAACTTTTGAACTTGCAAACTATGCTTCCAACAGTGTTTCTAGTACCATTCAGTGCCTTGACTATCTTTTTGTATTCTGTTCCTTGTTTGTGAAGGGTAATGATCTATTCTCTTAACTTTTTGGACCATTCTTTTAACTTAGCCAAATTTCTAATATGCACTCGAAAGTGACACTCAACAAACCCCTAGCTAGTTCAGGTATTTTATATGTTTTAGCTCAAACACACCTGATGAGACTAATGAAGACCTTGATTATTTGCATCAGGTGTGCTGTTTCAGGGGGATGAATAATTTAGAGACTGTAGAATTCATAAAAAAAAATAATAATTAAATTCATTGGAAACCACTTGAAGTATTTCAATTGCCTTTTTTTAATTTCTTCATTGCAAACAGCTGAAAGTCTGTAAATTTTAACAATAAATATGATTTGCAATAGGGTAAATAATTTTGATGACAACTATATATATATATATATATATATATATATATATATATATATATATATATATATATATACTCACCAGCCACTTTATTAGGCACACCTTGCTAGTACCGGGTTGGATCCCCTTTTGCATTGAGAACTGCCTTAATTCTTTGTGGCATAGATTCAACAAGGTGTTGGAAACATTCCTCAGAGATTTTGATCCATATTGACATGATAGCATTACGCAGTTGCTGCAGATTTGTAGGCTGCACATACATGATACGAATCTCCCATCCCACCACATCCTAAAACTCTATTGGATTGAGATCTGGTGACTGTGGAGGCCATTGGAGTGCAGTGAACTCATTGTTATGTTCAAGAAACCAGTTTGAGATGATTTGAGCTTTGTAACATGGTGCATTATCCTGCTGGAAGTAGCCATCAGGAGATGGGTACACTGTAGTCATAAAGGGATGGACATGGTAAGCAACAATACTAGGGAAGGATGTGAAGTTTAAACAATGCTCAACTGGTACTAAGGGGCCCAATATGTGCCAAGAAAATATCCCCCACACCATTTCACCACCACCACCAGCCTGAACTGCTGATACAAGGCAGGATGGATCCATGCTTTCATATTTTTTATGCCAAATGCTGACCCTACCATCTGAATGTCACAGCTGAAATCGAGACTCATCAGACCAGGCAACATTTTTCCAATCTTCTATTGTACAATTTTGTTGAGCCATTGCGAATTGTAGCCTCAGTTTCCTTTTCTTAGCTGACAGGAGTGGCACCCAGTGTGGTCTTCTGCTGCTGTAACCCATCTGCTTCAAGGTTTGATGTGTTGTGCATTCAGAGATGGTATTCTGCATACCTTGGTTGTAATGAGTGGTTATTTCAGTTGCCTTTATATCATCTCGAACCAGTCTGCCCATTCTCCTCTGACATCAACAAGGCATTTTTGTCCACACAACTGCCACTCACTGAATATTTTCTCTTTTTTGGACCATTCTCTGTAAACCCTAGAGATGGTTGTGCGGAAAAATCCCAGTAGATTAGCAGTTGTTTAAATGCCTGTCTGGCACCAACAACCATGCCACGTTTAAATTTACTTAAATCCCCTTTCTTCTCCATTCTGATGCTTGGTTTCAACTTCAGCAAGTCATCTTCACCACGTCTAGATGCCTAAATGCACTAAGTTGCTGCCATGTGATCCATACACACACATGTATACATAAACACATATATATATATATATATATCTTATGGCCAAATTATGTGGATATCCCATTCCAGAACTATGGGCATTGATAGCTAGCTCCAAAATAGACATGAAATTAACTATATTTTCCCATTCAAAATAAATGACATTTATATTCAAAAAGTTCTGTAGATTTGTTGCTCTATATTAATGGTTTGACTGTTACACACTGTGGAATTTTCTTTTTTAAAGGACCAATAAAAATACAGTAAATTTGCATAATCAACAAATGCAAGATAAAAATACAATGTGATAGCACTGAGTCCCAGCCCCTGGGAAGCTCTGGCAGTCCTCTCTGTGTGCTTGATTGACAAACACAAAATGGAACTCCAGCACTCCAAAGGTTAAAAAGGCAATGTTTATTTCAAAGAGCAACGTTTCGGGGTCACAGCCCCTTCCTCATGCTATATTTTTATTAATAACACACAAACATTTAAATACCCTCCACAGGGTGCCAAAATGCACCTACACTGGGGAAATGGTTCCTTCTAGTGGTCATATATAACTATTGCACAAGGCCTATATAATTTAATGTTTCTCACACTATAATGACCACCTAAATAAAAACAATACACAGTAATGAATGTTGAGGATGCAGATAGATTATTAGTTATTACATTTTATATTTAAAATCATATTGACAATAGTATACTCTCTATGTCACCTACAGAGTTTTGTATATATATATATATATCTTAGATTCTTGGGACAGTAATAAAGCAACATCAGATATATTGTGAGATAAAAAATAGAAGAATATGCAACCATTTAGATCATAAAATGTGGCAGGCACATGATAAAATAAAATAACAATATAAAATATCATGTTAGAAAAAGCAAGATAGATCATAGTCTCTGTTTAGACCCCTAGGTTGTAATGTAGCTAATTGGTGTATCCACCACATTTCTCTTTGTTGGAGGAGACGTTCCCTATCCATACCATTTCTATTGGGGCCCACATGATCTATGATCTGCCACCTCATCTGACTGACACTGTAGCCCTTCTCTAAAAAATGGCTTGAAACAGGGGCCTCTTTATTTTTGCACCTAATGTTTGATCTGGGCTGGCTCATGCGGTCACGAGCCTTCCGGGTAGTCTCGCCAATATATACCAGAGAACAAGGGCATTTAATGAGGTAAATTACATGAGTTGTCTCACACGTAAAAAAGCCTTTAATCATATATTTCCTACCACTCTGTGGGTGGTGGAAATTTTCTCCTTTAATAATCGAGTGACAACTCATGCAATTATAGCAAGGGAAAGTACCTACTCTCTTATTACCTGTAAGGGTCTGTTGAATCTTTCCCATGGTGCCCACATCTGTTTTGACTAACTGATCCCTTAAGCTCTTGACTCTTTTGTAGGCCATGAGAGGTGGTTCTTTAAATTGTATCACTCCCTTGTTACATTCCTCCAAAATATGCCAATTCTGGCGTATTAATTTTGCTATTTTATTGCTAAGTGGATTATATTGGCTAACAAAAACCATTCTATCCTTGTTCTTATCAGTACTCTTGCCCACAGTTTTATCTAGATTAGATAAAGTGTTGTCCAGTAGTTTATTCGGGTATCCCCTATTTATAAACTTCTCCTTCATTTCTTTGAATCTATGTGTCTTCCTGTCACTAGTGCTCACAATTCTATCCACTCTGAGAAACTGACTCCTACGGAGTGACTCTAACAAATTCCTGGGGTGAAAACTATTGTATAGAAGGAGGTTATTCTTATCTGTTTCTTTACAGTGTAGATCAAACTCAAGGAGTCTACCTGCCTTGATAACTTTAGTGTCCAGAAAAGATATATGTTCCTCACTGTAATTGACTGTGAACTCTAAACCTCTTACTTCTGTGTTGAGCTCATTGACAAACTGTAGAAGGGACTCCACATTGCCCCACCATACGCCAAACACATCATCAATGTAGCAGAGCCAAACAGCCCCATACTTTATGAATAATGCATTTTGATATACACAATTTTCTTCAATTTCCTTCATGAAGAGATTGGCGTATGATGGGGCAACGTTAGAGCCCATAGCAGTACCTCTTGTCTGAATGTACCACTGGTCCTGAAATAAAAAATAATTCCAATAGAGGATTAACCTCAATAGATCCTCAATAAAATTTACCTGTCCGTGACTGTATCCCCTGTTCACCATCAACATCTTCCTTATTACAGCTATCCCTTTTTTGTGTTTTATAGAAGTGTACAGACTTTTCACATCCATGGTGAACAGGAGATACTTGTCACTTGGAAACTCAAGGGCCTTTGTCTTTTCTAGAAAGTGGTTAGTGTCTTTCAAGTAGCTGGCCATCTTAATGACCTCAGGCTGTAGTACTTTGTCTATGAACTTTGAAATATTAGTGTATACCGAGTCTACACTAGAGACAATAGGTCTCCCTGGTGGTCTTTGACTATCCTTGTGGACTTTTGGTACAGTGTAGAAGATAGGGTTACGAGGTGTATTTACATTTAAGAAATCCATAAGTTTATTGTCTATGATGTTCTGATCTACTGCTCTTTGCAGGATACCTGTGATTTCCTTCTGTATAGTATTTAATGGATTCTGTTTCAATGTCCTATATGTATCCCTATCTCCTAATTGTGATAGTGCTTCATTAATGTAATATGCTCTGTCCATGATGACAGTAGCACCGCCTTTGTCAGCCCCCTTAAATATGATCTCCCTGTTCTTCTTTAAATTCTCTAATGAGCTATTATCTGTTTTTTTAAAAGTTAGCTAATTCAATTCTGTGCCCTTTATACCAAGTTTTTGAATGATCTTTTTTCTTGTATTGATCTATAAGTTGTAAAACCCCATTCTGTACCAATTTGATAAAGGTATTTACCCCATGTTTACTAATGTTAGGGTTGAACTTACTCTTTTTCCTAAGGTTAAGATTTTTAAGTGACCATTCCTTTTCTCTGTTTTCAACATGAACATCTTTACCACACTCTTGCTGCTGAAACCATATTTTTAATTTAATATTGCGGAACAGTCTGTGTAAATCTTTATCAATTTCAAAAAAATTGGTGTCACGATATGGGCAAAAGGATAACCCCTTGTTAACATGTTACATTCATCATCAGAAATCACATATGAGGAAGTATTAATGACAATGTCCTTAGGTATAGCATAGCTACACACAGAGTCCTTTGTCAATGTTTCTTCGTTTGTTTCCTCCGTTCGGATCTCCATACCTCCCCTGCCATGCCCGCGATGTTTCTTGCCTGCCCTGCGGTTCCGGCGCTTTCCTCGCTGCTTGACGTATCCAAAGGGGATGATTGTGATGACGACTCCTGTGCGCTTGACGTTCCTGGCGCTTTTCCTTGATGCAATCTTCGTTGGCCATATCTGCGTCTACCCCTGGGTCCTGCTGCACCCCTGCTTCCTTGGTTGCCACGCCAACGGTACACTCTGCCTGAGCGGTAGTCGTCCTTGTGCTTGATTGACAGGTAGTCTGAGCCGCCCCTTCCTGATGATGTCACGACCAGGCTTTTTATTCCGGGCTTTCCTGTTTCTTGAGGGCCCGTTTGTTACTCTTTGTGGCTCCTGTGAGGACTTTGCTGTGGAATCTCTCTAACTGCCAAACTCTGCAAAGACTGACTATCCTGGTTAATCCTCTACTTCCTGATAACCTGTTGCCGAACATTGCAAGTACTATTGATTCTGTGAATCTCTCAATCTGCTTGTTTACCTGTTGCCAGAACTCTGCAAATACTGTTTACTCAGTGTAAACCTTCAAACTGCTTGATATCCTGTTGCCAAACATTGGCCTAGATTTAGAGTTTTGTCGGTAAGGACCCGCGTAGCTAACGCCGGCTTTTTTCTGGCCGCACCATAAAAATAACTCTGGTATTGAGAGTCCACATAAAGGCTGTGTTAGGCTCCAAAAAAGGAGCGTAGAGCATTTTTAATGCAGCTTCAACTCTCGATACCAGAGTTGCTTACGCAAGCGGCCAGCCTCAAAAACGTGCACGTGCATGATTCCCCCATAGAAAACAATGGGGCTGTTTGAGCTGAAAAAAACACCTGCAAAAAAGCCGCGTTCAGCTCCTAACGCAGCCCCATTGTTTGCTATGCGGAAACACTTCCTAAGTCTGCACCTAGCACCCTAACATGTACCCCGAGTCTAAACACCCCTAACCTTACCCCTATTCTGCCGCCCCCACTATCGCTGACCCCTGCATATTATTATTAACCCCTAATCTGCCGCTCCGTAAACCGCCGCTACTTACATTATCCTTATGTACCCCTAATCTGCTGCCCTAACATCGCCGACCCCTATATTATATTTATTAACCCCTAATCTGCCCCCCACAACGTCGCCTCCACCTGCCTACACTTATTAACCCCTAATCTGCCGAGCGGACCTGAGCGCTACTATAATAAAGTTATTAACCCCTAATCTGCCTCACTAACCCTATAATAAATAGTATTAACCCCTAATCTGCCCTCCCTAACATCGCCGACACCTAACTTCAATTATTAACCCCTAATCTGCCGACCGGAGCTCACCGCTATTCTAATAAATGTATTAACCCCTAAAGCTAAGTCTAACCCTAACACTAACACCCCCCTAAATTAAATATAATTTTAATCTAACGAAATTAATTAACTCTTATTAAATAAATTATTCCTATTTAAAGCTAAATACTTACCTGTAAAATAAATCCTAATATAGCTACAATATAAATTATAATTACATTGTAGCTATTTTAGGATTAATATTTATTTTACAGGCAACTTTGTAATTATTTTAACCAGGTACAATAGCTATTAAATAGTTAAGAACTATTTAATCGTTACCTAGTTAAAATAATTACAAAATTACCTGTAAAATAAATCCTAACCTAAGTTACAATTAAACCTAACACTATACTATCATTAAATTAATTAAATAAAATACCTACAATTACATACAATTAAACCTAACACTACACTATCAATACATTAATTAAATACAATATCTACAACTAACTACAATGAAATAAACTAACTAAAGTACAAAAAATAAAAAAGAACTAAGTTACAAAAAATAAAAAAATATCTACAAACATAAGAAACATATTACAACAATTTTAAACTAATTACACCTACTCTAAGCCCCCTAATAAAACAACAAAGCCCCCCAAAATAAAAAATCAGCCAATCAGATTGAGCTCGCATTCTATTGGCTGTTCCGATCAGCCAATAGAATGCGAGCTAAATCTGATTGGCTGATTCCATCAGCCAATCAGAATATTCCTACCTTAATTCCGATTGGCTGATAGAATCCTATCAGCCAATCGGAATTCGAGGGACGCCATCTTGGATGACGTCATTTAAAGGAACCTTCATTTATCGTTCAGTCGTCGGCCAGGATGGATGTTCCGCGTCGGAGGTCTTCAGGATGCTGCCACTCCGCTCCAGATGGATGTCGATAGAAGATGCCGCCTGGATGAAGATTTCAATCGGATGGAAGACCTCTTCTGCCCCGCTTGGATGAAGACTTCAATCGGATGGAAGACCTCTTCTGCCCCGCTTGGATGAAGACTTCTACCGGATCATGGACATCTTTAGCCCCCCGCTTGGGCTTGGATCAGGACATCGGAGGAGCTCTTCAGGACAGATCGGTGAACCTGGTATGGTGAAGATAAGGTAGGAAGATCTACAGGGGCTTAGTGTTAGGTTTATTTAAGGGGGGTTTGGGTTAGATTAGGGGTATGTGGGTGGTGGGTTGTAATGTTGGGGGGGGGTATTGTATGTTTTTTTTACAGGCAAAAGAGCTGAACTTCTTGGGGCATGCCCCGCAAAGGGCCCTGTTCAGGGCTGGTAAGGTAAAAGAGCTTTTAACTTTAGTAATTTAGAATAGGGTAGGGCATTTTTTATTTTGGGGGGCTTTGTTGTTTTATTAGGGGGCTTAGAGTAGGTGTAATTAGTTTAAAATTGTTGTAATATTTTTCTTATGTTTGTAGATATTTTTTTATTTTTTGTAACTTAGTTCTTTTTTATTTTTTGTACTTTAGTTAGTTTATTTCATTGTAGTTATTTGTAGATATTGTTTTTAATTAATTTATTGATAGTGTAATGTTAGGTTTGATTGTAGGTAATTGTAGTTATTTTATTTAATTAATTTAATGATAGTAT
The DNA here is from genome assembly GCF_027579735.1 of Bombina bombina. Lineage (NCBI taxonomy): Eukaryota > Metazoa > Chordata > Amphibia > Anura > Bombinatoridae > Bombina > Bombina bombina. Next base: position 1,053,208,761 of record NC_069500.1, on the reverse strand, counting down.
AGTGTTAGGTTTAATTGTAACTTAGGTTAGGATTTATTTTACAGGTAATGTTGTAATTATTTTAACTAGGTAACTATTAAATAGTTCTTAACTATTTAATAGCTATTGTACCTGGTTAAAATAATTACAAAGTTGCCTGTAAAATAAATATTAATCCTAAAATAGCTACAATGTAATTATAATTTATATTGTAGCTATATTAGGATTTATTTTACAGGTAAGTATTTAGCTTTAAATCGGATTAAATTATTTAATAAGAGTTAATTAATTTCGTTAGATTAAAATTATATTTAATTTAGGGGGGTGTTAGTGTTAGGGTTAGACTTAGTTTTAGGGGTTAATACATTTATTAGAATAGCGGTGAGCTCCGGTCGGCAGATTAGGGGTTAATAATTGAAGTTAGGTGTCGGCGATGTTAGGGAGGGCAGATTAGGGGTTAATACTATTTATTATAGGGTTAGTGAGGCGGATTAGGGGTTAATAACTTTATTATAGTAGCGGTGCGGTCCGCTCGGCAGATTAGGGGTTAATAAGTGTAGGCAGGTGGAGGCGACGTTGAGGGGGGCAGATTAGGGGTTAATAAATATAATATAGGGGTCGGCGGTGTTAGGGGCAGCAGATTAGGGGTACATAAGGATAACGTAGTTGGCGGTCGGCAGATTAGGGGTTAAAAAATTTAATCGAGTGGCGGCGATGTGGGGGGACCTCGGTTTATGGGTACATAGGTAGTTTATGGGTGTTAGTGTACTTTAGAGTACAGTAGTTAAGAGCTTTATAAACCGGCGTTAGCCCAGAAAGCTCTTAACTACTGACTTTTTTCCTGCGACTGGAGTTTTGTCGTTAGATTTCTAACGCTCACTTCAGACACGACTCTAAATACCGGAGTTAGAAAAATCCCATTGAAAAGATAGGATACGCAATTTACGTAAGGGGATCTGCGGTATGGAAAAGTCGCGGCTGAAAAGTGAGCGTTAGACCATTTTTTGAGTGACTCCAAATACCAGAGTTAGCCTAAAACCAGCGTTAGGAGCCTCTAACACTGGTTTTCACGGCTAACGCCAAACTCCAAATCTAGGCCATTGAAAAGACTGTTTATTCTGTGAAACTCTCAAACTGCATGTTTACCTGTTGCCAAAACTCTGCAAATACTGTTATTTCAGTGTAAACCTTCAAACTGCTTGATATCCTGTTGCCAAACATTGCAAAGACTGTCTATTCTGTGAAACTCTCATACTGCATGACAACTTGTTGCCAATCCCTGCAAGTACTGATTAATCTGTATTAATCCTCAAACTACCTGTTATCCTGTTATCTAACTCTGCATGTACTGACTACTCAGTATAAACCTACAAACTGCCTGATAATCTGTTGCCAAACTCTTCAAGGACTGACTACACAGTATTAACCCTCAAACTGCCTGATAACAAGTTACCTACTCCTGCATTATTAACTGTTTCTTGTTTACCCTTCCTCTTTCTGAGTATGAGTGACTATCCCTGCTCTCCTGATTCTGTGGAAGACTTTTCCTGTAACCAGTTCCTTACTCAGAAGTCTATTTGGCTGATATCTTGAATTACTTTGGACTCAAGCTAACCCTGCTCCATATCATGAGTACATTGTTTTTTAGAGGTTGTCATGGGGTCACGTCCTGGATTAAACTCTGAGTGCAAGGGTATTGTTTAAGTTCGCCTAGCATTTGGGTCTTCTTCTGGACTTTTCCTAACCTGACAGTACAAATGGTTAGGAAAAGTCCAGAAGAAGACCCAAATGCTAGGGCGAACTTAAACAATACCCTTGCACTCTGAGTTTAATCCAGGACATGAAGCCATGTTATCCAGGGCTGTGGCTCTCAAGGGCAACTTCTGAGAAATCATTCTGCTCATTTGCAATCTTTGGATTCCAAGCTTGACCAAATTACTGCTCTGCTACATAACCTCTCCACTCCTTCTCAAGCTACTGTGACTCCTACTGCAGCTGCTACTAGCTCCAATGCTGTCTTTAACCCACCTTAACCTGTTGCACAGTATATACCACGAATCCCACTTGCAGATAAATATGACAGTAATCCTGAAGAATGCCGTGGATTCCTTAATCAATGTTGTTTACACTTCAGAAACAATCCTCAAGTTTTTTCCAATTCTACTTCCAAGATCACCTTTATTATTTCCCTCATGAAGGGTAAGACTCTAGCCTGGGTGTCTCCTCTTTTAGAGAAGAAAGATCCTTTACTACAGGATGTGGAATTATTTGTGTCCATTTTTTCTTCTGTTTTTGACAAGCCTGGGAGGTCTGCAGCTGCAGAGGCAGGATTGTTGGATCTGAGACAGGGATCCCATTCGGTAGCTCAATATGCTATTGAATTCAGGACTTTAGCTGCAGAAACTGATTGGAACCATGGAGTCTTACGGCAGCCTTTCGCAAGGGACTTTGCAAATGCCTTAAGGATGAACTTGTATTTCGGGAACTCCCCAATTCATTGGAGGGTCTTATCAATTTGTGTATTACTCTTGACGCCCGGCATTCTGAACGTCTTCAGGAGAGAGATAGGAATCGGAGATCCTTTGTTAAATCTTCTTTTCGTCCTCTTATTCGAACCTCAAGTCTGTCTCATAATAATTCCCAATCTCCTGAGTCTGTGGAACCCATGGAAGTAGAAGCTATTAAATTGTCAGAAGCTGAATGCCATAGAAGGCGTACTCTTGGATTATGTCTGTATTGTGGTAACAAAGGACATTTACTGAAGGACTGTCCTATCTGGCCAGTAAAAGCCAAGGCTTAACTTTTGATAGAGGGACAGAGTTAAGCCAGAATCCCATGTCTTCCCTCAATTCTAAACTTTTTGTTCCTGTAACTATCTCTTTTGGAGACACCAAGTTTCGAGCTCAAGCCCTCAATGACTCTGGAGCTGCTGGAGTTTTCATTGATTCAAACTTTGCTGACTCTCTCAGGATTCCTCTTCAAGCCAAGAAAAAGTTAATTAAGGTAACCACTGTTAGTGGACAGCCTTTAGGTTCTGGTATCATACAAAATTCTACCATTCCTCTTCTTTTGTCTGTGGGCATACTCCATTCTGAAGTTATTCATTTTGACATCATCACTTCTCCCCACATACCGTTGATTCTGGGGTTACCTTGGTTGCAGCTTCATGATCCAGTCTTCTCATGGTCTAAAGGAGAACTTATTTCCTGGGGAACTACCTGTTTCAAACATTGCCTGCAAAATCCCTCAAAACCATCTTGTCCTGTGGAAGTTCCTGATTCATTGCCTAATTACTATCATGCCTTTAGTGATGTGTTTTCTAAGAAGGAGGCTGAGACATTACCTCCACACCGGATATTTGACTGTCCTATCGAATCGTTTTCAGGGGCTCCTCTACCTAAGCGAAGGACCTATCCCCTCTCTCATCAAGAAAATGTCTCTCTTGAGGAATACATAAAGGACAACTTAGCCAGAGGATTTATTCGTCCTTCCTCATCACCTTCATTGGGAAAAAAGATGGAGGTCTCCGTCCCTGTATCGATTATCGGGCCTTGAATCAGATTGCTGTCAAAAACAGCTATCCTCTGCCGCTTATTCCTGAGTTATTTGATCGTCTTCAAGGTGCTTCTTTTTTTTCCAAGTTAGATTACCGTGGGGCCTACAATTTGGTCAGAATCCATAAAGGAGATGAATGGAAGAAGGCATTTAACACTAGATTTGGTCACCACGAGTATCTAGTAATGCCATTCGGATTGTGCAATGCACCAGCAGTATTTCAGCACTTTGTTAACGAAATCTTCAGAGATTATCTAAATCAATTTGTTGATCATTTATCTCGATGACATTCTGATCTATTCAAAAACATTACAGGAACATGTACATCATGTAAGACTGGTACTTCAGAGGTTACGAGACAATTCCCTGTTCGCTAAATTGGAGAAATGCTCTTTTCATCAGACTTCCATTCCCTTTTTGGGGTATATCATTTCTGAATCAGGTTTTGAGATGGATCCTGCTAAACTTTCGGCTATCAAGGACTGGCCCAGACCAACTACTCTCAAATCCCTGCAGAGGTTTCTTGGCTTTGCCAATTACTATAGAAAGTTTATAAAGAACTTTGCTTACATCACATCTCCGCTCACTTCTCTTACTAAGAAAGGGCAAAATTGTAAGAACTGGTCCTCTTCTGCAGTACAGGCTTTTGAAATGCTAAAATCAGCATTTTCTTCTGCACCTAGTCTCAGTCATCCAATTCCTGATCTCCAGTTTATTTTGGAGGTTGACGCTTCCTCTATAGCAGCTGGAGCTGTTCTCTCCCAACATGATCCGACTACCAGCAAGATACATCCTCTGGCGTTCTTTTTGAAAAAATTCAATCCTGACGAGTTAAATTATGATGTGGGCAATAAAGAGCTTTTGGCTATAAAATTAGCTTTGGAAGAATGGAGGCATTGGTTAGAGGGTACCAGTCAACCTTTTTTCATTCTGACAGATCACAAGAATCTTTTATACCTCCAAACAGCTACACGTCTCAATCCTTGTCAGGCTCGGTGGGCCTTGTTCTTCTCCAGGTTTAATTTTGTACTTTACTATGGCCTAGATTTAGAGTTGGGCGGTAGCCATCAAAACCAGCGTTAGAGGCTCCTAACGCTGGTTTTGGGCTACCGCTGGTATTTAGAGTCAGTCAGGAAAGGGTCTAACTCTCACTTTCCAGCCGCGACTTTTCCATACCGCAGATCCTCTTACGTCAATTGCGTATCCTATCTTTTCAATGGGATCTTTCTAACGCCGGTATTTAGAGTCGTGGCTGAAGTGAGCGTTAGAAATCTAACGACAAAACTCCAGCCGCAGAAAAAAGTCAGTAGTTAAGAGCTTTCTGGGCTAACGCCGGTTTATAAAGCTCTTAACTACTGTGCTCTAAAGTACACTAACACCAATAAACTACCTATGTACCCCTAAACCGAGGTCCCCCCACATCGCCACCACTCTATTACATTTTTTTAACCCCTAATCTGCCGACCGCATGCCGCTGCCACCTACATTATCCCTATGAACCCCTAATCTGCTGCCCCTAACACCGCCGACCCCTATATTATATTTATTAACCCCTAATCTGCTGCCCCCGCTATCGCTGACCCCTGCATATTATTATTTACCCCTAATCTTCCGCTCCGTACACTGCTGCCACCTACATTATAGCTATGTACCCCTAATCTGCTGCGCCTAACACCGCCGAACCCTATATTATATTTATTAACCCCTAATCTGCCCCCCTCACAGTCGCCTCAACCTGCCTACACTTATTAACCCCTAATCTGCCGAGCGGACCGCACCGCTACTATAATAAAGTTATTAACCCCTAATCCGCCTCACTCCCGCCTCAATAACCCTATAATAAATAGTATTAACCCCTAATCTGCCTATCGGAGCTCACCGCTACTCTAATAAATTTTTTAACCCCTAAAGCTAAGTCTAACCCTAACCCTAACACCCCCCTAAGTTAAATATAATTTTATTCTAACGAAATAAATTAACTCTTATTAAATAAATTATTCCTATTTAAAGCTAAATACTTACCTGTAAAATAAACCCTAATATAGCTATAATATAAATTATAATTATATTGTAGCTATTTTAGGATTAATATTTATTTTACAGGCAACTTTGTATTTATTTTAACCAGGTAAAATAGCTATTAAATAGTTAATAACTATTTAATAGCTAAAATAGTTAAAATAATTACAAAATTACCTGTAAAATAAATCCTAACCTAAGTTACAATTAAACCTAACACTACACTAAAAATAAATTAATTAAATACAATATCTACAAATAAATACAATGAAATAAACTAACTAAAGTACAAAAAATAAAAAAAGAACTAAGTTACAAAAAATAAAAAAATATTTACAAACATTAGAAAAATATTACAACAATTTTAAACTAATTACACCTACTCTAAGCCCCCTAATAAAAGAACAAAGCCCCCCAAAATAAAAAAATGCCCTACCCTATTCTAAAATAAAAAAGTTCAAAGCTCTTTTACCTTACCAGCCCTGAAAAGGGCCCTTTGCAGGGCATGCCCCAAAGAATTCAGCTCTTTTGCCTGTAAAAAAAACACATATAATACCCCCCCCCAACATTACAACCCACCAACCACAAACACCTAATCTAACCCAAACCCCCCTTAAATAAACCTAACACTAAGCCCCTGAAGATCTCCCTACCTTGTATTCACCTCACCGGGTCCCGATCTGTCCAGAAGAGGGTCCAAAGTCTTGATCCAAGCCCAAGCGGGGGGCTGAAGAGTGATGTCCATCCTCGGGCTGAAGTCTGGATCCAAGCGGTGGCTGAAGAACTCCATCATCGGGCTGAAGTCGGAAGTCCATCATCGGGATGAAGTCTTCTATCAAGCCGCATCTTCAATCTTCTTTCTTCCGGAGCGGAGCCATCTTCTTCCAAGCAGACGCGGAACATCCTCGTCAACCGACGCCTACTCGCCGAGTGACGGTTCCTTTAAATGACGTCATCCAAGATGGCGTCCCTCGAATTCCGATTGGCTGATAGGATTCTATCAGCCAATCGGAATTAAGGTAGGAATATTCTGATTGGCTGATGGAATCAGCCAATCAGATTCAAGTTCAATCCGATTGGCTGATTGGATCAGCCAATCAGATTGAGCTCGCATTCTATTGGCTGATCGGAACAGCCAATAGAATGCAAGCTCAATCTGATTGGCTGATTGAATCAGCCAATCGGATTGAACTTGATTCTGATTGGCTGATTCCATCAGCCAATCAGAATTTTCCTACCTTAATTCCGATTGGCTGATAGAATCCTATCAGCCAATCGGAATTCGAGGGACGCCATCTTGGATGACGTCCCTTAAAGGAACCGTCATTCGTCAGGAAGTCGTCGGAAGAAGAAGATGGGTCCGCGGTGGAGGTCTTCAAGATGGAGCCGGTCCTCATCGGATGAAGATAGAAGATGCCGCTTGGAAGAAGATGGTTGCGGGTCCGGATCTACTCTTCTTCCTGGATAGAATGAAGACTTTGGACCCTCTTCTGGACTTCTTCAGCCGTCGGATGATGGATGTCTAGCCCCCGCTTGGGCTTGAATGAAGATTTCGGAGCCTGGAACGATCGGTGATACCTGGCATGGTGAAGACAAGGTAGGAAGATCTTCAGGGGCTTAGTGTTAGGTTTATTTAAGGGGGGTTTGGGTTAGATTAGGGGTATGTGGGTGGTGGGTTGTAATGTTGGGGGGGGTATTGTATGTGTTTTTTTTACAGGCAAAAGAGCTGAATTCTCTGGGGCATGCCCCGCAAAGGGCCCTTTTAAGGGCTGGTAAGGAAAAAGAGCTTTGAACTTTTGTAAATTAGAATAGGGTAGGGCATTTTTTTATTTTGGGGGGCTTTGTTATTTTATTAGGGGGCTTAGAGTAGGTGTAATTAGTTTAAAATTGTTGTAATATTTTTCTAATGTTTGTAAATATTTTTTTATTTTTTGTAACTTAGTTCTTTTTTATTTTTTGTACTTTAGTTAGTTTATTTAATTGTATTTATTTGTAGATATTGTATTTAATTACTTTATTGATAGTGTAGTGTTAGGTTTAATTGTAGATAATTGTAGGTATTTTATTTAATTAATTTATTGATAGTGTAGTGTTAGGTTTAATTGTAACTTAGGTTAGGATTTATTTTACAGGTCCTTTTGTAATTACTTTAACTATTTTAGCTATTAAATAGTTCTTAACTATTTAATAGCTATTGTACCTGGTTAAAATAAATACAAAGTTACCTGTAAAATAAATATATATCCTAAAATAGCTATAGGGGTTAATCCATTTATTACAGTAGCGGCGAGATTCGGTCGGCAGATTAGGGGTTAATAATTGAAGTTAGGTGTCGGCGATGTTAGGGAGGGCAGATTAGGGGTTAATACTATTTATTATAGGGTTATTGAGGTGGATTAGGGGTTAATAACTTTATTATAGTAGCGGTGCGGTCCGCTCGGCAGAGTAGGGGTTAATAAGTGTAGGCAGGTGGAGGCGACGTTGTGGGGGGCAGATTAGGGATGAATAAATATAATATAGGGGTCGGCGGTGTTAGGGGCAGCAGATTAGGGGTACACAGAGATAATGTATGTAGCGGCGGTTTATGGAGCGGCAGATTAGGGGTTAAAAAAAATATGCAGGTGTCAGTGATAGCGGGGGCAGCAGATTAGGGGTTAATAAGTGTAAGGTTATGGGTGTTTAGACTCGGGGTACATGTTAGAGTGTTAGGTGCAGACGTAGGAAGTGTTTCCCCATAGACAACAATGGGGCTGCGTTAAGAGCTGAACGCTGCTTTTTTGCAGGTGTTAGGTTTTTTTTTCAGCTCAAAATGCCCCATTGTTTTCTATGGGGGAATTGTGCACGAGCACGTTTTTTAAGCTGGCCGCATCCGTAAGCACCGCTGGTATCTAGAGTTGCAGTGGCGTTAAATTATGCTCTACGATCCCTTTTTGGAGCCTAACGCAGTGAAAACCCAGCCATTCTGTGAACTCTAAATACAAGCGGTATTTAAAAGGTGCGGCCTGAAAAAAGCACACGTAGCTAACGCACCCCTTTGGCCGCAAAACTCTAAATCTAGGCGTATATTCCTGGTTCAAAAATTCCAAGGCAGATGCTTTATCTAGGCAGTTCCAATCTTCTGAACCTTCTCCATTGGATTCTGAACCTATATTACGTCCAGTCAAAGTTTTGGCTTAAGTATCTTCTTTTCCAGTACAGGCTTTACATGCTGCTCAAGTCCAGGTACCATCTTCTTGCAAACTACCTTCTGGTATCCTGTATGTACCCAAAGGATTATGTCTTAAGCTTCTACGTTGGGCTCACAACAACATTTCAGCAGGTCATCTTGGAGTAACCAATACTTTGTGGAAACTGAAGCAGCATGTTTGGTTGTCCACTATGAGCAGGGCTGTTAAGGATTATATTGCTGCTTGTAGTTCTTGTGATTCAAACAAACAATCCTCTCATCGACCGTTTGGTCTATTACACCCTCTTCCTATTCCTCATTACCCTTGGTCTCACTTATCCATGGACTTTGTTACAGATCTTCCTGTTTCTGCTGGAAATACGACCATTTGGGTAGTGGTGGATCAGTTCTCCAAGTCTGCTCACTTCATACCTCTTCCAGGCTTGCCTTCAGCTCAAAGACTTTCTGAACTCTTTGTTCTACATGTATATCGTTTACATGGTTTTCCCACTGACATAGTCTCAGATCGTGGAGTCCAATTTGTTTCCAAATTTTGGAGGTCTTTTTGTAAGCACTTCGGAATTAACATATCTCTTTCTACTGCACATCATCCTCAATCCAACGGACAGACTGAGCGTGTAAATCAAGCCTTGGAATCTTTTCTTAGACATTATGCAGACCATCACCACTCCAACTGGCTGGTCTCAGTTATTGCCTTTGACGGAATTAGCTCACAACTCACGTTATAATGCCTCATTACAGACCTCTCCCTTTAAGGCAGCTTATGGTTTTGAATCTAGAACCTTTCCTATGATTACCAGTTCTACTGAAGTCCCTGCAGCAGATCATATAGTGAAAAATCTCAGTAACCACTGGCAACTCATTCATCAAAATCTACTTTCTTCTTCCTTAAGACATGCTGATCGCAGAAGGTGCAAGGCACCTTTATTTTGTACTGGAGACAGAGTATTTTTATCCACCTGATTCATACGTATAAAACTACCTTGTACTAAGTTGGGTCCTAAGTACATTGGACCTTTTCGAATTGTTTCCAAAGTTTGTTCTTCTGCATACCGCCTGGCCTTACCCAAGACTCTCAAGATCCATCCAGTGTTTCATGTCTCCCTACTCAAGACAGTCATCTACAATCGGTACTCTATCAGGAGTAAACCACCTCCTCCACTTTCCGTGGGAACTTCTGAGTTTGAAGTCAGCCGGATTCTGGATTACAAGCTACGGGGCAATTGGCTGTACTACCTGGTCCATTGGAAGGGTTATACTATCTCTGAACGATCTTGGGAACCGCCCTCTCATGTTCATGTTCCAGCTCTTGTCAAGTCTTTTCACAAGAAATACCCTGCCAGGCCCGGTCGGGTACCCCGGAGGGGTCCTTGAGGAGGGGCACTGTCACCCTCAGCCCCTGGGAAGCTCTGGCAGTCCTTTCTGTGTGTTTGATTGACATGTAGCCTGAGCCGCCCCTTCCTGATGATGTCACGACCAGGCTTTTTATTCCGAGCTTCCTGTTTCTTTAGGACCCGTTTGTTTGTTACTCTTTGTGGCTCCTGTGAGGACTTTGCTTTGGAATCTCTCTAACTGCCAAACTCTGCAAAGACTGACTATCCTGGGTTAATCCTCTACTTCCTGATAACCTGTTGTCGAACATTGCAAGTACTATTTATTCTGTGAAACTCCCAAACTGCATGTTTTCCTGTTGCCAAAACTCTACAAATACTGTTATTTCAGTGCAAGGGTGTTGTTTAAGTTCGCCCTAGCATTTGGGTCTTCTTCTGGACTTTTCCTAACCTGACACCCAGATGATCGAAAAAGCTAAAAGGTGGCGGAATATTTCAAAGCATCTACTGCTATGTCCAGCAAGCCTGTCAAAATATTCCAAGCTCTCAACATAGCGGCATCGATAAGAGGCATTTACTATACATGCAATTTGTCAGAGATGCCTTCTATAGATAACATCCAGGATTGCCGCCCATATTGATGATGTATAGTAAAAGATGCTTTGCAATATAACTGCCATGACTAACCACCGATCCTAATACCCCTAAACCACAGTTCCACACAATCACAAACTAACACTACACTAATAAAGATCTAAACTGCCACATACCCACAGCAAATAATTATCCTATTACCTGCCGCAAGTACTTAACGATTAACCCCTATACCACCAAATACCCACCACAAGTACTAAACAATTAACCCCTATACTGCCACATACCATAAACGCAAACTAACCTGACACCTAACCCCCACTCTAAACTAAACCCCCTAAGTACAATAAAAAAGTTATAAAATAATAAAAATTAAACCTAAACTTCAACAACCCCAAATACAATCTAAACCTGCTCTACCTAACACCTACCCCCTTCAAACTAAACCCCCTAAGTTAAAATAAAAAAAAAAAAGTTACAAAAAATAATATATTACAGTATCAACAATAAAAAACCACCAATATACCTAACACTAATCTACATGCCCCAAAAAATAAAATACCCACCTAAAAAAAAAAAAAAAAAACTAAACCCTAACACTAAAATAAATTACAATAGAACTTAAAAGGCTCTTTAGTAGGGCATTCCCCTAAAGTTATTACAGCTCTTTTACATTTAAAAAACAATTAAAAAAACCTGTAAAAAACAAATAACTCCCCCAACTACCAAAATAACAAAATCTACCTAAAAAACCTATCCTAGAAAAGAAAAGTAAAAATAAAAATGCCTTTTCTTAAAAAGAAAAAACCCAACCCAAAAAAGCCCTAACTAACCCCAAAATTTGTACTCAACATTGGGAGATCCAGCTCCTCTTTATCCAATGTTGGGCCCTCTTCATCCCGGTTCAAGGCACTGGTGGCCCTTCTTCATGGCTTCGGTCCTCTGTGACCTTTTTTGCTGCCTCAACTCTGAAATCTTCATCAACGTCGGGGCCCTCTTTGTCCTGGTTCCTGGTGCCGGAGGACCATCTTTACGGCTTTTCAAACATATATTTATGTATTTATGTATATATGTATTTAGCAAGCAACCATTAAATGCCTTTTTAAGATATCTACAATACTTTGAAGAATCTACATTGTACATGCATATTTTGGCAAGGAGATGTGGTAAACGCAGAAGGTCTGGCAAAACCTCCCCAGCCTATCCAGGCACTGGAATTGAGCCCCAGTCTGACTGTTCTTAAAAGGGGTGCAGGTATCAAGTCACCCTCTTGGTATGTTATTGGCACTTTGATGAGGCACCTAGGGAGTATTGGGGGACCAGAAATGAAGGGTCCCCCATCCCTCCAATAAGGTAGCAGCCCCAAACAAGGGCAACTTGGTCATTTGCATCCTTTTAAGAAGCCGTGGACCAGGGCTCAATTCCAGTCCGGCGCTGAGTTCCAGGAGCCCGGCTTTGCCGACACATTTTTTCCGGTGACTTGTGTTTTAGTACAGCTCTATGACACATTATTTAAATATTGATTATAATTTTAGCTTCATAGTAATAATGGGAAGGTTTATCATTGTTGGGGCATACCTTTCCTCCTTAGCCCTGACTGATAGAGGGCCACCACAGATTCTCCAGAGCTCCGTGGACCAGAAAGAAAGCACACAGGCACAGAAAGTGTTTCTTACTAGTTCCATTTATTATTATAATTCACAGCAGTTATATAGCAGGCTCACATCACATGAGGCTACAGTAAATGGAGGAAATGCAGTTAGAGGAAGTAACAGAAAATGCCCATATACATCTATCGTAGAAACATGATAAAGGAAGTTGTGGGGGCTGCTTACTGTATTAAAGACAATCATATGAGTTTCAAACTACCCTCATGTGTCCGTTTCAAGTTACCCACTAACATAATATACCCATTATTCCCCTCTTTGATTACAACATGATCACATAACCTGTAATGTCCCTACAACATGGAGACTGGAACATCACGTGGAGTCCTAACAAGGGTTTTATAAATAACATTGTAAAGTTCCTTCAAAACGAGCTATCTCTGTCTACCTTTAATTACATTTTGGAGTTGTACCTTTTCTGCATCTTGTATAATACCAGATATTTCTTTAGAGTACAGGACAGTTAAACAATGTGAGTAAAATCAAACAAATTACAATCAATAGTATAGGGTAAAAAATAAATGTAACCATTTTTGTCCCAGTGGGGAGTCATACCAGTGGTGAGCTAAATCTTGCTGTATTTTTGAAGAAACAGTTAGTAATTTGTTTTTAACAAAGTGGGTCTGTATCTCCCCATGACAGATAGCTTTAGCATGTCTTTGTAGACTGTGTAATATAATGAAGAATATAATGAAGAATAGTTCAGGTGTTCCCTAATTCTGTCCCTTATCACTCTTGATAAAGCTCTGAAAGGAGTGAAACGCGTAGAAACAGTAGTACCACATACTATACTCTAAGAACTAACCACCAACATACAGAAGAAGAATTACCAACCCGGGTTGTAATTTGTCTTTTTTATCCCCTGGCGGATAGTACGAAAGAGGTTGCGTGCACAGCACTAAGAGCAATCTTCAACTATAACCTGATCATTGAGAGTCGGACCGGACAGCAGCGGAGTAACAGACAGGAACCCATGGAGGTTCTGGTTGGCTGGATAGAGGCGAGCCCCCGAGCCGGAAATTGTGACGTCAGACGCTGAGATCTCGAGGAACACACACGAAGCTTACCTGACAGAGACCTGCTACCGGTAAAGTTGTTACCAAAAATCTGAGATAAAGTAAAGACGTTTTAACCTGTAAAACTACCGGTAAAGTTGTTACCAAAAATCTGAGATAAAGTACAGACATTTTAACCTGCAAATCTAACATAGACCAGCTATCAAGAAAACTGTATACTTAACATCTGAGACTAGATATAGACACTTTATCCGTTAAACAGCAATGTCCTAAGGAGTGAACTCTCTCCAAAAATACAGTATCTACCGCTTTATTGAACTCTGGTATTTGAATCCAATATATTTTATATATTTTTCATGTTGAAATATTTTTAAATCGTTGTTCTTATATGCGAGTGCACTTACAAAATTTATAGGGAGACGTCCCTTTTTATAGTTTGTTTTTTTGTCTAATTTTAAGGTGTATTAAATATACATATAATCTATCTAAGTCCCTAGTCATCTTTATGTAATTATTTGTCAGCTTTTAAGGGATATTTTAAGCTTTTTTAGCACCCTTACTTCCTCTCTCGTTTGTCACACTTGTAGACATACATACAGTGTGAGGGTCTGTCTCTAGCATAACAGAAAAACTCTCAGGATATATCTGCCACGTGCAAGAATTAATTTCAGAAGATAATTAACAGGGTTCATAGATAAGGGAGGCATGTCTACAAGGTAAACCATGATCAGTTCTATCACAGTGTTCAAGGGATGTAGTGGTGTTTTCAGCAGGGATTATATATTTACCAATATATGTAGGTTTCCACCACGTCCAATTGGAATGCAAGAGTTTAAAAACCGGATGAGGTAAAGCAAAAAATTTAGAAGCTAATTTAACAGCATCAGGTGTGTAGGCAGTAATTGATACAAGAGTGTTTTGAAACATTACCATTATGTTCCCATTCAACGCACTTTACACCAGAAGTGTCAATATTCAACCATACATAATTTTTAGGGGTGTGTAATTTTAATAAGGTGCATAGTTTATCACTCTTAGGGAGCATAAGAATGTTTTTTAAATCTAAACGTTGTTGACTCATATATACATAACATAACCCACAGAGGCTCCAACTACTACTATCTGAAACTAAATTCTCCACGGCCATTGTAATGTTATTCAAATATTTATACATACTAGATTCAAGTTATAAACCCTTTCTTTGAGGTTCATATATAGTAGGGGCCCATTGACCTATCAAATGTAATGTTGATCCAGTATGTGCACCAGCGGCTTATATTTTGTTACGTATAATTTCGCTATCAATACCATTAAGAACACCTAAGGTTACACCAGTTCCCACTAACAAAGTATCATATCACTCACGTCACCTGCGTGAAGGGCAACATAAAGAGACATCTGGGGTAGAAATATTCATGGAAATGTGTACCATATTAGAAAATGTTGTAGTGTTTACACAAGTGTTGGGGAGGGGTATTGAATGTAACTGTGCAATACTGGGTAGTGTGTGGGGATTTCAGAATTGTACAAAACCACCAAGCACAGTTGTATACCCACTTATAACCCTTGTACATACAAGGTATGTATTCCAAGGCCATGTAATTTCTGCAGTTTGATTTCCACCATGTTGTATGGTTGTTATGTTAGGCATTGATAGATTATTATGTTTAAGAAAAGATAGAAAAAATTGTATGGAATTGTATTTTGTTGTATCATTTGAATTAGTTTTATACACTTTGATTATAAAATCATTTGTCATCCCCATAAAACAGGGGGGGAGGTCCGACACGAGGTAACTTATATAGTTGGTATAAGAAGTAACTTGCATGCTACAGTGTTGTGTATCATTGTGTGGGGTTAATGTTAATATATTTGAAATGTTATTGTAACATAGATCTTTAGATGTAGATTCCAAAATAAATACCTCACATCTTTTTTTGGTATCACACCATTTTGGATCCTTACCTTCTAGGTTTATGCTTTAATTATGTGAAGTATAACCATACCAAGCAAACAAATTATAACATTTTACAGATACACATGGTGTTGTATGTAATGGTGCAGACCTTTTTGGTCTCTCTAAAGGAGCAGAGTTATTATTTGTGTTAAATAATTCACAAACAGGTGTAAAATGTCCAGCGTCCTCAGGTGAGTAATAACATGCCATTATTAGCACTATTAGTACGTATAAAAAGATCAATATCCCCATCAGGAAAAGGAAGATCTGTCAGGAATGTTTTGGATCCATAATTGAGATCACCATCCTGGTCTTTGTGAGGTGTGACCGATACCTTGTCACCCGCTACTCCCCTCTTTGGACAGAGTTTCACTCATGAAGCATGTATCCAGATGCCCTTGTCATCAGTTAATACTGCAGTCCTGGTAACAGCGATCACAGTAACGGGCTTGCTGAACGGGAAACCTCCTTTCTTTGCTTTATTAAGCTGGCAGATGCAGACAAGATCTCCAGGCTTGATGGGTTGGTTCCTGTGAGGGAAGAGGTAAACTCGAAGACACATCACCATAGATGCCATTCAACTTATCAATCAATTCCTTTACATATTGTTCCTTAATAAAATCTAAATCACCATTTTTAATGATAAGGAGGCCTTTTACCCATTAAGTCGGGAATGGTCTCCCTATTAGGATCTCAAATAAAGACAACTTGGTTGTCCGATTTGGGGTCATTTGGATTTCTGCTAATATGGCAGGTAAATAGTTTTGCCATTTAACCCAGATTCCTGCTGTTGCTTTTAAAAGTTTTTCCTTGATAGTGCGATTCATTCTTTCTACAATCCCTGAGCTTTAAGGGTGGTATGGAATATGAAAGTTCCAATTAATCTGTAACCATGATACTAACTCGTGTGTGATTTTACTAATGAATGCTGGACCGTTATCAGAATTAATCTGAAGCAGACAACCAAATCTGGGGATTATATCAGTGGCTAAAATTTTAGTGACTGTTTTTGCATCTTCCCTCTGGGTAACAAATGCTTCTGGTCACTTATAAAATTGGTCAACTATTACAAGCAGATATAATTTTTTAGTGCCAGTCTTTGAAATATGTGTAAAATAAATTAGGAGGTGTGTGAATGGTGCTGTAGGTGGAGGTAGGTGATCATGTTGGGCCCTATTAGGAAAGGCTGCATTTGTCTGTAGACAGTATACACATCTGTTAATGTATGCTTTAAAATGCTCACCTATATTTCTGATGTAAAAAGACTGCTTCAGCAAGTTAGTTGTTGGTTTTATACCTAGGTGTCCTACACCATGGGCTTGTGATATGAAGAGTGGTGCACTACTCTCTGGTATGCCCATCTTCCCTTCTTCGGAAAATAGACCATTCTCATCTAAAGTTAACACATTAGTAATCCAGAAAGACATGTCAATCGGAGTGGTGTGTCCCTGGAGTTCAAGAAGAATATGGTCTGTGGGGCATGAAGGGGGGGCTAGGACAACATACATACGGACGGGTGGTCCGGGTGTATGAGAAGCATAAGCAGCTTCTTTAGAAATTTTATCTGCAAGTGCATTACTCGAGGAAATGGGGTCAGACTTGTGTGTGTGTGCACGGCAATGTATGATCGCTATGTCCTTTGGGAGTTGTATGGCCTCTAAAAGGTCATTAATCAGGCCTTTATGATAGATTGTTTTACCATCTGCTGAAACAAAGCCACGTTGTTTCCATATCAAAATTATCAAATTTTATTCATTCTCTTGGTATCTTTATTTGAAATGCAAGAATGTAAGTTTAGATGCCGGACCATTTTTGGTGAACAACCTGGGTTGTTCTTGCTGATTGGAGGATAAATTCATCCACCAATAAAAAAGTGCTATTCAGAGTTCTGAACCCCAAACAAAAGCTTAGATGCCTTCATTTTTAATTAAAGATAGCAAGAGAACAAAGAAAAATTGATAATAGGAGTAAATTAGAAAGTTGCTTAAAATTGCATGCTCTATCTGAATCATGAAAGAAAAAATGTGGGTGTCCCTTTAAATATAAAAAAGTGATGTTGTGTTTTATTTAGTATAATGTTTGTGTCAAATAAGGAAATGCCAAAGTTTACTACATTGTGTGCAGATTTAGTAAATCTTGCACACAGTTTGTAAAAAAGAAAATATTGTATGGCCACTTTGGGGCTCTGTAGTATCCTGAAACAAGATAATATGAATTTTAAGAGGCTAATGCTATTAAACTTAAACAAATCTAACAATCTTCCTTCCTAAGTGGTTTTTGAAGGATTACTATACTGCATTCAAAGTGTCACAAAATATTGATGAAGTAGATGCACCACAAACCCACTAGAAATCCACAAATAGGATAAACTAATGGTATTCTTATTGATTGGAATAGCCTCAAAAAGGAAAGCTCTGCAGAAAGTCTTGTATGACACTTTACACAGCTATCAAATGGATTGGAATATTTCATACTTGCTGTATTATTTAATTGCTAACAATTTGGAATACAGCTGAACTTAGCCTTCAGGAAACTAATAAACAATCACCTAGATTACAAGTTTTGCGCTATAGAGGGTGCGAAATGAACGCAACAAAAGTGTTATTTCACGCTCCATAGCGCTGTCATTACAAGTTTCTAAAAAGCCACCTTGTGTGTGCGATATAGTGGTGATGAGCTCCATACCACACTAAATCCTTTAATAAGGAACCTAATAAGGTTGTGTAGATGGAGAAGAGAAGGGGACCGAAGACAGAGCCTTGTGATACCCTAACAGAAAGAGGTAATGGGGTAGAGGATGCCCCAGAGAAGGCTACACTAAAGTTACGGTTAGACAAATAGGAACAGAACCAAGAGAGAGCTGTGTTGCAGATGCCGAAGGATTGGAGGGTATGGAGCAAAAGAGGGTGGTCGCCAGTATCAAAGGCTGCAGATAGATCAAGGAGGATAAGTAGAGAGAAGTGCCCTCTGTCACTTTGCTTAACAATTGCTGTCTCTGTTGAGTGAAGGGGGCAAAATCCATATTGCAGTGGATCAAGGTGGAAGTTTAATGTAAGGAAATGGGATAGACGTGCATATACTAGCTTTTCAAGAAGCTTTGAGGCAAGAGGGAGTAGGGTAATAGGGTGTTAGTTGGATGGGGAGGTTGGATCGAGAGAAGGTTTTTTGAGGATAGGTGTGAGTAATGCATGTTTAAGAGATGTTGGAACTATACCAGTGCTGAGGGAGATATTGAAGATGTGTTTGAGTATAGAGTTAAGGGTAGAGGATAGGGAGGGGAGTAGTTGTTAGGGGATCAGGTAGAGGGGACAGGTAGTGAGGTGAGAGGAAAGGGCAGAAACTTTTTCCTCTGCAACAGGGGCACAATAGCTAAATTTATGGCTATGTGGGTTTTGGATGATTGTGAGCTTTTGAGGGGGTGGGAAATCGGTAGTATGTTGAGAGCTGATTTAATTTCTGATGGAGTCAATTTTGTTGTTGAAGTAGCTGGCAAAATCTTGAGCTGAGAGAAAAGGTGTTGTGGTAGGTGGGGGTGGGTGGAGAAGAGTATTGAATGTGGAGAACTGTCAGGTCCTGCTGGCCCTTTAAGCACTGCTACCTCTCTCTGGCTATAAATGCCTCTGCCTCCATCCAGTCTATGCTGGAATATTGAAGCTACTAGGAGGGTGTTCCATCCTCCTCACCTGATTCCCTGCTAATTGTCAAACTCTCCGTGGTTTGCAGTCGCCAGCTGTTATTTTCTTCACAGCTCCATTCTCAGCTGTTCCTCCTTATCTGGTCTGAGTGTCTCCTGCTGCCTGACATCATCCAGATGCTGCCATCTGACCACTGCAATCTACCTCGCATACCTCTCATGTTCCTGTACTTCCCCAGCCATGCACACATCATTCAGCTACTGGAACAAAGTAACAGCTGTTAGCCCTATTGCTCTCCTCAGAGTTTCCTTATATCTCTGCAGGCATTTCTTTGGGCCATATTAAGATAAGGAGGTTTCCCTTTCCGCATACTGGGATACCTCCCTGTCACAAAACTACATTAATCAAATCAGCTGAACAGGTTTAGTCACTCTCAGCGTAAAAGAAGACAGTTTAGCTTTGCATTAAGCTGTAGCTGTATAAAATCAAACACATGATTTGTTAATGTGATTTATTAACATATATGTTACAATGTGCTGTATGAATTGATTACTGAGTCTGAAGCTGAGTCCGACAGGTCTTACAGGATTGCATAATATTCCAGCCATACAAACATAAGATATACATATCACTGATACTGTCATATGTAAAACATAAATTCCCTGTAAGATTCTTTATATTTGTATCTGTATGTTTACCTCTCTATTTCTGCAATCATAGATACTACCCTAATACCTACACAGATACAGAGTCTATCAGACAGGATTGATATCCTTGTTAACTCTTTCTATGAATTACAGGTTGAGAACCAGGCAGTTAAGGCATGTTTAAGAGAGGTACTCACCACTAAACCTAACGTTATAGAGCAACACCCAGAGCCCCAGGTGTCCCTGCCTGAGAAATTTTCAGGAGATCGTTCTCATTTCCATGAATTTATAAATGCTTGCCAACTTTTGTTTGAACTTAAGTCAAAAACTTATCCCAGTGAGAAAATTAAAGTTCTGACTGTTATAAGCTACCTTAGGGGGGAGCCTAGGACCTGGGCAGAAATGTTTTATGAATCTCAAGATGCCATACTCAAGATGCCATACTTGGATCTCTAGATTTATTCTTTGCTGAAATGTCAACCCAATATGATGATCCTTTTAAGCAGATCACTCAGGCAAAAGTAAAAATCCAGTAGAGAAATACATCACTCAGTTTAAAATTTATACAAGGGATTCCCAATGGAATAATATATCACTAAATAATCATTTCTGTCTTGGTGTCTCAGAGGAGATAAAATATGAACTGTCCAGTACAGGACTCCCTGACACATTGGATGAAATATATAATCTATGTATTAGCATAGACAGAAGACTAAGGGAGAGACGTTATGAGAAAAATAATCCCCAAAGTAATCCAACTCCTATCTCATATGGCATAAAGGATAAAGGCAATCCTCAACCTATGGAAATAGGTTTTATAAAAGGACTGCTATCTCCTAAGGAGAGGTCTAGGAGAAAAACTTTGAAATTATGCATGTATTGTGCCCCAGCCAATCATGTGGTAAAGGAATGTCCAAGTTTATCTAGAATGAAACAGGGTAAGCTTTTCAGTTCTAAAGTCTGTATAACAAAATGAACTAAAGATGCTTCTTATATCATGCTTCCCCTTACCTTGCAGTGGGGACTCCACAGGACCAGCTCTGAAGCCATTATAAACACAGGATCTGGAGGAAATTTTGTTGATCAAGAATTTGTAAATATTAATAAAATACCCTTACTCACCAAGCATAACCCAGTCTCTCTTACAGTTATTGATAGTTCTCACCTAATGACAGGTCCTATAAGAAACCAGACTACACCCCTTACACTCACCACTCTATCCGGACATACGGAGGAAATAGTTTTTGATGTTATATCTTCTCCTATGTATGAGATAGTACTAGGTATGAATTGGCTTAAAGATCACAAAGCTATTATAGATTGGGGGAATTAAACCATTACTTTACCTAACGACACAAATAGATCTATTAACACAACCTCTAGTCTTTGTCTCATACCAGAACATCAAATACCCTTACATTACCAAGATTTCACAGATGTCTTTAACAAGAAAGATGCAAAGTCCTTACCTCCCCACAGGGCTTACGATTGCCCGATAGATCTCCTACCCGAGGTAACAATCCCATTTGGTCATATTTACCTGTTATCCCGTCCAGAGCTAGATCATCTGAAGTCTTGCATAGACAAAAATCTTAGGAAGGGGTTTATTAGACCGAGCACCTCCCCTGCTTTGTGAAAAACAAAGACGGGTCTCTAAGACCCATTGTTGATTACCGTCAGCTTAATAAAAGGACCAGGAAAAATAGGTACCCCCATTCCACTGATCCCAGAGCTGATAGAGAGGTTAAGGTGCCTACAACCTCATCAGAATGAGAGCTGGGGATGAATGGCTTACAGCATTTAGGACTCGGTATGGTCTATTTGAGTATACTGTAATGCCATTCGGTCTGTGTAAAGCTCCAGCGACATTTTAATGTCTTATTAATGACATTTTTCAGGACATCCTTGATGTTTTCCTTGTCGTATATTTGGACGACATATTGATATATTCCAACAACATCATAGAGAATATGTTAGGGCAGTTCTCACCAGAATACATGAGAACTTTTTATATGTTAAGTTAGAGAAATGTATATTTGATTCACAAGACATATCATTCTTGGGTTACCGAATTACACCACAAGGCATTAACATTGAGAGTACCAAAGTTGTAGCTGTAAGAGACTGGCCGCAACCCCAGAATAAAAAGGAGGTACAACGATTTCTTGGGTTTGCTAATTTTTACAGGAGATTCATACCTAATTTTGCTGCAATAGAAAAACCCCTGACGGATTTAACTAAGTCACATTCGCCATTTCTTTGTACACCTCTTACTCTTTCCTGTTTTGAACAACTAAAACACAGATTTACAACTGCTCCCATACTCCGATTTCCTGACATCAACCACCAATTCATTGTGGAGGTTGATGCCTCTGAGTATGCAATTGGAGCCATACTCTCGCAGAAAACATAATTCAAGGAACCCGTTCATCCTGTTGCCTTTTATTCCAGGCTTATGACTTCCGCTGAAGTGAATTATCCAGTGGGTGAAAAGGAGCTCCTGGCTATTAAGTGTTCCTTTGACCATTGGCGGCACCTGCTGGAGGGGTCTTCACATCCTATTATAATATACACAGACCATAAAAACCTACAATATTTGCAGTCTAATAGAATCTTATCCTCCAGACAACTCCGCTGGAGTTTGTACTTCTCCAGATTTCATTATGTTATAACTTACCGTCCTGTAAGCAAGAATAGTAAGGCGGACGCCCTTTCACAAATTTTTGACAAGCCATGTTATAACACAACTCCTTCATCTGTCATACCCAAGCATTGCTTCATTGGTCTCCTTTCCACTTTAATTCTAGAGATTAAAGCCGCCCAAAAGGCAGAACTTGATAAACCACTTGATGTGCTACAGCCAGATCACCAATATCTTCTCTTCCACCAACAAAAGCTTTATATCCCATTATCACTCCGACCCCGGATTCTGGAAGAATACCATGACTCACCCCTAGTTGGACACCTTGGAAGACAAAAAACCTATGCAATTCTGAATCGCACCCTGTGGTGGCCAAACATGTATAGAAGTATTGATGATTATGTGAAGTCCTGCTCTACCTGTGAGATCTCTAAATACTCTAGACAACATCCTTTAGGTCTCCTTCAGCCCTTACCCATACCTGAGGGGCCTTGGAGAATGATATCCATGGATTTCATAGTTGATCTACCACCCTCCTTTACTTACACTACCATCCTTTTGGTGGTAGACATCTTTTCTAAGATGGTGCATTTATACCCACTAAGAACCTACCCACTTCTTTACAGACATAAGATATGTTCATCAGGGAGGTGGTACGTCTCCATGGTTTGCTTCTTACAGTACTCAGCGATAGGGGTACCCAATTCACATCAAGGTTTTGGAGAAGCATGTGTGAATCTCTTCATATTAATCAATGTCTTAATATTTCATATCATCCTCAGACGAATGGACAGACAGAGTGCACTAATCAGTGGCTTGAACAGTACCTCAGATGCTACTGTTCCCAGCATTAGGATACATGGTTCACCTATCTAGCCCTTGCAGAGTTTGCTTATAATAATTCTGTTAGTTCCTCTACAGGGTACACTCCTTTCTTCATCAATTATGGAATTCATCCTCGCTTCAATCTCTTACCCACTGTGTATTATCCTTGCCCTCAAGTCAATTATCTGGTAAATGATATCTTGCAGGTTTTTACCTCCGTATCAGATAAAATTAAACATGCACAGGCTTCACAGAAAAGTTTCTACGATTTGAGGCATCACCAACAACCCACCTACACAGTTGGACAACTGGTTTGGTTATCAACCAAGAACCTTCAACTGCACAACCCTTGCCGTAAATGGAATAAACTGTTTATAGGGCCCTTTCCAATTGCTTCCATATGAAACCCTTCCAATGTAACACTCCAATTGCCTTCTTCATATCGTTTGCACCCAACTTTCCATGTTTCCCTTGTGAAGCCGTGTCGCTCTGATGCCAGCTCGTCTCTGGACCCCCACAACCCTCCGCTAGATGACCAAGGTCCCAGTTTTGAGGTTCATAGTATTCTTGACTCTCAGAAACGGAATGGTCAATTATATTACCTAGTGCATTGGACTGGTTATTCACATGATGATGACTCCTGGGAGCCGGCCACCAATCTTTCTGCTCCTAGGCTCATTTCCCTGTTCCATCACCGGAACCCTGATTGGCCTCGGCCGTAGAACCTCGCAGTGCTTCCTTATGTGGGGTGCTATTAGGTCCTGCTGGCCCTTTAAGCACTGCTGCCTCTCTCTGGCTATAAATGCCTCTGCCTCCATCCAGTCTATGCTGGAATAATGAAGCTACTAGGAGGGTGTTCCATCCTCCTCACCTGATTCCCTGCTAATTGCCAAACTCTCCGTGGTTTGCAGTCTCCAGCTATTATTTTCTTCACAACTCCGTTTTCAGCTGTTCCTCCTTATCTGGTCTGAGCATCTCCTGCTGCCTGACTTCATCCAGACGCTGCCATCTGACCTCTGCAATCTACCTCTCATACTCTGGCGTTGTTCCTGTGCTTACTACCAGCTAAAGCCCTTAGGAATGCCCCAGCCATGCACACATCCTGCAGCTACTGGAACAAGGTAACAGCTGTTAGCCCTCTTGCTCTCCTCAGAGTTTTCTTATAGCTATGCAGGAGTTTCTTTGGGCCATATTAAGACAAGGAGGTTTCCCTTTCTGGATACTGGGATACCTCCCTGTCACAAAACTATATTAATCAAGCCAGCTGAACAGGTTTAGTCACTTTCAGTGTAAAAGCAGAGAGTTTAACTTTGCATTAAGCTGTAGCTGTATAAAATCAAACACATGATTTGTTGATGTGATTTATTAACCTATATGTTACCATGTGCTGTATGAATTGATTACTGAGTCTGAAGCTGAGTCAGACAGGTCTTACAGGATTACAAGAACAGACATTTTGGGTTTGAAGAAAGAGTAGAGATAAGAGTAGAGAAGTAATGTTGCTTATATAGATTAAAGCCAGAATAGTAAGAGTTCAAGATGAATTTATAGTGAAGAAAGTCAGCAGAACTCTGAGATTTCCTCCAGTGTCGCTCAGCAGTACAGGAACATCTCTGTAGGTACCATGTCAGAGGAGTATGCAAGGGCTGAGGATGAGTGTATGTTTTCCGAGCTATGGTATGCGGGGCCAGATTATCAAGGACCAATGTAAGGGTGGAGTTATAGGGGCAGATAGATTCATCAGGACAGGAAATATTATACTAAAATTAAAATAACTACCAATTAAAAAAAATAAATTACACATTAAAAAAACCTAACACTACAAAAAAAATAAATCTAAAACTACAAAAAATAAAAAATACTAAATTACAAAAAAAAACCCACTAAATTACAAAAAATAACAAACGGAATTATCCAAAAACAATTACATCTAATCTAATAGACCTATAAATATAAAAAAGCCCCCCAAAATAACAAAAACCCTAGCCTACAATAAACTACCAATAGCCCATAAAAGGGCCTTTTATAGAGCATTGCCCTAAATAAACTAGCTCTTTTACCTGTAAAAAAATACAAAGTCCCCTCAACAGTAAAAGCCACCAACCAATACACCAAAATAAAAAAAAAACTAACTCTACCAAAATCCTCAGATGCCCATTGCCCTGAAAAGGGCATTTGTATGGACATTGCCCTTAAAAGGGCATTTAGCTATTTTGCATTACACTTAAAGGGACAGTTTAGGCCAAAATAAAATTTCATGATTCAGATAGAGCATGTAATTTTAAACAATTTTCCAATTTACTTTTATCACCAATTTTGCTTTATTCTCTTGGTATTCTTGGTTGAAAGCTTAACCTAGGAGGTTCATATGCTAATTTCTTAGACCTTGAAGGCCACCTCTTTTCAGAATGCATTTTAACAGTTTTTCACCACTAGAGGGTGTTAGTTCACGTATTTCATATAGATAACACTGTGCTCGTGTACGTGAAGTTATCTGGGAGCAGGCACTGATTGGCTAAACTGCAAGTCTGTCAAAAGAACTGAAATAAAGGGGTAGTTTGCAGAGGCTTAGATACAAGATAATCACAGAGGTTAAAAGTATATTATTATAACTGTGTTGGTTATCTATCTTTTAAAACAATAACAATTCTGGTGTAGACTGTCCCTTTAAAAGGGCATTTAGCACTTTAAAAAAAGTCCAAAACCTAATCTAAAAAAATACCCCCAAAAAAGTTAAAAAAACCTAACACTAACCCTCAATGGTCCACTACAGCTTTTGAAGTTCGTACATCCAGGCGGCGAGAAGTCTTCATCCAGGCAGCGAGGTCTTCATCCATCCAGGCGGTGTCTTCTTAATCCTGGTGGCATCCTTTATCTTCATCCCGGTGGCGTCTTATATCTTCATCCCGGCGGTGCAGAGCAAGTCCATCTTTTAAGGAATACGGCGCAGAGCGTCCTCTTCATATGGTCGCCGCCATACACTGAATCTTCAATGCAAGGGAGCCTTTTCAAAATGGCGTCCCTTGCATTCCTATTGGCTGATTTGATTTTTGAAAGTCAAATCAGCCAATAGGATGAGAGCTACTGAAATCCTATTGGCTTTTCAAATCAGCCAATAGGATGAGATCTACTGAAATTCTATTGGCTATTGAAATCAGTCAATAGAATTTCAGATAGCAGAACGGATCATGTCAGTATAGGCTGGAACGCAAGCATTATAGCCGGACCGCACAACCTGTAATACCAACGCTATGGAAAACATAGGGATTGACGTTGCATTACAGGCTAAAATGCTTGCTATACCGACAAGACTCATAATGGCTGCGTTACGGTTTTTATGCTGAAATGGACATTTTTTCAGTGTTAAAACTGTAACGCAAAACTCGTAATCGAGGTGAATATTTGCAATGTATTCCTCATTTAACATAAATCATAAGTCAACAGGGTTATGGGTTAGATGTTTTTCTTTATTTGTATTTTGACATTGAAATAATAGAGAATTTGTCTTCAAATTCCTTTGTGAATAGAAAGGGTCACAGTGCATATGAGGTAGTGTGTACTTTATAATATCAAACATGATTTAACTCTAAATAAAGTAATATTTTGTTGAACTAAAATATTTTTATAGCTGTCTTGATATTTTTTAACCTTTTTGTTATTCTAGATATTAAAATAACATTAAGATAAATATCACTTTGTCATGATTTCTAACCAGTTCATTGTTAATGTAAGTGGATTTGAGTTAATCTCTACAAATACCAAAAACAAGGTTGTGGAATGGAATGCTGCTGTTAAAATCACCTTTCTACAATATGATGAACAAGCTTATGACTCATGCCTGCAACATATAAATTTATAGATCTAATTTAGTTTATAACATCTGATTCTGAGTTAAATCCATAAAAGGCAACACATTATATAGAAATGTGCATTCAGGTTTGGATGAATGTGAAAAAATAACTAGCTTTTTAATCAACTGTCACATTTGGATGTAAATGATATATAAGCAGTATTTATTTAGATAACACTCTGGCTCTGCATCGATGGAGGGGCCTTACTCCTTGCTATGAGTTTCTAGAGCTATATATTCCAGTCAATCTCATGCTGTCCTGGATGCCCACCTGCTCTTTGGTCTGCTGCTGATGCAGCTCCAACTTGGGACAATTTTAAATGAAACTCTGCATCAATGGTTAGGTCCTCTCCTAGCTATGACTTTGTTGTATATTTCAAGCCTTGCCCTGCTCCTCTGGGTGTCTGACATGCTCACATGCATATTTGTGCTGCTCCAGCTGCTCTACCTATTGACAACTTTAGACATTGGAGCCCCAGCATTTCAGGCTTGTGTGATTGAGTCTGAAACGCTAGTTAAGTTTTAGAGGTCTTAAGACTGCTGCTACCTAACCTCTCCACCACCTTAAGAGTGGCACATTTCAATCATCCCAATCAGGTCTGATCAAAATTATTTACAGACAACACTCGCATAAAATTAGCCATGCAAGAGCAGGAGCAGCATTGCATAATCAGTAGCTTGTGCAATTTTAAATACAGGCAGCGAATGTTGCCCTCTCGCTGGGAGGCTGGGCAGACGAGGTTCATGACTGCAAACCTCATCTGCTTGCCATTTGATAGATGGAGCCCACTGTATCAATGGTGTGCTTATCTGCTCATCTGTTCTGTGTGATACTCTGAAGATGTTCCCCATTAGTAATTGGGAGGGGATTTAATTTATTAAGTAATTTCCACAATATTTGACTGAGCCAAACCTCCTTTTCTTGGATAAAAAGAAACATAACATTTTCTTGTGACAAACAATACATTTAAATTTGATTTTTTTTGCCAGTGGAGATATCAAGTAATTTAATTAAAATGGACATTTTTGCATAACATTTTAATTTTAGATGTTTAAATACATTGGTGCATGTTTGCATACAACTTATCCTTAGCAATGGATTGCTCACTGGCTAAAAAGGGCAGCGCAATTGATGAACGGTGACTAGTGATGTCGCAAACCTAAAAATTTGGGTTCGCGAACGGCGGACTCGAACTTCCGCAACTGTTTGCGAACCGGGCGAATCGCCATTGACTTCAATAGCAGACGAACTTTAAAACCAACAGGGACTCTTTCTGGCCACAATCGTGATGGAAAAGTTGTTTCAAGGGGACTAACATATGGACTGTGGCATACCGGAGGGGGATCCATGGCAAAACTACCAAGCAAAATTACATAGTTGATGCAGAGTCTGGTTTTAAGCCATAAAGGGCATAAATCACCTAACATTCCTAAATTGTTTGGAATAACGTGCTTTAAAACATCAGGTATGATGTTGTATCGATCAGGTAGTGTAAGGGTTACGCCAGATTCACAGTGACAGACCAAACATCCCCGTGTAACGCACCGCAAACAACCGCAAACAGTACATTTGCACAACCACGAGATAGATAGATTTGATAGATAGATACATAGATTACATAAATCAATAGATGCAATATACATTTGATAGATGCAAATTACATAGATCAATAGATGCAATATACATTTGATAGATACAAATTACATAGATCAATAGATGCAATATACATTAGATAGATTCAAATTACATAGATCAATAGATGCAATATACATTTGATAGATACAATTGATAGTTAGATAGATTTGAAAGATAAATAGATAGATTTGATAGATATATAATTTCCCAGAGAGAGAATTACAAGACGTGCAGTCTGGGACCCATGGTAAGGTTCCCAGAGGCAGTTGCGGCTCCAGGGGACGTGTATATGGCATGGATTTTAGGAACCGGGAGAAGGAAAAAGATGCTTGGTCGGTCCTCCTGCTTCAAATTTGGGGCACTGCGTGTGCAATCTGTTGTGCCACCACATATGAGTGGTGTGTTAAGTAGTACTATTCTGAGCAGTTTACTACCTGTTACTCCCCCTTTCGGGGGAGGTGTATATGGCATGGATTTTAGGAACCGGGAGATGGAAAAAGATGCTTGGTAGGTCCTCCTACTTCAAATTTGGCTGAAACACAAGTGGCTGTCACAAAACAGTCCAGCCACAAGATAGATAGATTTGATAGATAGATACATAGATTATATAGATCAATAGATGCAATATACATTTGATAGATACGAATTACATAGATCAATAGATGCAATATACATTTGATAGATACGAATTACATAGATCAATAGATGCAATATACATTTGATAGATACAAATTACATAGATCAATAGATGCAATATACATTTGATAGATACGATTGATAGTTAGATAGATTTGATAGATAAAGAGATAGATTTGATAGATATAATTTCCCAGACAGAGAATTACAAGACGTGTAGTCTGGGACCCACCCATGGTAAGGTTCCCAGAGGCAGTTGCGGCGCCAGGGGACGTGTATATGGCATGGATTTTTGGAACCGGGAAATGGAAAAAGATGCTTGGTCGGTCCTCCTGCTTCAAATTTGGGGCACTGTGAGTGCAATCTATTGTGCCACCAGATATGAGTGGTGTGTTAATTAGTACTATTCTGATCAGTTTAATACCTGTTACTCCCCCTATCGGGGGAGCTGTATATGCCATTGATTTTAGCAGCCGGGAGATGGAAAAAGATGCTTGGTCGGTCCTCCTACTTCAAATTTGGCCGAAACACAAGTGGCTGTCACAAAACAGTCCGGCCACAAGATAGATAGATTTGATAGATAGATACATAGATTACATAGATCAATAGATGCAATATACATATGATAGATACAAATTACATAGATCAATAGATGCAATATACATTTGATAGATACGAATTACATAGATCAATAGATGCAATATACATTTGATAGATACGAATTACATAGATCAATAGATGCAATATACATTTGATAGATACGATTGATAGTTAGATAGATTTGATAGATAAATAAATAGATTTGATAGATATATAATTTCCCAGACAGAGAATTACAAGATCTGCGGCCTGGGACCCATGGTAAGGTTACCTCCATTTGCACAATAGAGTACAGGTTGGGGTCCGTGATTGCCTTTTGTGCAAAGAAATTGTGGCCGGGTACCTTCCATTGCAGTGTCCCCTATCAGAGGACGTGTATATGGCATGGATTTTAGGAACTGGGAGATGGAAAAAGATGCTTGGACACCCAGTACAGGCTGTTCTCCTTCAGCCTTTTTATACGAGGGTCCCCGACCCTCAACAGGCACGACAGCATGAAGGACCCCATATGCCATGACTTCCTTTTGCACAATCGAGTACAGGTATGGCATCGATTTTAGGAACCCGGAGATTATTTTTAGGAACTGGGAGATGGAAAAAGATGCTTGGACACCCAGTACAGGTTGTTCTCCTTCTGCCTTTTTATACACGGGTCCCCGACCCTCAACAGGCATGACAGCATGAAAGACCCCATATGCCATGACTTCCTTTTGCACAATCGAGTACAGGTATGGCATCGATTGTAGGAACCCAGAGATAATTTTTAGGAACCGGGAGATGGAAAAAGATGCTTGGACACCCAGTACAGGTCGTTCTCCTTCAGCCTTTTTATACGAGGTTCCCCGACCCTCAACAGGCCATACAGTTTGAAAGACCCCATATGCCATGACTTCCTTTTGCACAATCGAGTACAGGTATGGCATCGATTTTAGGAACCCAGAGATGATTTTAGGAACCGGGAGATGGAAAAAGATGCTTGGACACCCAGTACAGGTCATTCTCCTTCAGCCTTTTTAAACGAGGTTCCCCGACCCTCAACAGGCCAGACAGTTTGAAAGACCCCATATGCCATGACTTCCTTTTGCACAATCGAGTACAGGTATGGCATCGATTTTAGGAACCCAGAGATGATTTTAGGAACCGGGAGATGGAAAAAGATGCTTGGTCGGTCCTCCTACTTCAAATTTGGGGCACTGCGCGTGCAATCTACTGTGCCACCAGATATGAGTGGTGTGTTGTCGTACTATTCTTAGCAGTTTAATCCCTGTTATGTGCCTTTTTTTGGTTTGGATATGAAACCACAGTGCAGCACCAGAGGCCAGAAAAATTAGGCATGTACACATGCCTGAAAAATTAGGTATTGTTGCAGCCGCCAGAAAAATTGATGTTTGTTTGACAGTTAGAAAGTGTCCTAAAACATTGCAGCTTGAACCCTAGTTGTTGGCGGATAAGTCACGCAAGTCATCCGGCATTCAAAGATAAAATACAGCAGCGTGTGGACCATTTTTATCCCAAGGCAGCTCATCTCATCAGGCCTTTTTTACTCAAATGTATCGCCCACTGTCAATCCCTTCGGGATCCATCCCTCATTCATTTTAATAAAGGTGAGGTAATCAAAACTTTTTTTACCTAGGCAACTTCTCTTCTCAGTGACAATACCTCCTGCTGCACTGAAGGTCCTTTCTGACAGGAAACTTGAAGCAGGGCAGGCCAGAAGTTCGATTGCAAATTGGGATAGCTCAGGCCACAGGTCATGCCTGCACACCCAGTAGTCAAGGGGTTCATCGCTCCTCAGAGTGTCGAGATCTGCAGTTAAGGTGAGGTAGTCTGCTACCTGTCAGTTGAATCGTTCTCTGAGGCTGGATCCCGAAGGGCTGTGGCGATGCATAGGAGTTAAAAAGGTCCGCATGTCCTCCATCAACAACACATCTGTAAAGCATCCTGTCCTTGCCGGCGTGGTCGTGGGAGGAGGAGGATAACTTTCACCTCTTCCCCTGTTAGATTCCCGTTGTGCTGTGACATCACCCTTATACGCTGTGTAAAGCATACTTTTTAATTTATTTTTTAACTGCTCCATCCTTCCCGACTTGCGGGAATTCTGTAACATTTCAGTCCCTTTATGCTTATACCGGGGGTCTAGTAGCGTGGACACCCAGTACAGTTCGTTCTCCTTCAGCTTTTTAATACGAGTGTCCCTCAACAGGCACGACAGCATGAAAGACCACATTTGCACAAGGTCGGATGCCGAGCTACTCATGTCCCGTTCCTCATCCTCACTGATCTCACTGAAGGTATCTTCTTCCCCCAGCCACGTACAACACCATGGGTACCAGATAGGTGACAACAACAAGCACCCTGGGATTCCTGTTGTGCTTGGTCTTCCTCCTCCTCCTCAAAACCACATTCCTCCTCTGACTCCTCTTCCTCACAATCCTCTTCCTGTGTTGCCGCTGGTCCAGCAAGCGATGCTGATAAGGCTGTTTCTGGTGGTGATGGTGACCACAAATCTTCCTCTTCACGCTCATCTACGGCCTTATCCAGCACTCTTCGCAGGGCATGCTCCAGGAAGAAAACAAATGGTATGATGTCTCTGATGGTGCCTTCGGTGCGACTGACTAGGTTTGTCACCTCCTCAAAAGGACGCATGAGCCTACAGGCATTGCGCATGAGTGTCCAGTAATGTGGCAAAAAAATTCCCAGCTCCCCAGAGGCTGTCCTAGCACCCCGGTCATACAAATACTTGTTAACGGCTTTTTCTTGTTGGAGCAGGTGGTCGAACATTAGGAGTGTTGAATTTCAACGTGTCGGGCTGTCGCAAATCAAGTGCCTCACTGGCAGGTTGTTTCGCTGCTGGATATCTGACAAGTGTGCCATGGCAGTGTATGAACGCCTGAAATGGCCACACACCTTCCTGGCCTGCTTTAGGACGTCCTGTAAGCCTGGGTACTTATGCACAAAGCGTTGTACAATCAGATTACACACATCTGCAATGCACGGCACATGTGTCAACTTGCCCAACTTCAATGCCGCCACCAAATTACTTCCGTTGTCAGAAACCACTTTGCCGATCTCCAGTTGGTGCGGAGTTAGCCACTGATCCACCTGTGCGTTCAGGGCGGACATGAGTGCTGCTGCGGTGTGACTCTGCTTTCAGGCAAGTCAACCCCAAGACGGCGTGACACTGCCGTATCCGGGATGTAGAATAGTACCTGGGGAGCTGGGGGGGGTGCCGTTGATGTGGAGCAAGACACAGCAGCAGAAGAGGACTCAGCCAAGGAAGAGGTTATGGAAGAGGATGGAGTAGGAGGAGTAGAGGAGGTAGCAGCAGGCCTGCCTGCAAGTCGTGGCGGTGTCACCAACTCCTCTGCAGAGCCACGCATTCCATGCTTGGCAGCCATCAGCAGGTTTACCCAATGCGCAGTGTAAGTGATATACCTGCCCTGACCATGCTTTGCAGACCAGCTATCAGTGGTCAGATGGACCCTTGCCCCAACACTGTGTTCCAGATATGCTATTACTTCCTTTCGCACAATCGAGTACAGGTTGGGGATTGCCTTTTGTGCAAAGAAATTTCGGCCGGGTACCTTCCACTGCCTCAGACTCCACCAGCTTGTATGGTAAAAGCTGGCGGGCTAAGAGTTCAGACAAGCCAGCTGTCAGATGCCGGGCAAGGGGGTGACTTTGGGACATTGGCTTCTTATGCTCAAACATGTCCTTGACAGACACCTGACTGTGGGCAGATTAGCAGGAACTGCTACGGAAGAGAGACTGAGTGGCGGATGGTTGAGAGGGGGCAAGGAGTACAGCATTGGTTGACGTGGCTGAAGATGCTGGACCAGGAGGAGGATGGTGGCTTTGAGTTTGTGTGCTGCTTCTACTCATGTGTTCATCCCATCTGCGTTTGTGATGTGAGATCATGTGCCTTCGCAAATCAGTTGTACCTAGGTGGGTGTTGGACTTCCCACAACTCAGTTTCTTTTGGCACAGGTTGCAAATGGCATCGCTGTTGTCAGAGGCAGACACACAAAAAAAATGCTGCACTGCTGAGCTCTGCAATGACGGCATTCTGGTGGTGGCAACAGCATGCGTTGATTGGCGTGCTGTCTGGCTGACCCCGGGTGCCGATGCATGCTGTCTGACTGTGCCACTAGCTCCTTGCGACGACCTCCTCCTGCTTCCAACCTGTCTCCTCCTCCTCTCTGTCTCCCCATCTGAACTTTCCCCCTCTTCTTCTTCTTTTCTAGCGGGCACCCACGTGAAATCCACGGACGCATCATCATCAACCACTTCACTTGTATCTGACAAATAAACAAAGGAAGCAGCAGCGGGTACATCATCATCATCATCACACCATACGTCCATGTCTGTAATGCTGCCTGACTGAGACATATCACTGTTATCTACATCCTCTGTCAATGATGGTTGCGCATCACTCATTTCTTCCAACTGATGTGTCAAAAACTCCTCTGACGGATCAAGTGAAGCGGCTGTGGTGCTAGTGTTGTTGGTGGTGGCAGGCGGGCGAGTGGCACTGGTCACTTGAGAGGTGCCCGAAGTTAAGCTGGAGTTGGATGGTGCGTCAAGGTTCCGAGCGGAAGCTGTAGAAGATTGGGTGTCCTGCGTTAGCCAGTCAACTAGGTCCTCCTCAGAACTTTTTGCATTCATGGTACGTGGCCTCTGAACACTGGGCATTATTGTAGGGTCAAAGGGAATCACAGCCCCACTACCACAACGGCACCTGCGGGGTGGCCTGCCTCTGCCTGTCATTTTTTTTTAAAATGTAGACTTACACTACTATTAAACAAAATATGAGTGGTTCCACTGGGCAAGTGGGTACAGTATATGCTGTGAGCCTGACACAAAAAAGCAGACTGATGTTTCACAATCCAAAATGTTTTTTTTTTTTTTAAATGTACACTTACACTACTATTAAACAAGATATGAGTGGTGACACTGGGCAAGTGGGCACAGTATACGCTGTGAGCCGGACACAAAAAAGCAGACTGATGTTTCACAGTCAAAAATGTTTATTTTTTAAATATTTACACTACTGTTACAACAAATATGATTGGTGGCACTAGTTGGCAAATAGGCCTGGCACAAACGCTGGCAGGCAGGCAACTGCAATAAGATTACACTAGCAGACTGATGTTCACAGTCAAAAAAGTTTTTTTTTTTTAAATATTTACACTACTGTTATAACAAATATGATTGGTGGCACTAGTTGGCAAGTGGGCCTGGCACAAACGCTGGCAGGCAGGCAACTGCAATTAGATTACACTAGCAGACTGATGTTTCACAGTCCAAAAAGTTTTTTTAAAAAAATATTTACACTACTGTTACAACAAATATGAGTGGTGGCACTAACTTGGCAAGTGGGCCTGGCACACACGCTGGCAGGCAGGCAACTGCAATTAGATTACACTAGCAGACTGAAGTTTCACAGTCAGAAAAGTTTTTTTTACAAAATTTACACTACTGGTACAACAGATATGAGTGGTGGCACTTAGCAAGTGGGCCTGGCACACACGCTGGCAGGCAGGCAACTACAATTAGATTACACTAGCAGACTGATGTTTCACAGTCAAAAAAGTTTTTTTTTTAAATATTTACACTACTGTTACAACAAATATGAGTGGTGGCACTAACTTGGCAAGTGGGCCTGGCACACACTCTGGCAGGCAGGCAACTGCAATTAGATTACACTAGCAGACTGATGTTTCACAGTCAAAAAAGTTTTTTTTACAAAATTTACACTACTGTTACAACAGATATGAGTGGTAGCACTAGTTGGCAAGTGGGCCTGGCACACACGCTGGCTAGTGATGTCGCAAACCTAAAATTTTCGGTTCGCGAACGGCGGACTTGAACTTCCGATATTGTTCGCGAACCCGCAAACTGCCATTGAATTCAATAGGCAGGCGAACTTTAAAACCTGCAAGGACTATTTCTGGCCACAATAGTGATGGAAAAGATGTTTCAAGGGTACTAACACCTGGACTGTCGCATGTTGGAGGAGGATCCCTGGCAAAACTCCCATGGAAAATTACATAGGCCTAGATTTAGAGTTTGGCGGTAGCCGTCAAAACCAGCGTTTGAGGCTCCTAACGCTGGTTTTTAACGCCCGCTGATATTTGGAGTCAGTCAGGAAAGGGTCTAATGCTCACTTTGCAGCCGCGACTTTCCCATACCGCAGATCCCCCTACGCCATTTGCGTATCCTATCTTTTCAATGGGATCTTTCTAACGCTGGTATTTAGAGTCTTGGCTGAAGTGAGCGTTAGAAATCTAACGACAAAACTCCAGCCGCAGAAAAAAGTCAGTAGTTAAGAGCTTTCTGGGCTAATGCCGGTTTATAAAGCTCTTAACTACTGTGCTCTAAAGTACACTAACACCCATAAACTACCTATGTACCCCTAAACTGAGGTCCCCCCACATCGCCGCCACTCTATTAAAATCTTTTAACCCCTAATCTGCCGCTCCGTACACCGCCGCCACCTACGTTATCCCTATGTACCCCTAATCTGCTGCCCCTAATACCGCCGACACCTACATAATATTTATTAACCCCTAATCTGCCGCCCCCAATGTCGCCGCCACCTACCTACACTTATTAACCCCTAATCTGCCAACCGGACCGCACCGCTACTATAATAAATGTATTAACCCCTAATCCGCCTCACTCCCGCCTCAATAACCCTATAATAAATAGTATTAACCCCTTATCTGCCCCCCCTAACATCGCCGACACCTAACTTCAAGCATTAACCCCTAATCTGCCGACCGGAGCTCACCCTACTCTAATAAATGTATTAACCTCTAAAGCTAAGTCTAACCCTAACACCCCCCCTAAGTTAAATATAATTTTTATCTAACGAAATAAATTAACTCTTATTAAATAAATTATTCCTATTTAAAGCTAAATACTTACCTGTAAAATAAACCCTAATATAGCTACAATATAAATAATAATTATATTGTAGCTATTTTAGGATTTATATTTATTTTACAGGCAACTTTGTATTTATTTTAACCAGGTACAATAGCTATTAAATAGTTAATAACTATTTAATAGCTACCTAGTTAAAATAATTACAAAATTACCTGTAAAATAAATCCTAAACTAAGTTACAATTAAACCTAACACTACACTATCAATAAATTAATTAAATACAATACCTACAAATAAATAAAATTAAATAAACTAACTAAAGTACAAAAATAAAAAAGAACTGTTACAAAAAATAAAAAAAATATTTACAAACATTAGAAAAATATTACAACAATTTTAAACTAATACTCTAAGCCCCCTAATAAAATAAGAAAGACCCCCAAAATAAAAAATGCCCTACCCTATTCTAAAATTAAAATAGAAAAGCTCTTTTACCTTACCAGCCCTGAAAAGGGCCCTTTGCGGGGCATGCCCCAAAGAATTCAGCTCTTTTGCCTGTAAAAAAAAAACATACAATACCCCCCCCAACATTACAACCCACCACCCACATACCCCTAATCTAACCCAAACCCCCTTAAATAAACCTAATACTAAGCCCCTGAAGATCTCCCTACCTTGTCTTCACCACGCCGGGTTCACCGATCGATCCAGAAGAGCTCCTCCGATGTCTTGATCCAAGCCCAAGCGGGGGGCTGAAGATGTCCATGATCCGACTGAAGTCTTCATCCAAGCGGGAGCTGAAGAGGTCCATGATCGGGCTGAAGTCTTCATCCAAGCGGGAGCTGAAGAGGTCCATGATCGGGCTGAAGTCAGCTCTTTTGCCTGTAAAAAAAAAACATACAATACCCCCCCAATATTACAACCCACCACCCACATACCCCTAATCTAACCCAAACCCCCCTTAAATAAACCTAACACTAAGCTCCTGAAGATCTTCCTACCTTATCTTCACCACGCCAGGTTCACTGATCGATCCAGAAGAGCCTCCGATGTCTTGATCCAAGCCCAAGCGGGGGCTGAAGATGTCCATAATCCGGCTGAAGTCTTCATCCAAGCGGGAGCTGAAGAGGTCCATGATCCGGCTGAAGTTTTCTATCAAGCGGCATCTTCAATCTTCAAATATGATTGGTGGCACTAGTTGGCAAATAGGCCTGGCACAAACGCTGGCAGGCAGGCAACTGCAATAAGATTACACTAGCAGACTGATGTTTCACAGTCAAAAAAGTTTTTTTTTTTTAAATATTTACACTACTGTTACAACAAATATGAGTGGTGCCACTAACTTGGCAAGTGGGCCTGGCACACACGCTGGCAGGCAGGCAACTGCAATTAGATTACACTAGCAGACTGATGTTTCACAGTCAAAAAAGTTTTTTTTTTTTAAATATTTACACTACTGTTACAACAAATATGAGTGGTGCCACTAACTTGGCAAGTGGGCCTGGCACACACGCTGGCAGGCAGGCAACTACAATTAGATTACACTAGCAGACTGATGTTTCACAGTCAAAAAAGTTTTTTTTTTAAATATTTACACTACTGTTACAACAAATATGAGTGGTGGCACTAACTTGGCAAGTGGGCCTGGCACACACTCTGGCAGGCAGGCAACTGCAATTAGATTACACTAGCAGACTGATGTTTCACAGTCAAAAAAGTTTTTTTTACAAAATTTACACTACTGTTACAACAGATATGAGTGGTAGCACTAGTTGGCAAGTGGGCCTGGCACACACGCTGGCTAGTGATGTCGCAAACCTAAAATTTTCGGTTCGCGAACGGCGGACTTGAACTTCCGATATTGTTCGCGAACCCGCAAACTGCCATTGAATTCAATAGGCAGGCGAACTTTAAAACCTGCAAGGACTATTTCTGGCCACAATAGTGATGGAAAAGATGTTTCAAGGGTACTAACACCTGGACTGTCGCATGTTGGAGGAGGATCCCTGGCAAAACTCCCATGGAAAATTACATAGGCCTAGATTTAGAGTTTGGCGGTAGCCGTCAAAACCAGCGTTTGAGGCTCCTAACGCTGGTTTTTAACGCCCGCTGATATTTGGAGTCAGTCAGGAAAGGGTCTAATGCTCACTTTGCAGCCGCGACTTTCCCATACCGCAGATCCCCCTACGCCATTTGCGTATCCTATCTTTTCAATGGGATCTTTCTAACGCTGGTATTTAGAGTCTTGGCTGAAGTGAGCGTTAGAAATCTAACGACAAAACTCCAGCCGCAGAAAAAAGTCAGTAGTTAAGAGCTTTCTGGGCTAATGCCGGTTTATAAAGCTCTTAACTACTGTGCTCTAAAGTACACTAACACCCATAAACTACCTATGTACCCCTAAACTGAGGTCCCCCCACATCGCCGCCACTCTATTAAAATCTTTTAACCCCTAATCTGCCGCTCCGTACACCGCCGCCACCTACGTTATCCCTATGTACCCCTAATCTGCTGCCCCTAATACCGCCGACACCTACATAATATTTATTAACCCCTAATCTGCCGCCCCCAATGTCGCCGCCACCTACCTACACTTATTAACCCCTAATCTGCCAACCGGACCGCA
Organism: Bombina bombina; assembly: GCF_027579735.1. Classification (NCBI taxonomy): domain Eukaryota; kingdom Metazoa; phylum Chordata; class Amphibia; order Anura; family Bombinatoridae; genus Bombina; species Bombina bombina. The sequence goes on along the minus strand of NC_069500.1, from coordinate 1,053,169,472 downwards.
CCGCTACTATAATAAATGTATTAACCCCTAATCCGCCTCACTCCCGCCTCAATAACCCTATAATAAATAGTATTAACCCCTTATCTGCCCCCCCTAACATCGCCGACACCTAACTTCAAGCATTAACCCCTAATCTGCCGACCGGAGCTCACCCTACTCTAATAAATGTATTAACCTCTAAAGCTAAGTCTAACCCTAACACCCCCCCTAAGTTAAATATAATTTTTATCTAACGAAATAAATTAACTCTTATTAAATAAATTATTCCTATTTAAAGCTAAATACTTACCTGTAAAATAAACCCTAATATAGCTACAATATAAATAATAATTATATTGTAGCTATTTTAGGATTTATATTTATTTTACAGGCAACTTTGTATTTATTTTAACCAGGTACAATAGCTATTAAATAGTTAATAACTATTTAATAGCTACCTAGTTAAAATAATTACAAAATTACCTGTAAAATAAATCCTAAACTAAGTTACAATTAAACCTAACACTACACTATCAATAAATTAATTAAATACAATACCTACAAATAAATAAAATTAAATAAACTAACTAAAGTACAAAAATAAAAAAGAACTGTTACAAAAAATAAAAAAAATATTTACAAACATTAGAAAAATATTACAACAATTTTAAACTAATACTCTAAGCCCCCTAATAAAATAAGAAAGACCCCCAAAATAAAAAATGCCCTACCCTATTCTAAAATTAAAATAGAAAAGCTCTTTTACCTTACCAGCCCTGAAAAGGGCCCTTTGCGGGGCATGCCCCAAAGAATTCAGCTCTTTTGCCTGTAAAAAAAAAAACATACAATACCCCCCCCAACATTACAACCCACCACCCACATACCCCTAATCTAACCCAAACCCCCTTAAATAAACCTAATACTAAGCCCCTGAAGATCTCCCTACCTTGTCTTCACCACGCCGGGTTCACCGATCGATCCAGAAGAGCTCCTCCGATGTCTTGATCCAAGCCCAAGCGGGGGGCTGAAGATGTCCATGATCCGACTGAAGTCTTCATCCAAGCGGGAGCTGAAGAGGTCCATGATCGGGCTGAAGTCTTCATCCAAGCGGGAGCTGAAGAGGTCCATGATCGGGCTGAAGTCAGCTCTTTTGCCTGTAAAAAAAAAACATACAATACCCCCCCAATATTACAACCCACCACCCACATACCCCTAATCTAACCCAAACCCCCCTTAAATAAACCTAACACTAAGCTCCTGAAGATCTTCCTACCTTATCTTCACCACGCCAGGTTCACTGATCGATCCAGAAGAGCCTCCGATGTCTTGATCCAAGCCCAAGCGGGGGCTGAAGATGTCCATAATCCGGCTGAAGTCTTCATCCAAGCGGGAGCTGAAGAGGTCCATGATCCGGCTGAAGTTTTCTATCAAGCGGCATCTTCAATCTTCAAATATGATTGGTGGCACTAGTTGGCAAATAGGCCTGGCACAAACGCTGGCAGGCAGGCAACTGCAATAAGATTACACTAGCAGACTGATGTTTCACAGTCAAAAAAGTTTTTTTTTTTTAAATATTTACACTACTGTTACAACAAATATGAGTGGTGCCACTAACTTGGCAAGTGGGCCTGGCACACACGCTGGCAGGCAGGCAACTGCAATTAGATTACACTAGCAGACTGATGTTTCACAGTCAAAAAAAGTTTTTTTAAAAAAATATTTACACTACTGTTATAACAAATATGATTGGTGGCACTAGTTGGCAAGTGGGCCTGGCACACACGCTGGCAGGCAGGCAGGCAACTGCAATTAAATTACACTAGAAGACTGATGTTTCACAGTCAAAAAAGTTTTTTTTTTAAATATTTACACTACTGTTATAACAAATAAGATTGGTGGCACTTAGCAAGTGGGCCTGGCACACACGCTGGCAGGCAACTGCAATTAGATTACACTAGCATACTGATGTTTCACAGTCAAACAAGTTTTTTTTAAATATTTACACTACTGTTATAACAAATATGATTGGTGGCACTAGTTGGCAAGTGGGCCTGGCACAGACGCTGGCAGGCAGGCAACTGCAATTAGATTACACTAGCAGACTGATATTTAAAAGTCAAAAAAGTTTTTTTTTTTTATATTTACACTACTGTTATAACAAATATGATTGGTGGTACTAGTTGGCAAGTGGGCCTGGCACACACACTGGCAGGCAGGCAACTGCAATTAGATTACACTAGCAGACTGATGTTTCATAGTAAAAAAAGTTTTTTTTAAAATATTTTCACTACTGTTATAACAAATAGGATTGCTGGCACTAGTTGGCAAGTGGGCCTGGCACACACGCTGGCAGTCAGGCAACTGCAATTAGATTACACTAGCAGACTGATGTTTCACAGTCAAAAAGTTTTTTTAAAAAATATTTACACTACTGTTATAACAAATATGATTGGTGGCACTAGTTGGCAAGTGGGCCTGGCACACACGCTGGCAGGCAGGCAACTGCAATTAGATTACACTAGCAGACTGATGTTTCACAGTCAAAAACATTTTTTAAAAAAATATTTACACTACTGTTACAACAAATATGAGTGGTGCCACTAACTTGGCAAGTGGGCCTGGCACACACGCTGGCAGGAAGGCAACTACAATTAGATTACACTAGCAGACTGATGTTTCACAATCAAAAAAGTTTTTTTTTTTTAAATTTACACTACTGTTACAACAGATATGAGTGGTGGCACTTACCAAGTGGGCTTGGCACATACGCTGGCAGACTGCAATTAGATTACACTAGCAGACTGATGTTTCACAGTCAAAAAAGTTTTTTTTTACAAAATTTACAATACTGTTACAACAGATATGAGTGCTGGCAATAGTTGGCAAGTGGGCCTGGCACACACGCTGGCAGGCAGGCAACTGCTATTAGATTACACTAGCAGACTTATGTTTCACAGTCAAAAAAGTTTTTTTTTTACAAAATTTACACTACTGTTACAACAGATATGAGTGGTGGCACTGCAGGCATGCAACTGCAATTAGATTACACTAGCAGATGCAGACTGATGTTTCACAGTCAAAATTACACATGCAAAAAAAAAAACGACTGATGTTCTAGCCCTAAAAAGGGCTTTTTGGGGTGCTGTCCTTACAGCAGAGATCAGATGAGTCCTTCAGGCTGTAGTGGACACTGAATACACTAGCCTAGCTATCAATTTCCCTATAAAATCATCATCAGCAGCACTATCCCTCCTCTCACTAAGAATGCAGGATCAGAATGAATCTAAAATGGCTGCTGCCCAGGAGCTGGGAGGGTCTGGGAGGGAGTGTCTGCTGCTGATTGGCTGAAATGTGTCTGCAGACTGTGAGATACAGGGTCAAAGTTTACTCAATGATGTAAAATAAGGGGCGGATCGAACATCGCATATGTTCGCCCACGGCGGTGAACGCGAACCAGCTATGTTCACCGGGAACTATTCGCCAGCGAAGTATTCGCAACATCACTAACGGTGACACACCCACAATAATTAAAAATAATATATACATTTTTTTAATTAAACAAAATAAAATAACAATTTTCTTGAAAAAACATTTAATGTCATCTTTTAATTATAATTTGCTTTTAAATTTTTACTTAAAATGGTTTGAATCTGAACTTTTGTTTTATAAAAGATTCATATTTTATGGCTAATGCTGCAAGTCTTTAGAATGTCAATTTGTTAAATAAACTCTATTTCAAATTAAAACAATCTTTCAACTTTAACGGGTAATAAAGAGTTTTTTTTTACCCATGATAATTATACTAAGTCAAATTCCAGATCAGGTCTAATTTTGGATACATAATTATAGAAAGCCTTGATAAATTGTAGTGTCTATTATAAAAGTGCAATAGAGCAATCATAAGGATAGATAAGCATTGTACAATTAAAGAAGAGGGCTTCAGAATAAAGTATAATATTTTAGAATGTGTTATGTTTAATTTTAAATATATATTAATCTTATATTACTTGAGATCTGTATTTCTGTATTTACATTTATATATATATATATATATATATATATATATATATATATATATATATATATATATATAATTTTCATTATTTGTTCTTATTGACAAATGTAAAAGAAAGAGATATGCAACTCTTTACCATGTACAATACAGAGGAAAGTAAACTGATTACAATAGTAGAGATATAAAGCAATAACTTAGTGATGTCGCAAACATAAAAATTTGGGTTCACGAACGGCGAACGCAAACTTCTGCAAATGTTCGCGAACGGGCGAACCGCCATAGACTTCAATAGGCAGGTGAATTTTAAAACCAACAGGGACTCTTTCTGGCCACAATAGTGATGGAAAAGTTGTTTCAAGGGTACTAACACCTGGACTGTGGCATGCCAGAGGGGGATCCCTAGCAAAACTCCCATGGAAAATTACATAGTTTTAATCCATAAAGGGCATAAATCACCTAACATTCCTTAATTGTTTGGAATAATGTGCTTTAAAACATCAGGTATGATGTTGTATCAATCAGGTAGTGTAAGGGTTACGCCCGCTTCACAGTGACAGACACGCGCGCGTGCACGGGAGGAGGCGGCGGGCACGTGCACGGGGAGGGAGCGGGTGGGAACCGCTACACTATAGAAAAAAATGTTTTTATAAGTGGGAGAAAGGGGTGCAAAATATTTAGTACTTGGAAATCTAAGTTATCTGGGAGCAGGTGGGGGATTGGTCTTGGGGGGGGGGAGAAGCTACACTACAGAAAAATGAAATTTAAAAAAAAAAAAAACATTTTATTTGCAATATGGCCCCCAATAAGGCAGAGGGGGAGGGTTAGGAAGCTGTTTTGGGGGGGATCAGGGAGGTTAGGGGCTAAGGGGGATCCTACACAACAGCATATGTAAATATGCTAAAAAATATATATATACTAAAAAGATACCTTTTATTTTAGTACTGGCAGACTTTCTGCCAGTAATTAAGATGGCGGGGACAATTTTGGGGTGGGGGAGGGAAGAGAGCTCTTTGGGAGCGATCAGGGGGTCTGATGTGTCAGGTGGGAAGCTGATCTCTATACTAAAGCTAAAATTAATCCTGCAAGCTCCCTACAAACTACCTAATTAACCCCTTCACTGCTGGGCATAATTCATGTGTTGTGCGCAGTTGCATTTAGTGGCCTTCTAACTACCAAAAAGCAACGCCAAAGCCATATATGTCTGCTATTTCTGAACAAAGGGGAGCCCAGAGAAGCATTTACAACCATTTGTGCCATAATTGCACAAGCTGTTTGTAAATAATTTCAGTGAGAAACCTAATGTTTGTGAAAAAGTTGACTATTTTTTTTAATTTGATCACATTTGGCGGTGAAATGGTGGCATGAAATATACCAAAATGGGCCTAGCTCAATACTTGGGGTTTTCTACTACACTACACTAAAGCTAAAATTAACCCTACAAGCTCCCTAATTAACCCCTGCACTGCTGAGCATAATACACGTGTGGTGCGCAGCGGAGTTTAGCGGCCTTCTAATAACCAAAAAGCAATGCCAAAGCCATATATGTCTGCTATTGCTGAAAAAAGGGGATCCCAGAGAAGCATTTACAGCCATTTGTGCCATAATTGCACAAAATATTTGTAAATGATTTCAGTGAGAAACCTAAAATTTGGAAAAATGTAACTTTTTTTTTTATTTGATCGCATTTGGCGGTGAAATGGTGGCATGAAATATACCAAGATGGGCCTAGATCAATACTTTGGGTTGTCTACTATACTACACTAAAGCTAAAATGACCCCAAAAAGCTCCCTACATGCTCCCTAATTAACCCCTTCACTGCTGGACATAATACACATGTGGTGCGCAGTGGTATTTAGCGGCCTTCTAATTATCAAAAAGCAACGTCAAAGCCATATACGTCTGCTATTTCTGAACAAAGGGAATCCCAGAGAAAAATGTACAACCATTTATGCCATAATTGCACAAGCAATTTTTTAAAATAATTTCAGTGAAAAACCTAAAGTTTGTGAAAAAATTTGTGAAAAAGTGAACAATTATTTTTATTTGATCACATTTTGTGGTGAAATGGTGGCATGAAATATACCAAAATGGGCCTAGATCAATACTTTGGCATGTCTTCTAAAAAATATATATATATACATGTCAATGGCTATTCAGGGATTCCTGACAGATATCAGTGTTCCAATGTAACTAGCGCTAATTTTTTTTTAAAAAAAAAAGGTTTGGAAATAGCAAAGTGCTACTTGTATTTATGTCCATATAACTTGCAAAAAAAGCAAAGAACATGTAAACATTGGGTATTTCTAAACTCAGTACAAAATTTAGAAACTATTTAGCATGGGTGTTTTTTGGTGGTTGTAGATGAATAACAGATTTTGGGGGTCAAAGTTAGAAAAAGTTTTTTTTTTTTCATTTTTTACTCATATTTTATAAAAAAATTTATAGTAAATTATAGGATATGATAAAAATAATGTATCTTTAGAAAGTCCATTTAATGGTGAGAAAAACGGTATATAATATGTGTGGGTACAGTAAACGAGTAAGAGGAAAATTACAGCTAAACACAAACACCGCAGAAATGTAAAAATAGCCCTGGTCCCAAACGGACAGAAAATGGAAAAGTGCTGTGGTCGTTAAGGGGTTAATGTACACTACTGTTACACCAGATATGAGTTGCACTGGTGTGACACTGTGCCCTGGCAGGCACTGAAACGCACACTTGTGAAGGAAACTGACTGCTATTATTTCACATTCAAAAAAGTGTTGTTGTTTTATTAAATGTACACTACTGTTACAACAGATATGAGTGGTGGCACTGGGCAAGTGGGCAACTGCAATTAGATTACAAGGAAAAAAAAAAAAAAAAGCAGACTGATGTTCTAGCCCTAAAGCAGAGATCAGATGAGTCCTTCAGGACTGTAGTGGACACTGAATACACTAGCCTAGCTATCGATTTCCCTATTAAATCAGCAGCAGCTACACTGTCCCTCCTCTCACTAAGAATGCAGCTTCCAAATTAATCTAAAATGTATGCTGTCCAGGAGGAGGGAGGGTCTGGGAGGGAGGGTCTGCTGCTGATTGGCTGGAATGTGTCTGCTGACTGTGAGGTACAGGGTCAAAGTTTACTCAATGATGACGAATAGGGGGCGGACCGAACATCGCATATGTTCGCCCGCCACGGCGAACACGAACAAGCTATGTTTGCCGGGAACTATTCGCCGGCGAACTATTTGCGACATCACTAATAACAATAATGTGTCAAGGTATATGCAGTAGTTGTCATCTCAACTAGTCATTTAAAACTAAACATATCAAACATAGGTTAAGTTACACATACAGCTTTCCATTTTTTAAGCAGCAGGACGTTACTTTGGACCCTTGAAGTGTGAGCCTGCTTACCAGTAGCAAGTTAAGTAGCAGCAGTCATATTTTCACTGCCTTTTAACCTCTCTGCCATATTAGAAGCAGTAGAGATAAATCATTCCAAACTAGTTCACTCTGGGTGATTGACAGGACCTGCTTTAACGTAGTTAGTGATGCTTGGGCAGGCCGTGAAGCTGTACAAAAATGTACTTGTACAATAATAAATATAGGCAATGGACGAACATTGTCCTCTACCCTCTTGCTGCAAAAGAGAATGGAGGGTTTCTCTGGCTGGAAATGTGGTCCGCATGGCTAATGACAAATTGGACCCATATCCACAGTAAAAAAAAAATAGTAAAGAATTGTCTTTAAAATTTGAAAAATGTAATCTGCACAGGAAGGAACACACCAGAATAGGTTTTTAAACGTAAAAATCATAAATTTGATACTGTGAGCGATGAGGATGCTGATACTCCCAATTTAAATAAAATAACATGGTGCATTTCAAGTTAAATTAAATTCAGAGCTAAATTACATGAAACGGGGATGAAATAAGTAATCAAAATATACTGCAAAGTGCAGCCAAGAAAATTTTGTTTCAGACAAAATTTTCATTCTGAATATGCAGGAGCATTTGTTTCCCCAAATATTTGTTGGCTGCACTATCTGTTATTCATTTAGTTTAAAACTAAAAGAATGATGACTTTTTGTTCAACATTCTTTTGTTGAAACTAATGTAAATGTTTCAAAGCTAAAGGTGAAAAGTTCACCTGTAGCTACAATACTTAGCTTAACGCACTCTAGAGAGCTCACTAACCTGATCCTCTTCTTGCCAGAGCCCCGGGATGCTCTAACTGGAGGCTTAGCGAGCTCAGATCCCAGGACCTGCACTAAAGATAGCGGAAAGGGCTCTAGCAAAAAGAAGATTGGGATAGTACACTCTCCAGATCGCATTAGAGTAAATATTGTAACTCTAAAAAGTAATTTAAAGAAAAAATATGAAAACTGATAAATTTCATCGTAGTTTTTGTTTTCTTTAAATTTTGCTGGAGCATTCATTAAGATAAAAACATAGATATTGATGACAGATAAGAGCCACAGGCCCAGCAATCCTGTCTGATATTTCCTAAAAGTATAAACTTATCTAGTTCGTTGGATAGCCTTATGATTGTCCAAGGCATTTTTAAAGTCCCCCACAGTGTTTGTCATTACCACCTCTTGTAGAAGTTTATTCCATGAATCAATCACCCTTTCTGTAAAGCAATGCTTCCTCAAATTACTCATAAATATACTACTCTTCGGCTTGAGATAATGACCCTTTGTTCTTGAATTTTCCTTTTTATGTAAATACTCACTGGCTCAGCTTTACTAAGCCCTTTAATATACTTGAAAGTTGCTATCATATCGCCTCTTCCCTTGCTATCCTCTAAGCTATGCATATTTAGGTCATTGAGCCTCTCCTGGTAGGTTTTATTTTTTAGACCATGTACCATGTTGGTAGCCCTCCTTTGTTTGTTTATTTCTTTCTGAAAATATGGCCTACAGACAGGGGCGAAACTACAGGGGATGCAGAGAGCACAACTGTGACTGGACCCCTGAGGGTTATTTTTTTTCCTTTTTTTTTTATATTTATTGGATCTTTATTCAAAATACAGTAAAATTATCAACAGTCAACTCAATGTCAAACAGTAGTCTAAATCAAATCATTCCGGTATAATGTTCTCACATAAGTCCTTGGAGTATAGATAAATACCAATGTTAATCGGTTTCATAGGACTATTTCCTACTGTAGAGAGGAAAAAGTCCTTGCCATCCGAATGTTCAGTACATTTTTGGTTTCATCAGCTAAGAACAAAGAGCTAATCTGTTGAAAAAATTCATCCTCAACACAAATCAACAAAAACAACATAACGTAACATGTTCCATGGATAATATATACTGAAGTACATAATTAAAACTGTTTGTACATTATTATATCGATTATAGAAATAATAATAGTGATAGTAATAATAATAATGCCACTGCACAGCCCAGCAACCCGCTTTAACTTTTTTTAATGCTACCTACATTATTGTTGTAAGTGTGGGAAAAGGAGAGACTCAGACCACAATATAATGTACCCCTACTCTCATTTATGGATTGCATACTCAAGGTATGCCTTAGGTTAAAGTATTTAAATTTTGGACAAGCAGGCTCCCAACATCTCAGTTTGCATCTGCATTTTTATATTGTTCCCAAAGGAAAACAATATCATAATATTTACTTAATTTCCCTGTAGAGAAATAATAATACCTCTCCAGTTTGACTATATTCTCCACTTGTTTCAACCAATTTTCCAACAATGTAATCTGAGCAGACTTCCAACATCTAGGGATCAGTTTTTTTAGCTGCATTAAACAAAATCTGAGCCAGAGCCCTCCTCAACTTACATGGTATAGTGGTATCAGGTTCCTTGGTTATTTGAATCACAACTGCAGAGTCTAAATAAATTATTTTTGTTTCACAACTGAAGTACAGGCTATTATATCAGCATAGACTGTTTTATTCAGAGTGATTTTTATAAGTAATGGCAGTAAGTCTTTATATGGTTATATTATATCGTTATACCATATAAATATTTAGAGGCTGAAAATAAGTATTATTATTAATAACAACTTTTGACAATAATTGTGCTCGAACCCAAATGTGAGAGATAGTGTTCATTGTAATAATCACTGAGGCATGAGAGATGTGAGACACACAGACTGCAGCTGCTGACAGGGGCGTGACCTGCTGCGAGACACAGCACACAGAGTAAGGCTTGCAGCGTGGAAATCTGAACACAGACTAGATTGTAAATGGAGCTGTGAGACACGCTGAGTTGTAAGGAGCTGTATGGCACGCTGAGATGTATGAAGCTGTGTGACGTCACATAAAGTCCGTTACTGTCCGGTATGAGAATGTATTCAAAGGAAGTTCATAGAATTAAATAAAAACATTCGTTGCAATCAAAGTAATTTCTGAGAGACAAAGTCAGTTTACAAAAGTTCAAAAAGGAAACATGAAATTTGTAATTAGCCGTTACCTAAGGCATCCAAGGTAAATTAGATTTGATACTAATACCGTAGTAGTAGTTGGTAGAATCCTCCTGTTGGAAATTAGATAGCAATTCCTGTAGAGATGAGGAGTTGAATAACTTAATACTTCTTGGAATAGCAATCTTCAGGATGAATGAGACTAGTTGTTATTAGTCCCTTTGTGACCAAACTGCAGCTGGTATTTGTAAATCCAAATGTTAAAGTAGTAGAAGTAAAACTTCTTTTGATAAGTATATAGCTTATAAGAAAGAGAGCACTGGTTTCAGCAAACAATACTCAACAACTAAGCACTTGTTTGGGGCGGGGTGATGCCTTAAGTACAGGTGAGGAAGGTGAGTTGAGGCAAAAAGTAAAAGCAGGACTGGAATCCTTACAGATCCCCCCCCCTCAAGCAAGCCGACCACGGGTTGGAATTTAGGTCTGTTTGGATATCTTCTATGAAAACGAGCAATAAGCTTTGGAGCATTAATGTGTGCATGAGGTTCCCAAGTATCATCCTCTGGGGCGAACCCTTTCCATCGACCAGATACTGTAATTCCCCATTATAAAATCTTGAGTCCAAAAGATCATAAACTTCATAGACATCAGTGCCCAATTGAATAGGAGAAGGGGGTAGAAGAGGTACATCAGGTTTATCTCCCAAGTAGGGTTTCAATAATGATACATGGAAAGTTGGGTGGATGGGTAAAGAATCAGGTAGATCAAGCCTGACGGCATTTTCATTGATGATGTGTAGAATTTTGAATGGGCCAAGGAACAACCCAGCCAATTTTTTACTTGGTAAGTGCATTTTAATGTTTTTGGAAGATAACCAAACATAGTCCCCTATAGAATATTTCGGAGAAGCTCTACGACGTAAATCATAAAATTTCTTCTGAGACGCCTGAGCTTGTTTGATGTTATCTCGTAAATGTAGGAAATTTTCAGCTATGTTTTGTGTTAGCACATCAACAGATGGTGAGTCATGTGTAGAAGTCGTTTGGATAGTGAATCTTGGATTAAAACCATAGTTGGCGAAAAAGGGAGAGTAATTTGTAGTGCTGTTAATGGTATTGTTATAGGCAAATTCAGCCATGGAGAGAAAGGAAGTCCATTTATTTTGATGATATGAGCAGTAGCATCGTAGATATTGCTCAAGCCACTGATTGAGTCTCTCAGTTTGGCCATTAGTCTGAGGGTGGAAGGCTGTGCTTAACCTTTGATCGATTTGGAGTGCTTTAGTAAGTGCTTTCCAGAAGCGTGAGGTGAATTGGGTTCCTCTATCAGTAGTTAAAATGGATGGTAACCCGTGGTATCGTACAATGTGGTTTAGAAATAAATATGCTGTTTCAATGGAAGTGGGTAACTTATGAAAAGGAATAAAATGTGCCATTTTAGTAAAATGATCGGTAACAACTAAAATGGTGGTTTGTCCAGAACTAGGTGGTAGATCAACTATAAAATCCATTCCCAAATGAGACCAAGGAGATTCCGGTACTTCCAAAGGAATTAAATAGCCATAGGGAGGTCTCCTTTCTGGTTTTGATACTGTACAGGTTGTACAATGTTGTATATATTCCTTTATACTGGTTTTCATCGATGGCCACCAGTAACTTCTGGAGATGAGCTCATGTGTACGTTTGATTCCTGGATGACCAATTAGTGGAGGGTCATGATGATCTTTGATTATTTTCTGTCTGAAACGTTCTGGAATATAAAGTTTAGAACCATGGAAGTAAAAACCATCCTGGAGGGTTAGGCTATCTAGTAGGGTTTGGTCTTCTGAAGAAAGATCAGATTGGTATTCCTTATCCTGTTGAGATAGGATAGCAAGGAATCGAGTAGGGGGAAGAATGCTAGTAGGAGAGTCTTCCTGTATAGGTCTTGGATCTCGTCGAGAGAGTGCATCTGCCTTCCCATTTTTTGAACCCGGCCTGTACATGATTTGGAAATTGAAACGACTAAAGTAGAGACTCCATCTCACTTGACGTCCAGATAAAGTTTTATTATTTTGTAGATATTCCAAATTCCGGTGATCCGTATAAATCACTATAGGTAGGGAGGTACCTTCAAGGAGATGTCTCCAGAATTCGAAGGCTCTTTTAATGGCTAGAAGTTCCTTGTCCCCAATGGAATAATTGATCTCTGCTGGAGTCATAATTTTTGAATAGAACCCAACTGGGTGTAGTGGTTCTGTAGGAGACTGTCTTTGGGAGAGGACAGCGCCAAGAGCATAATCTGAAGAATCCACCTCTAGGGTATATTGAAGGTTTGGATCAGGATATTTCAGAATGGGGGCAGATGAAAAGGAATTCTTTAGGAAGTTGAACGCATCATCCTGTTCTTTAGTCCACTGGAAAGAGCAATTAGCACTAGTTAATTTAGTCAGAGGTTTTGCAATTTTAGAAAAATTGCGAATGAACTTTCTGTAATAGTTACTGAAACCAAGAAACTTTTGTAGTTCTTTCCGTGTTGAAGGTGTGGGCCATGATTTTACTGCTTCCACTTTGTTATCTTGCATTTGAATCCCATTTGGGCTGATGGAGTAACCCAGGAACTCTATTTTGTTGGTGTGGAAAATACATTTTTCCAATTTGGCGTATAGCCGATGGACTTGGAGTCTTGCTAAAACCCAACTAACATGTTTGATATGTTCTTCTAGATTTGTGGAATAGATTAAAATGTCATCTAGGTAGACAACAACACATGTGTCAAGGAGATCATGGAAAATGTCATTAATAAAGAACTGGAAAGTTGCGGGTGCGTTAGTTAAGCCGAAAGGCATAACTAGATATTCAAACAACCCATACCTAGTTCTAAAAGCGGTAAGCCACTCATCCCCCTCACGGATACGCACTAAATTGTACGCCCCTCTCAAATCTAATTTAGTAAAAATCTGAGCATGCCTGAGTCTTTCTATGAGTTCAGGAATGAGGGGGAGAGGGTATCGGTTTTTTATGGTTATTTTGTTCAATTGTCTGAAGTCAATGATAGGCCGAAGAGATTGGTCTTTGTTCCGCACAAAGAACATTCCTGCACCAGCGGGAGAAACCGAAGGACGGATAAACCCTTTCTTTAGATTTTCATCTAGGTAAGTTTTTAGATGATCCAGTTCCGGTTGACAAAGTGGGTATAAATGTCCAATAGGTGGCGTGGTTCCAGGTTTCAGTTCAATAGGGCAGTCGTAGATTCTGTGTGGGGGAAGGGTATCTGCTTCCTTCTTACTGAAGACTTCAGAGAACTGCTTGTACATTTCTGGTATCAGAGTTTCTGATGTGGAGGATAAACTGTGAAAAAAGGTTCTATGGCAAGTCTGTTGACAGAAATCAGAATTTAATTGAACTTTTAAGGATTTCCAATTAATATCAGGTTCGTGTAGCTGTAACCAAGCTAGCCCAAGTACTATTGGGAATAATGGAGAAGTGATTACATCAAAAGTGAGATGTTCATGATGTGTTTTTAATGTAGTGACAGAGAGCGGGATGGTGTGATGTGTAATTGGCCCTGATGATATCTCAGAGCCATCAACCACACGAAGGAAAATAGGAGACAACTTTTTTATCAATGGTATTTTATTTTTAGAAACCAGAGAACTGTCAATGTAGTTTCCTTGTGCTCCTGTATCCAAGATGGCTGGAATGGTCAGTTGTTTATTTGCCCACTGTAGAGAAAGAAGTAAAGAACAATGAAGAGGGTTGTTATGCTTTGACTGGAGAGAAAGATTGGTATGGTACTTACTCTTCTTGTTCTGTGGCAAAGATGGGCAATCCTTTAAAGTATGAGATGAGGATGCGCAATACATGCAGAGGCCTCTAGTCTTCCTTCTGATACGTTCTTCAGGAGTTAGAGGTCCTCTGAAAAAACTTATATCCATTGCTTCAACACCAGTTGAACCAGTATGAGGACTGTTAGAAGTGGGATGGTTAAAAACCTTATCCTTCTTATGAACAATTTCAGGGTATTGACGTTCAAATCTTCTTTCACGTAATCTCCTATCAATTTGCCTGCTGAGCTTCATAAGGCCTTCCAATGTTTCAGGTAACTCAGTTCGGGCTAATTCATCTTTTACTGCGTCAGAGAGTCCAAGCCTGAACTGGTTTTTTAAAGCAATGGCGTTCCACTGAGAGTCAATAGAATATTGCTTGAATTCTGTTATGTAACATTCAACAGGTTTGTTACCTTGTTTTAAGTTCCTCATCTTTTTCTCAGAAGTATACTGTAGGTTAGAATCATAGTATAATTCATCCATGATATCCAGAAAAGATGAAAAAGATGAAAGAACAGCATTATTTGTCTCAAAGAGAGTGTCTGCCCAAATGCGAGGTTCACCTCTTAAATAGCTTATCATTGTAAGGACTTTAACCCTATCATTTGGGTATGTTTTAGGTTTAAGGGTGAAATTAAGCAGACAAGCATTTTTGAATTGACGGTATAAATTCCTATCTCCATTGAAAAAATCTGGAGGGGCAATAAATGGTTCTGACAGATTGTCAGGAAGGCTCTGTTTAATAGAGACAGTGTCTTTTATTACTTTTCTTAAAGTTTCATTTTCTAATTGTAACTCTCTAAAGGCTTGACTAAGTTGGTCAACTCTTTGTGTTAAATTATAAACAATTTGAGGAAGCTCTGCTGGATCCATATTTTATGGCTTAGTTGTTATATCAGGTTCCTTGGTTATTTGAATCACAACTGCAGAGTCTAAATAAATTATTTTTGTTTCACAACTGAAGTACAGGCTATTATATCAGCATAGACTGTTTTATTCAGAGTGATTTTTATAAGTAATGGCAGTAAGTCTTTATATGGTTATATTATATCGTTATACCATATAAATATTTAGAGGCTGAAAATAAGTATTATTATTAATAACAACTTTTGACAATAATTGTGCTCAAACCCAAATGTGAGAGATAGTGTTCATTGTAATAATCACTGAGGCATGAGAGATGTGAGACACACAGACTGCAGCTGCTGACAGGGGCGTGACCTGCTGCGAGACACAGCACACAGAGTAAGGCTTGCAGCGTGGAAAACTGAACACAGACTAGTGATTGTAAATGGAGCTGTGAGACACGCTGAGTTGTAAGGAGCTGTATGGCACGCTGAGATGTATGAGGCTGTGTGACGTCACATAAAGTCCGTTACTGTCCGGTATGAGAATGTATTCAAAGGAAGTTCATAGAATTAAATAAAACATTCGTTGCAATCAAAGTAATTTCTGAGAGACAAAGTCAGTTTACAAAAGTTAAAAAAGGAAACATGAAATTTGTAATTAGCCGTTACCTAAGGCATCCAAGGTAAATTAGATTTGATACTAATACCGTAGTAGTAGTTGGTAGAATCCTCCTGTTGGAAATTAGATAGCAATTCCTGTAGAGATGAGGAGTTGAATAACTTAATACTTCTTGGAATAGCAATCTTCAGGATGAATGAGACTAGTTGTTATTAGTCCCTTTGTGACCAAACTGCAGCTGGTATTTGTAAATCCAAATGTTAAAGTAGTAGAAGTAAAACTTCTTTTGATAAGTATATAGCTTATAAGAAAGAGAGCACTGGTTTCAGCAAACAATACTCAACAACTAAGCACTTGTTTGGGGCGGGGTGATGCCTTAAGTACAGGTGAGGAAGGTGAGTTGAGGCAAAAAGTAAAAGCAGGACTGGAATCCTTACAAGTGGAGAGATCATTAAAAATAGATAATGTTGGGGAGAAATCCAAATCAAAGCCCATTACTCTTCCAACTTCCTAATATATGTCCCTCCAGAATTGACGAAGGTGCATACACTCCCACCAAATGTGGAACATAGTACCCTTCTGTCTACACCCCCTCCAGCACCTGTCACTAGCTGATATAAACATATATTTCAGTCTGTTTGGGGTTAAATACATTCTTGTGAGAATTTTTGTACTGGTTTCCAAAAAGGATGATGAGTGTGATGATCTCGCCATTTGGGAGAACCACTGCTGCCACTTTTTAGGAGCAATTTGTAAGCCCATCTCTTTCTCCCATTTCTCTACACATGGTGGGTTAGATGGGAGACGTGATTCCAACAAATATTCATATATGGAAGACAGTATACCCCTAGTTATGGGCACATTACCCAGACACAGTGTCTCAAAAAGCGTTAATGGGCATGTAAAGTTTTTCTTGCTTTTGTGTGTAAGAACATAATGTCTAGTCTGGTGATACTTAAACCATGTCGAGAAATATTCTAATCCCTGATCTTGTAGCCTTTGTCTACCAAGTATTTGGCCTACTATCAAATTGCATATTGGAATTAAAACTTGAAAATTATTCACATTTCTGAGTGTATCCGCCACTAGTGATGTCGCAAACCTAAAAATTTCGGTTTGCGAACGGCGGACTCGAACTTCCGCAACTGTTCGCGAACGGGCGAACCGGGGCGAACCGCCATTGACTTCAATAGGCAGGCGAACTTTAAAACCAACAGGGACTCTTTCTGGCCCAAATAGTGATGGAAAAGTTGTTTCAAGGGGACTAACACCTGGACTGTGGCATGCCGGAGGGGGATCCATGGCAAAACTCCCATGGAAAATTACATAGTTGATGCAGAGTCTGGTTTTAAGCCATAAAGGGCATAAATCACCTAACATTCCTAAATTTTTTGGAATAACGTGCTTTAAAACATCAGGTATGGTGTTGTATCGATCAGGTAGTGTCAGGGTTACGCCCGCTTCACAGTGACAGACCAGTACAGTCTACACCAGAATTTTTATTGTTTTAAAAGATAGCTAATCCCTTTATTATTACCCATTTCCCAGTTTTGCATAACTAACACATTTATAATAATATACTTTTAACCTCTGTGATTATCTTGTATCTAAGCCTCTGCACACTGCCCCTTTTTTCAGTTCTTTTGACAGACTTGCAGTCTAGCCAATCAGTGCCTGCTCCCAGATAACTTCTAGGGCACGAGCACAGTGTTATCTATATGAAATACGTGAACTAACACCCTCTAATGGTGAAAAACTGTTAAAATGCAATCTGAAAGAGGTGGGCTTCAAGGTCTAAGAAATTAGCATATGAACCTCCTAGGTTAAGCTTTCAACTAAGAATACCAAGAGAACAAAGCAAAATTGGTGATAAAAGTAAATTGAAAAATTGTTTAAAATTACATGCTCTATTTGAATCCTGAAGGTTTATTTTGGCCTAGACTGCCCCTTTAATGCACTGCAAACAACCACAAACTCCCCATTTGCACAACCGCAAACTCCCCATTTGCACAAGGTTGGATACCAAGCTAGCCATGTCCCTTTCCTTGTCCTCACTGATGTCATTGAAGGTCTCTTCCTCCACCCAGCCACGCACAACACCAAGGGTCCCCGAAAGGTGAAAACAAGCCCCCTGTATGCCTGCTGTGTTTGGTCTTCCACCTCCTCAAAGCCACCTTCCTCCTCTGAATCCTCTTTGCCAGACTCCTCTCTCTGCGTTGCCTCTCTGCATTATTATAAGGTGTGTTAAGTAGTACTATTCCTATCAGTTTAATCCCTGTGGTGTCCCATATCAGGGGACGTGTATATGGCATGGATTTTAGGAACTGGGAGATGGAAAAAGATGCTTGGTCGGTCCGGCCACGAGATAGATAGATTTGATAGATAGATACATAGATTAGATAGATGGTAAGGTTCCCAGAGGCAGTTGCGGCACCAGGGGACGTGTATATGGCATGGATTTGAGGAACCGGGAGATGGAAAAAGATGCTTGGTCGGTCCTCTTACTTCAAATTTGGGGCACTGCGCGTGCAATCTACTGTGCCACCAGATATGAGTGGTGTGTTAAGTAGTACTATTCTTATCAGTTTAATACATGTTACGTCCCCTATCAGGGTACGTGTATATGGCATGGATTTTAGAAACGGGAGATGGAAAAAGATGCTTGGCCGGTCCGGCCACGAGATCGATAGATTTGATAGATAGATAGATAGATAGATAGATAGATACATAGATTAGATAGATCAATAGATACATTTGATAGATTCGATAGATAGATTTGATAGATAAATAGATAGATTTGATAGATAGATAATTTCCCAGACAGAGAATTACAAGACGTGCGGTCTGGGACCCATGGTAAGGTTCCCAGAGGCAGTTGCGGCGCCAGGGGACGTGTATATGGCATGGATTTTAGGAACCGGGAGATGGAAAAAGATGCTTGGTCGGTCCTCCGACTTCAAATTTGGGGCACTGCGCGTGCAATCTACTGTGCCACCAGATATGAGTGGTGTGTTAAGTAGTACTATTCTTATCAGTTTAATACCTGTTACGTCCCCTATCAGGGTACGTGTATATGGCATGGATTTTAGGAACCGGGAGATGGAAAAAGATGCTTGGTCGGTCCGGCCACGAGATAGATAGATTTGATAGATAGATAGATAGATAGATAGATAGATAGATAGATACATAGATACATAGATTAGATAGATAGATACATTTGATAGATAGATAGATTTGATAGATAAATAGATAGATTTGATAAATAGATAATTTCCCAGACAGAGAATTAGAAGACGTGCGGACTGGGACCCATGGTAAGGTTCCCAGAGGCAGTTGCGGCGCCAGGGGACGTGTATATGGCATGAATTTTAGGAACCGGGAGATGGAAAAAGATGCTTGGTCGGTCCTCCCTCCTACTTCAAATATTGGGGCACTGCGCATGCAATCTAATGTGCCACCAGATAGGAGTGGTGTGTTAAGTAGTACTATTCCTATCACTTTAATCCCTGTTACGTGCCTTTTTTTTTGTTTTATTTTATGAAGCCACAGTGCAGCACCAGAGGCCAGAAAAATTTGGCATGTACACATGCCTGAAAAATTAGGTATTGTTGCAGCCGCTGCTGTAGCAGCGGACAGAAAAATTGATGTTTGTTTCCCTGGCAGAAAGTGCCCTAAAACATTGCGTCTTGAACCCTAGTTGGTGGTGGATAAGTCATCCGGCATTCGAAGATAACATACAGCAGCTTGTGGACCATTTATAGCCCAAGGCAGATCATCTCATTAGGCATTTTTTACTCTAATGTATCGCCCAATGTCAGTCCCTTCGGGATCCATCCCTCATTCATCTTAATAAAGGTGAGGCAATCTAGACTTTTTTGACCTAGGCGACTTCTCTTCTCAGTGACAATACCTCCTGCTGCACTGAAGGTCCTTTCTGACAGGACACTTGAAGCGGGGTAGGCCAGAAGTTCTATGGCAAATTGGGATAGCTCAGGCCACAGGTCAAGCCTGCACACCCAGTAGTCAAGGGGTTCATCGCTCCTCAGAGTGTCGAGATCTGCAGTTACGGTGAGATAGTCTGCTACCTGTCGGTCGAGTCGTTCTCTGAGGTTGGACCCCGAAGGGCTGTGGCGATGCATAGGAGTTAAAAAGCTCTGCATGTCCTCCATCAACAACACATCTGTAAAGCATCCTGTCCTTGCCGGCGTGGTCGTGGGAGTCGGAGGATTACTTTCACCTCTTCCCCTGTTAGATTCCCGTTGTGCTGTGACATCACCCTTATACGCTGTGTAAAGCATACTTTTTAATTTATTTTGGAACCGCTCCATCCTTTCCGACTTGCGTGAATTTGGTAACATTTCAGGCACTTTATGCTTATACCAGGGGTCTAGTAGCGTGGACATCCAGTACAGGTCCTTCTCCTTCAGCTTTTTTATACGAGGGTCACTTAACAGGCACAACAGCATGAAAGACACCATTTGCACAAGGTTGGATGCCGAGCTACTCATGTCCCGTTCCTCGTCCTCAGTGATCTCACTGAAGGTATCTTCTTCCGCCCAGCCACGTACAACACCACGGGTACCAGATAGGTGACAACGAGCACCCTGGGATGCCTGTTGTGTTTCCTCCTCCTCCTCCTCCTCCTCCTCCTCCTCAAAGCCACATTCCTCCTCTGACTCCACTTTCTCACAATCCTTTTCCAGCGTTACCGCTGGTCCAGCAAGCGATGCTGATAAGGCTGTTTCTGGTGGTGATGGTGACCACAACTCTTCCTCTTCATGCTCATCTACGGCCTGATCCAGCACTCTTCACAGGGCACGCTCCAGGAAGAAAACAAATGGTATGATGTCGCTGATGGTGCCTTCGGTGCGACTGACTAGGTTTGTCACCTCCTCAAAAGGACGCATGAGCCTACAGGCATTGCGCATGAGCGTCCAGTAACATGGCAAAAAAATCCCCAGCTCCCCAGAGGCTGTCCTAGCACCCCGGTAATACAAATACTCGTCAACAGCTTTTTCTTGTTGGAGCAGGCGGTCGAACATTAGGAGTGTTGAATTCCAACATGTCGGGCTGTCGCAAATCAAGCGCCTCACTGGCATGTTGTTTCTCTGCTGGATATCTGCAAAATTCGCCATGGCCATGTAGGAATGCCTGAAATGGCCACACACCTTCCTGACCTGCTTCAGGATGTCCTGTAAGCCTGGGTACTTATGCACAAAGCATTGTACGATCAGATTACACACATGTGCAATGCACGGCACATGTGTCAACTTGCCCAATTTCAATGCCACCAACAAATTACTTCCGTTGTCAGAAACCACTTTGCTGATCTCCAGTTGGTGCGGAGTCAGCCACTGATCCACCTGTGCGTTCAGGGCGTAAAGGAGTGCTGTTCCGGTGTGACTCTCTGCTTTCAGGCTAGTCAACCCTAAGACAGCGTGACACTGCCATATCCGGGATGTGGAATAGTACCTGGGGAGCTGGGGGAGTGCCGTTGATGTGGAGCAAGACGCAGCAGCAGAAGAGGACTCAGCCAAGGAAGAGGTTATGGAAGAGGATGGAGTAGGAGGAGTAGAGGAGGTGCAGCAGGCCTGCCTGCAAGTCGTGGCACTGCAAGTCGTGGCGGTGTCACCAACTCCTCTGCAGAGCCACGCATTCCATGCTTGGCAGCCGTCAGCAGGTTTATCCAATGCGCAGTGTAGGTGATATACCTGCCCTGACCATGCTTTGCAGACCAGATATCAGTGGTCAGATGGACCCTTGCCCCAGCACTGTGTGCCAGACATGCCATTACTTCCTTTCGCACAATCGAGTACAGGTTGGGGATTGCCTTTTGTGCAAAGAAATTTTGGCTGGGTTCCTTCCACTGCGGTGTCCCAATAGCTACAAATTTTTTTAACGCCTCAGACTCCACCAGCTTGTATGGTAAAAGCTGGCGGGCTAAGAGTTCAGATAAGCCAACTGTCAGACTCCAGGCAAGGGGGTGACTTTGGGACATTGGCTTCTTACGCTCAAACATGTCCTTGACAGACACCTGACTGTGGGCAGATGAGCAGGAACTGCTACGGAAGAGAGACGGAGTGGCGGATGGTTGAGAGGAGGACAGCAGTGGTTGATGTGGCTGAAGATGCTGGACCAGGAGAAGGATGGCGGCTTTGAGTTTGTGTGCTGCTTGTACTCATGTGTTCATCATCCCATTGGCGTTTGTGATGTGAGATCATGTGCCTTTGCAAAGCAGTTGTACCTAGGTGGGTGTTGGACTTCCCACAACTCAGTTTCTTTTGGCACAGGATGCAAATGGCATCGCTGTTGTCAGAGGCAGACACACATAAAAATGCCACACTGCTGAGCTCTGCGATGATGGCATTCTGGTGGTGGCAACAGCATGCGTTGATTGGCGTGCTGTCTGGCTGACCCCGGGTGCCGATGCATGCTGTCTGACTGTGCCACTAGCTCCTTGCGACAACCTCCCCCTGCTTCCAACTCGTTTCCTCCTCCTCTCTGTCTCCCCATCTGAACTTTCCCACTCTTCTTCTTCTCTTCTAGCGGGCACCCACGTGACATCCACGGATGCATCATCATCAACTGCTTCACTTGTATCTGACAAATCAACAAAGGAAGCAGCAGTGGGTACAACATCATCATCATCACACCGTACGTCCATGTCTGTAATGCTGCCTGACTGAGATATATCACTGTTATCTACATCATCTGTCAATGATGGTTGCGCATCACTCATTTCTTCAAACTGATGTGTCAATAACTCCTCTGACAGATCAAGTGAAGCGGCTGTGGTGCTAGTGTTGGTGGTGGCAGAAGGTGGGCGAGTGGTCACTTGAGAGGTGCCCGAAGCTAAGCTGGAGGTAGATGGTGCGTCAAGGTTCCGAGCAGAAGCTGTAGAAGATTGGGTGTCCTGTGTTAGCCAGTCAACTAGGTCCTCCTCAGAACTTTTCGCGCTCATGGTACGTGGCCTCTGAACACTGGGCAATATTGTAGAGTCAAAGGGAATTACAGCACCACGACCACGAAGGCACCTGCGGGGTGGCCTGCCTCTGACTGTCATTTTTTTTAAATGTACACTTACACTACTATTAAACAAGATATGAGTGGCGGCACTGGGCAAGTGGGCACAGAATATGCTGTGAGCCTGACAAAAAAAAGCAGACTGATGTTTCACAATCCAAAAAGTTTTTTTTTTTTTTTAAATGTACACTTACACTACTATTAAACAAGATATGAGTGGTGGCACTGGGCAAGTCGGCACAGTATACACTTTGAGCCTGACACAAAAAAGCAGACTGATGTTTTACAGTCCAAAAAGTTTTTTTTTTTTTATATTTACACTTACACTACCATTAAACAAGATATGAGTGGTGGCACTGGCCAAGTGGGCACAGTATATGCTATGAGCCTGGATCGAACGCTGGCAAGCAGGCAACTGCAATTAGATTACACAAGCAGACTGATGTTTCACAATCAAAAAATATTTTTTTTTTACAAAATGTACACTACTGTTACAACAGATATGAAGGGTGGCACTAGTTAGCAAGTGGGCCTGGCACACACGCTGGCAGGCAGGCAACTGCAATTATATTACACTAGCAGACTGACAGATATGAGTGGTGGCACTAGTTGGCAAGTGGGCCTGGCACACACGCTGGCAGGCAGGCAACTGGAATTAGATTACACTAGCAGACTGATGTTTCACAGTCAAAAAAGTTTTTTTTTTTTTAAATTTACACTACTGTTACAACAGATATTAGTGGTTGCACTAGTTGGCAAGTGGGCCTGGCACACACTGGTAGGCAGGCAACTGCAATTAGATTACACTAGCAGACTGAAGTTTCACAGTCAAAAAGTTTTTTTTTTAAATTTACACTACTGTTACAACAGATATGAGTGGTGGCATTAGTTGGCACTTGGCAAGTGGGCCTGGCACACACGCTGGCAGGCAGGCAGGTAACTGCAATTAGATTACACTAGCAGACTGATGTTTCACAGTCAAAAAAGTTTTTTTTTTAAATTTACACTACTGTTACAACAGATATGAGTGGTGGCACTAGTTGGCAAGTGGGTCTGGCACACACGCTGGCAGGCAGGCAACTGCAATTAGATTACACTAGCAGACTGATGTTTCACAGTCAAAAAAGTTTTTTTAAAAAAAATTTACACTACTGTTACAACAGATATGAGTGGTGGCACTAGTTGGCAAGTGGGCCTGGCACACACGCTGGCAGGCAGGCAACTGCTAATAGATTACACTAGCAGACTGATGTTTCACAGTCAAAAAAGTTTTTTTTTTAAATTTACACTACTGTTACAACAGATATGAGTGGTGGCACTAGTTAGCAAGTGGGCCTGGGACACACGCTGGCAGGCAGGCAACTACAATTAGATTACACTAGCAGACTGATGTTTCACAGTCAAAAAAGTTTTTTTTTAAAAAATGTAAACTACTGTTACAACAGATATGAGTGGTGGCACTAGTTGGCAAGTGGGCCTGGCACACACGCTGGCAGGCAGACAACTGCAATTAGATTACACTAGCAGAATTAAGTTTCACAGTCAAAAAAGGTTTTTTTTTTACAAAATTTACCCTACTGTTACAACAGATATGAGTGGTGGCACTAGTTGGCAAGTGGGCCTGGCACACACGCTGGCAGGCAGGCAACTGCAATTAGATTACACTAGCAGAATGAAGTTTCACAGTCAAAAAAGGTTTTTTTTTACAAAATTTACCCTACTGTTACAACAGATATGAGTGGTGGCACTAGTTGGCAAGTGGGCCTGGCACACACACTGGCAGGCAGACAACTGCAATTAGATTACACTAGCAGACTGAAGTTTCACAGTCAAAAAAGTTTTTTTTTTCAAAATTTACCCTACTGTTACAACAGATATGAGTGGTGGCACTAGTTGGCAAGTGGGCCTGGCACACACGCTGGCAGGCAGGCAACTGCAATTAGATTACACAAGCAGACTGATGTTTCACAGTCAAAAAAGTTTGTTTTACAACATTTACACTACTGTTACAATAGATATTAGTGGTGGCAATAGTTGGCAAGTGGGCCTGGCACACACGCTGGCAGGCAGGCAACTGGAATTAGATTACACTAGCAGACTGATGTTTCACAGTCAAAAAAGTTTTTTTTTTTTAAAAATGACACTACTGTTACAACAGATATGAGTGGTGGCACTAGTTAGCAAGTGGGCCTGGCACACACGCTGGCAGGCAGGCAACTGCAATTAGATTACACTAGCAGACTGATGTTTCACAGTAATTTTTTTTTATTTTTTTAAATTTACACTACTGTTACAACAGATATGAGTGGTGGCACTAGTTGGCAAGTGGGCCTGGCACACACGCTGGCAGGCAGGCAACTACAATTAGATTACATTAGCAGACTGACAGATATGAGTGGTGGCACTAGTTGGCAAATGGGCCTGCCACACACGCTGGCAGGCAGGCAACTGGAATTAGATTACACTAGCAGACTGATGTTTCACAGTCAAAAAAGTTTTTTTTTTTAAATTTACACTACTGTTACAACAGATATTAGTGGTTGCACTAGTTGGCAAGTGGGCCTGGCACACACGCTGGCAGGTAGGCAACTGCAATTAGATTACACTAGCAGACTGAAGTTTCACAGTCAAAAAAGTTTTTTTTTTAATTTACACTACTGTTACAACAGATATGAGTGGTGGCACTAGTTGGCACTTGGCAAGTGGGCCTGGCACACATGCTGGCAGTCAGGCAGGCAACTGCAATTAGATTACACTAGCAGACTGATGTTTCACAGTCAAAAAAGTTTTTTTTAAAAATTTACACTACTGTTAAAACAGATATGAGTGGTGGCACTAGTTGGCAAGTGGGTCTGGCACACACGCTGGCAGGCAGGCAACTACAATTAGATTACACTAGCAGACTGATGTTTCACAGTCAAAAAAGTTTTTTTTAAAAAAATTTAAACTACTGTTACAACAGATATGAGTGGTGGCACTAGTTGGCAAGTGGGCCTGGCACACACGCTGGCAGGCAGACAACTGCAATTAGATTACACTAGCAGACTGAAGTTTCACAGTCAAAAAAGTTTTTTTTACAAAATTTACCCTACTGTTACAAGAGATATGAGTGGTGGCACTAGTTGGCAAGTGGGCCTGGCACACACGCTGGCAGGCAGGCAACTGCAATTATATTACACAAGCAGACTGATGTTTCACAGTCAAAAAAGTTTTTTTTACAACATTTACACTACTGTTACAACAGATATTAGTGGTTGCACTAGTTGGCAAGTGGGCCTGGCACACACGCTGGCAGGCAGGCAACTGGAATTAGATTACACTAGCAGACTGATGTTTCACAGTCAAAAAAGTTTTTTTTAAAAAAAATTACACTACTGTTACAACAGATATGAGTGGTGGCACTAGTTGGCAAGTGGGCCTGGCACACACGCTGGCAGGCAGGCAACTGCTATTAGATTACACTATCAGACTGATGTTTCACAGTCAAAAATGTTTTTTTTTTTTATTTACACTACTGTTACAACAGATATGAGTGGTGGCACTGCAGGCAGGCAACTGCAATTAGATTACACTAGCAGACTGATGTTTCACAGTCAAAATTACACAGGCAAAAAAAAAAAAAAAAAGACTGATGTTCTAGCCCTAAAAAGGGCTTTTTGGGGTTCTGTCCTTACAGCAGAGATCAGATGAGTCCTTCAGGACTGTAGTGGACACTGAATACACTAGCCTAGCTATCAATTTCCCTATAAAATCAGCAGCAGCTACACTATCCCTCCTCTCACTAAGAATGCACGATCAGAATGAATCTAAAATGGCTGCTGTCCAGGAGCTGGGAGGGTCTGGGAGTGAGTGACTGCTGCTGATTTGCTGAAATGTATCTGCAGACAGTGAGATACAGGGTCAAAGTTTACTCAATGATGACGAATAGGGGGCGGATCGAACATCGCATATGTTCGCCCGCCGCTGCGAACGCGAACAAGCTATGTTTGTCGGGAACTATTCGCCGGCGAACAATTTGCAACATCACTATCCCCCACTCCTGATCTGCTCTCTTTCAATTCATCGTTATAATATAGTGTCGTCAGTGGGGAATATGGTGTGGATATATTCGAAAATGTGTTTCTGTGCATTATCCAGGTAGCCCATGTTTCTCTGAGAATTGTATAAGGTCTCCCACCATTTATCATCTTTGTAGAGACTAATGGGGCCCAACACAACCCCCCCATATGTGGGACATTCAAGTGTACTTCCTTTTTAAAAGAATGCTTGCCCTGTCTACACCAGTCTACCACCCTACCAAGGGATATTGCAGATTTATACCAATGCAGATTAGGAACTCCCAGATCTCCTTTAGCTCTAGGGGTATATACAGTCTCCTGGGATAGCCTAGGTAGGTTTCCCTGCCAAATGTAGAAATTTAATATTATCTGCAACTTACTAATGTCTCCTGACACCCCCATCATTGGTAATGCCTGCATTAAATATAGTGCCTTCGGCAACAGCGTCATTTTTGCGGCTGCTATCCTGTCTAGCCATGAAATGTTGTTTTTGGGTAGCCACCGGGATGTCAACGATTGAAACTCAGTTACCAAGAAAAAACAAATGTGTAAAAACACACAAGAGGGCGCTAGTATGTCTGGTGACACCGTGAAAAAATAAAAAACTATAAAATATAAAATAACTTAGTATAGATAAATACTACAAACTGAGTGCAATCAAATTATTATTATATATGAATTACTAATAATAATAATAATGGAAAGTGACACCTCATTAATATTGCATAGTGAAAAAGTTCAAATTTTATCATAGATAGTCTAATAGATCGCCAGGAGTCCACAACAAATTCCAACAGGTGGATTTGGTTTCCAGATGGCTGTGAAAATGATCCTCTCCTCCGATGTAGAACCAATGATCTGTATAAATTACAAATAGAAAGGGACGACCATTGTGTGTATCGACAGCTCAAAAGACCCCACACATGCAGCCCACTCTAATCCAGGGTACTCACACTTTGGCTGAGCACACCAGTGTGCTTGTGGATACGATCTGGTTATCTGAGCCAACCAGCTTGCTCTCTCACAGGCAGCGTTCTCCTCGCAGCAGCTGTACACCAGCAAACTTCTTGTAACTTCACGGCCGTATGGTAATGAGCACCTTGCTTAGTAAGGAATGGCGGACAATGATTTAAAAATACAAAACTTCTTTAATCATTGGTATTATACAAATTCCTTCATACACAAGCAGGTGGATAGTGTACACAGATTAAAAATTGCTACGCGTTTCTCAGCACTATCGGCTGTTTCATCATGCCTGATGAAACAGCCGATAGTGCTGAGAAACGCGTAGCAATTTTTAATCTGTGTACACTATCCACCTGCTTGTGTATGAAGGAATTTGTATAATACCAATGATTAAAGAAGTTTTGTATTTTTAAATCATTGTCCGCCATTCCTTACTAAGCAAGGTGCTCATTACCATACGGCCGTGAAGTTACAAGAAGTTTGCTGGTGTACAGCTGCTGCGAGGAGAACGCTGCCTGTGAGAGAGCAAGCTGGTTGGCTCAGATAACCAGATCGTATCCACAAGCACACTGGTGTGCTCAGCCAAAGTGTGAGTACCCTGGATTAGAGTGGGCTGCATGTGTGGGGTCTTTTGAGCTGTCGATACACACAATGGTCGTCCCTTTCTATTTGTAATTTATACAGATCATTGGTTCTACATCGGAGGAGAGGATCATTTTCACAGCCATCTGGAAACCGAATCCACCTGTTGGAATTTGTTGTGGACTCCTGGTGATCTATTAGACTATCTATGATAAAATTTGAACTTTTTCACTATGCAATATTAATGAGGTGTCACTTTCCATTATTATTATTATTAGTAATTCATATATAATAATAATTTGATTGCACTCAGTTTGTAGTATTTATCTATACTAAGTTATTTTATATTTTATAGTTTTTTATTTTTTCACGGTGTCACCAGACATACTAGCGCCCTCTTGTGTGTTTTTACACATTTGTTTTTTCTTAGTTTGATACACATTTGCGCTCATGATATTTGTGTTAAGAGGTGCTGCTTTATAAATTAATATTTTTAGGGATACTTCACTTGTTTTTATACACATGTAATAATTAGGAAGGATCAAACAAATCACTGTTAAAAGGAGTAAATAACCATTTATTATCCCCACAAGGATATACATCACACCATATGGTGCTTGTATATTATTAATTTTTGTAATAGGTATTTGAAGTTTTAGATGTATGAATTATGTATTTTATTTAACAGCGCCCTCTAGTGATTGTTTCACAAACCATCTTTGATTAAACTCAGTTACCAGTCTCCCATAATTAAGCCTGCGTAATTTCTCCTCATCAGAGGATAATTGGATTCCCAGGTACCTCAATGAGTTCCTGTTAATTTTAAATAGATTCATAGATTTAAGTGCCTCCATATCTTCTGTTCCTATATTAATAGGGTATAATTCCGATTTGGAGAGATTAATAAAAAAATTGGACACTTCCCTATATGCAATAAGTTCCCTCTGGACCTGTACCAAAGACTCCCTTGGGGAGGATAACATCATCAAAACGTCATTTGCAAACATGGCCAACTTGTAAGAAGTATTTTGAATCATTATTCCTTGAATTTTTGAATTATTATGCAACTTAACTGCCAGAGGTTCCAGGGACAACACAAACAACAGTGGAGACAGTGGGCAGCCCTGTCTAGCCCCGTTGCATATCTCAAAGGCATCCGACAGGACTTGTGCCGTGGGGTTAGAATACAAGGCTAGGATTTGGGATATATATTTAGAGGGGAAGCCAAATTTGATCAGTGTGGAGTGGTGGAAAGTCCAGTCTAACCTGTTGAATGCCTTTTCTGCATCTGTCGAGAGAAACACCGCTGGAATCTTAGTGAATTTAACATGGTCCAAAAGAGTAACCACCTTGCCTACATTGTCCCTGGCCTCCCTATTTCATACAAAGCCCACTTGATCTTCATCAAGTAGAGATGGCAGCAGTTTATTTATCCTATTTGCTAGGATCTTCGTGTACAATTTAATATCTGTATTCAGCAGAGAGATGGGTCGATAACTGGCAGGTACAGAGGGAGACTTTCCCACCTTTGGGATCATTGTTATGTGTGCCTGCAACATAGAATCTGGGAACACATGCTCTTCAGAAATATAATTAAATAGTGTGGCTAAATGGGAGCTTACTTGGGATTTAAAAGTTTTATAATAAATTGCTGTAAAGCCATCAGGCCCCGGGGCTTTATTTGATTTGATATCTGAAATCGCTGTCTGTACGTCCTCTACGCCAATGGGTTTATCTAGTGTGCGTGCAGCCTCCTCTGGTATTTTCGGTAACGCTATGTCCCCCAAATATCTGTCACATGCCTCTTTGTGCGCAGTCGTAGGTCTGTCAGTATGAATGTTATATAGGCTATGGTAGAACTCCTGAAACAACTTGGCAATGGCTCTAGTATCTTCGACTTGTGAACCCATAGATGACTTAAGTGAGTGTATATATGTTATAGTCTGTTGCTTTTTAAGGGCTAAATACCTTCCCGTTTTATTGCTCTCTCCATAGAACTTCTGCTGCAAGAATAGGAGTTTCCTTTGAGCTTCAATGTGTAAGTGTTCATTCAACTGCTTTCTCTTCTCACTAAGTGAGTTTACTATAGCCTCATCTTTAGGGTTAAGTTTTGCTAAGTAATCTAACTCCATGACCTCCCTTGACAGAGAAGTATAAACTCTCCTGTTCTCCCTTAATTTAATTGCCCTAGCCTTTATGAACTCCCCTCTCATATAAGCCTTATGCGCCTCCCACACCATATCCGGCTTTGAGTCAGGGGTGACATTAACCTGAAAATAAGTATCCATCTTTTCAGTATATGTCTCTACTCCTTGTGGGTCTAAAAGCAGAGAGTCATCCAGCCTCCAACTAAAGGGCCAGATTGGCATAGATGGCCATTGGAGTATACACTCCACCAATGAGTGGTCAGACCATGATGTATGCTTTATATGGCATTGTTTAATATATGAGAGAGCGAGGTGATCTGTTAGGATGTAGTCTAGGCGAGAATAGTTTGTATGTGGATGTGAGAAAAGAGAAAAATGTATAATCTCTTTTGTGAGGGTGTATATAGCACCATGTATCGTGTAGGGTAAGCCGCCTAATAGTCTGCCAAACAGTTTTAAAAACTTTAGATGGAATGTTTGTAATAGAACTGGAGCAGTCCACCAGTGGATCTAAGGGGATATTTAAGTCTCCCCCAAGTATCAATGGGCCTTTTGAGAGGTCCAAAATTTTCTGGGAAATTTGCTTTATAAAAGTATCTTGGTGTTGATTTGGGGCATATACATTAACCAATGTAACCAGCTTACCATATAGTCTGCCCACAATGCACAAAAACCTTCCTTCCTTATCTTTATCAATTTGCAACATATCAAATGGTACAGATCTATGGATGAGGATACTTACACCATTGATTTTTTTATGGTGATTGACACTATGAAAGTGTTGCGGATATTGCGCTGTAAAATATTTAGGCATGCAATTTAATTTAAAGTGGGTTTCTTGCAATAAAATAATTTTCCCTCCCCTTTTATATAGGTCCTGAAGGGCCATAGCTCTTTTACCTGGACTATTAACCCCTTTACATTTTGTGTGATTATGTGTAGATCTTGGCCTTTACCTTGTGTGGTCATTAGCAGGTGTCTATCTGCCCCTCACCTTTAGGTAGCTGGAACACTGGTGGCTGTGCAATGACATACTCATTCCCATGGAACAACAACATAACAAAACATTAAAAATATTAGAACAACAATAAAGCTATATCATAGAACTCTATTCACACACGTCCTACAACAACAATATAAATGGAGGGATTTGCCCGAGGGGGCCAAACTAAAAAATGGCTATAAAGTAATAAGCATCTTAATATTTAAACAGATTTTGGCTGTATGTTTAAAACTTCCAACACATTTTCTTACATTTCAAACGTCTTATAACAACAATATAAATGGAGGGATTTGCCCAAGGGGGCCAAACTAAAAAATGACTATTAAGTAATAAGCATCTTAATATTTAAACAGTTTTCTGTTTCCAGCTGTATGTCTAAGACTTCTAACACCTTTCTTACATTTTGTAATATTAAAGTAATAAATCACTACACATTACAAATCACTTCTCATCTTAGATCATAGCATCTATTTCATTACAGTATAATAATTACCCGTTGCCTATCGTCAACAGAAACCCGACACTATTCAAGTATATACTTTAGGTAACCTCTTGACCCACAGCCTCAGGTTTGTTCTGTCCTGGAGTGGGCTTATTATTTCTTCTATATGTAGGGTGACCATATTGCCGCTTTTAAAAGGGACACATATGAAAAATACATATGTCGGGGCTGTTTTCAGGGCTGTTTAAAGAAATGTTTCTTATAAGAACCCTGACATATGTATTTTTCATATGTGTCCCTTTTTAAAGCGGCAATATGGTCAGCATATATGGATAGACTATATGGAATTTTCTGTCACTCCGTCCTCTGTGGGAGTGGAATCTCCCCAACATTGGTTCTATCCCGAGGCCCACCAGAGGCCTCCTCTGGCATAGGATTATCCAATTTCAGATCTTTGCAGGTTGAAGGGATATCTTCTATGGAATGACATAATATTCTCCTGCCCTTCCATTGAATCTGTAGGTTGAAAGGGTGTCCCCATCTGTACGGAATGTTTTTTTTTCGTAACCTAGAAGTAAGTGGTCTCATATCTCTTCGTTTTTGCAGAGTTCTAGGGGATAAGTCCTCAAAGAGTAAGTTGTGCCTTTGAATTGTACTGGATGTTTTTGTCTTGCCTTTTTCATCAGCATCTCCTTGATAGTGTAGTTTGTGACCCTAACGATCACATCCTGGGTGGCTGGTCGACTGTAGGTTTGGATCTAAGAGCTCTATGTACTCTATCAAGAGCATAGGTAGAATCATCTCCTTCATATGTCAAAAAAGCAAATAGTCCCTGTACATAAGACTCCAAATCTTGTGGGGATACCGTCTCCGGTATACCCCTCAGCCTTATATTATGTTGAGGGCTCCTGTTCTCTAGATCATCGATTTTATTTTCTAACTGCTGGATAGCTAGATCTTGTTGAGAACATTTGTCTGAGATAACATTAAGGGCTTTGTTTTGGTGGGTGGTATCTTCCTCCAATTTTTCTACCCTTTGTCCGACCACAATTCTTTCTTGATATCAGCAATTTCCTCACGTATACATTGCTTCACTTGCTGTACCAGTGTCGTAAAGTCCTTTTTGGAGGGTAGCAAATCTAACAGGGCCTTTGGCACTGTAACGGATTGCTCTATAGTTTCCGAGTCAGAGTCCGATGACACAGACTCACTCCTTGGTCTAGGTTCTCTGTCTTGGGTGTTGGCAGCTTGAGATGTTTCTAAGTTCTTAAAAAACGTATTGACTGATGTTACTGTGCTAATCTTTTTTCTGGCAGAATTTTCTCCTTTAGAGCCCTTTTTTGGCGACATAATTGCCAGATCTATAATTGTAGACTCTGGCCTATCCCTCTGTATATCTGTATTGTATATCTGTATATCTGTATTTTTATAAAACTGGGAACACCCAAAAAACTCAGAGTATGCTTAGCTCTCGCTATTTCCAATAAATGAGTTGATAATCTCTTTATTCCCTAAACACAGCACAAACAGTCCCAGCTTACCATCCAGGCCAATGTCAAGTAGAACAAATGGTGGGCTCCACTACACAGCGCCCCCGTCACAAGGCCGCTGTTAGGCCAAGCAATCTTGTTATTTCAAATTGAAAGGGATGCAGCTTGCATATTATATTACACTTGAAAATTCCCTGTTTCCATTCAGATCCAGCAGCGTTATTTAAACCGAGAGGCTGGTGTCAGTAAAACCTTTATGCTTCCAGCTTATCCCCTAAGAGATATTCTATCCTGCCACGTGTATTGAGCTGTCCATTACAAAGTCGCAGCGTTTAGCTGATTATAGTGGCATATTTCCAAAACATGTATCATTACTGTGGTCTCCGGGTACTGTGATAAAAATTACCCTCCATTTCAAGAGTCACTCTTCACAAAAAATGTTAACCTGTTCAGCGTGTGTCTTGCCCCTGCGATTTATACTGTGGCCATAAGTTGCACTCCTTCCACCATATGTATAAAACTGTAATGTGGGAATCCGCCCTCACTCACCTCCGGTCATAGGGAGCACTAGACATGCCATTATTGTGTGTTGGGCAGTTGAATCCAATTCAAGACTATTCCACGCAGGACAGTATCTTCTCCATTGAAGATGCGATTTAACAGAGCGAGGCTGCGGCCTACCAAACTTATTGCCATGCTTACACTTGTCTCAGCACACTATATATTCGGCTTGGCCCCCACTGGAAAACGGAGCTCACTTTGGTGCAGCCATCTCGTTCGAGCGCTGGCTCCGCCCCCCCTTTTTTTCCTTTTTTAAATAAAAACTTTGACCTGCCACTGCCTGCACTGATATCATGTGAGTGTGACATGATGCTTTACTAGTGTCTCTGACTACAGGGGTTAGTGTTTTACACATTGGTGTTTATGTGTGTGTGTGTGTGTGTGTGTATGTGTATGTATGTATGTGACTGTGTGTGTATTTATGCATGTATGTGTGTGTGTGTGTGTGTGTGTATGTATGTATGTATGTGACTGTGTGTTTATTTATGCATGCATGTGTGTGTGTGTGTATGTATGTATGTGACTGTGTGTGTATTTATGCATGTATGTGTGTGTGTGTGTGTATGTCTGTGGAACCAGCAAATTACAGACCTTGTTACTACAGCATGGGGGGGGGCAGGGGGTAAACAGTGTCACTATACAGTACCACTATATACAGTTAGGGTTTCCACCTCAGACATGTTTTCCTGGACACTAATGAGTTACACATGCTGCAGGATGTGCAGGGAGGAACATGTATTGTGTTTCTGGACAGCACTATTCATATTCCTCCCTGCACACACTGTAGCATGTGTAACTTAAAAGTGTTCTCTATTTTAAGGGACGGTGGCAACCTTAATATACAGTAAGGGGGTGGGCTGGACGATGTCACTGACTATTGTGGTCTCTTTAAAAAGTACTGGGGTGGGTAGGGTCAGGCCAGTCATCTCACCGGCAGATTACAGACTGTGTCAATAACTCACTATATACAGTACTGGTGGGTTAAACAGTGTCACTAAATACAGTAATAGGGGGTCAGACCATCTCATAGATAGGGGGTGGGGGGGCCTTCTTAGATTCTTGCACCTGGGCCCTGTGGTTTCTAGTTACTCCTCTGCCTACAGAACTGCACACAATACTTAAGATGAGGCCTAATGATCTGTAAAGCAAAGGGGGTAAGTTGATCAGTGTTGGGCAGCAAATCTTCAATATATATGTATTTGAATATTTACACATGTGTTTATGTGTTTATATGTGTATATACACATATTAACACATAGATATCTATATATAAGCATATACATATATATTTACTGGGAACACACATCCCCATAGACCACAATGTAAAGGCACTTTTTAGTGCCTTTTTTTTTTTCTAACATCCCACACACGTCAACTTGAGCACCCAAAAAAAAAATTATAAAAAATTAAAATATACTTTATTTTGAGGGCAATTGGGACACTTTTATAAAACTAACCAGAGATCTCTAGTTAATTTTTTGAGTGAACTTGCGATAACAATAACCAGCCACTTGTAATGAGTGGTTATTTATCGTACGCCCGTAATCGGTTGAATTTGCCCATTTTAAATTAGCACTCCACTTGTAATCTAGCACAAAATATGTATTAAAGGGACTGTACAATTTTGTTTCCATTTATTGTGTTTCGAATTATCAATTTTACTGTTAAGCTGTTTTTGCTTATTAAACCTCCACCCATGATTAATAATACAATACTTAGCTACTGGCCTTTATTTATAGTGAGAAACATGAGCATGGGAAGGCCCTTGATAACAATGCGTGATGGGTTCAATTAACAAAATCATCATTCTCAAATAAAAAAATACACCTGAAAAAATAATTTCCCATACATTTAAAACCCTGTAGTAGAAATAAAAGGTAATTGGGAATTAGATTTTACAGTGTTTCTTTAAGATGGCATATATTTAACAATGGTTCTAAAATAAACAGAAAATAATTCTACATTTTTAAACTTATTAATTAAAGTAAACAAAGCATTTCATTTAAAATGATTGAGCTCCGTTTAGTAAAAAAATTGGATTTTTTTAACTAAACAAATATTTATAATTAAAAAAAATCTGTCTCTCCATACATGAATTTACCTCAGCATTTTAGCATGTGGGATGACAAAGGACAATATTTTTTTGCAATCTAAAATATGCTATAAGTAGATATGTGCGAGATCGAAAAATTTGTTTCGGTTCAGTTTGTTTCTGTTTGTCTTTTTTTCAGATTGTTATAGTCGGATTGATTTGTTATGTGTCGGTAATTTGTTTCAGTTACATTCGTGATGCGCCAAATTGTGATATTTGAATTAATTCGCAAATGGTATTAAATTATTCGTCATTTTGGATCCATTCATTATTTTGGCGATATTAGTTATATTCCGTTAAATAGTTATTTCGGAAATTATTCAGTTCTATATTTTCGGATACATTCGTTTTTCTAATCGATTCGATGCGTTAGTGAATTATTTACATTTTCGTTATGGCAATGCTCATAGTATGATGCCCTGCAATTCCTTCTCAACAGCCATATATATTAATACATTTATTACACTCTTAAAATGACTGTAATATTAATAAAGACATTTAATATTTCATTTAAACACTTACGGCTAGATTACGAGTTTTGCGTTATGAGTAAAAAAGCAGCGGTAAGCCTCATAACTCTGCTTTTTTACTACCGCTGCTATTACAAGTCTTGTAGGTACAGCTGTCCCGCATATTTTTTTGCCCGTACCGCAAATTTACTTATGCAATTTCCGTAAAGTCTTTTTTCAATGGGACTTCCATTGCGCCGGTATTACAAGCTTTTTTTTTTAAACCCAAAAAGTGAGCGGTACAGCCTATCCCGCAAGATTCGTAACGCATTCTAAAGTTAGTAGTTATGAGTTTTACACTACAAAGCCGTAGCATAAAACTCATAACTAAAGTGCTGTACACTAACACCCATAAACACCATAACACCCATAAACTACTACTGCATCTCAAACACTAAAATAAAATTATTAACCCCTAATCTGCTGCTACTGACATCTCCGCCACTATAATAAACATATTAACCCCTAAACCGCTGCACTCCCGCCTCCCAAACAGTATTTAGATATTATTAACCCCTAATCTGCTGCCCCTAACATCGCCGCCACCTACCTACATTTTTTAACCCCTAATCTGCTGCCCCCAATGTCGCCGCCACTATATTAAATTTATTAACCCCTAAACCTAAGTCTAACCCTAAACCTAACACCCCCTAACTTAAATATAATTAAAATAAATCTAACTAAAAATTCCTATCTTTAACTAAATAATTACTATTTAAAACTAAATACTTACCTATAAAATAAACCCTAAGCTATCTACAATATAACTAATAGTTACATTGTAGCTAGCTTAGGGTTTATTTTTATTTTACAGGCAAGTTTGTATTTATTTTAACTAGGTAGAATAGTTACTAAATAGTTATTAACTATTTAATAACTACCTAGCTAAAATAAATACAAATTTACCTGTAAAATAAAACCTAACCTAAGTTACAATTACACCTAACCTTACACTACAATTAAATTAATTCCCTAAATTAAATACAATTAAATAAAATTATCTAAAGTACAAAAAAAACCCCACTAAAGTACAGAAAATAATAAACAAATTACAAGATTTTTAAACTAATTACACCTAATCTAATCCCCCTAACAAAATAAAAAAGCTCCCTCAAAATAAAAAAGCCCTACCCTACACTAAATTACAAATAGCCCTTAAAAGGGCCTTTTGCAGGGCATTGACCCAAAGTAAGCTATTTTACCTGTAAAAAAAGTACAACCCCCCCAACATTAAAACCCATTACCCACACAACCAACCCTACTCTAAAATGCACCCAATACCCCCTTAAAAAAACCTAACACTAACCCCTTGAAGATCACCTTACCAGGAGAAGTCTTCACCCAACTGGGCTGAAGTCCTCAACGTAGCCGGCAGAAGTGGTCCTCCAGACGGGCAGAAGTGGTCCTCCAGACGGCATCTTCTATCTTCATCCATCCGGCGCGGAGCGGCTCCATCTTCTAGACATCCGACGCGGAGCATCCTCTTCATCCGACGTCTTCTTGAACAATGACGATTCCTTTAAGTGACATCATCCAAGATGGCGTCCCTTCAATTCCGATTGGCTGATAGAATTCTATTAGCCAATCGGAATTAAGGTAGGAAAAATCCTATTGGCTGATGCAATCAGCCAATAGGATTGAGCTTGCATTCTATTGACTGTTCCAATCCGCCAATAGAATGCGAACTCTATCCTCTATAGGTAGGTGTTTAGTTTTAAATAGGAATTATTTAGTTAATGATAGGAATTTTTAGTTAGATTTATTTTAATTATATATAAGTTAGGGGGTGTTAGGGTTAGGGTTAGACTTAGGTTTTGGGGGCGGCAGATTAGGGGTTAATAAATGTAGGTAGGTGACGGCGATGTTAGGGGCAGCAGATTAGGGGTTAATAATATCTAAATAGTGTTTGCGAGGCGGGAGTGCAGCAGTTTAGGAGTTAATATGTTTATTATAGTGGCAGCGATGTCGGTAGCAGCAGATTAGGGGTTAATAATTTTATTTTAGTGTTTGCGATGCAATAGTAGTTTATGGGTGTTATGGTGTTTATGGGTGTTAGTGTACAGCACTTTAGTTATGAGTTTTATGCTACGGTTTTGTAGTGTAAAACTCAAAACTACTAACTTTAGAATGCGTTACGAATCTTGCGGGATAGGCTGTACCGCTCACTTTTTGGGTTAAAAAAAAGCTTGTAATAACGGCGCAATGGAAGTCCCATTGAAAAAAGACTTTACGGAAATTGCGTAAGTAAATTTGCGGTACGGCCAAAAAAGTCTGCTGGACAGCTTTACCTAGAAGACTCGTAATAGCAGCGGTAGTAAAAAAGCAGCGTTATGAGGCTTACCGCTGCTTTTTTACTCATAACGCAAAACTCGTAATCTAGCCGTAAGTGTTTAAATGAAATATTAAATGTATTTATTAATATTACAGTCATTTTAAGAGTTTAATATTGTATTAGTTATAGTTGTATTGTAGCTTTCTTAGGGTTTATTTTATAGGTAAGTATTTAGTTTTAAATAGGAATAATTTAGTTAATGATAGTTATTTTTATTTAGATTTATTTAAATTATATTTAAGTTAGGGGGTGTTAGGGTTAGACTTAGATTTAGGGGTTAATAACTTTAATATAGTGGCGCCGACGTTGGGGGCGGCAGATTAGGGGTTAATAAATGTAGGTAGGTGGCGGCAATGTAAGGGGGCAGATTAGGGGTTAATAGGTATAATGTAGGTGGCGGCATTGTAGGGGGG
Organism: Bombina bombina; assembly: GCF_027579735.1. NCBI lineage: Eukaryota > Metazoa > Chordata > Amphibia > Anura > Bombinatoridae > Bombina > Bombina bombina. Next base: position 1,053,130,207 of record NC_069500.1, on the reverse strand, counting down.
GCAGATTAGGGGTTAATAAGTATAATGTAGGTGGTGGCGATGTAGGGGGGGCAGATTAGGGGTTAATATGTATAATGTAGGTGGCGGTGGGCTCCGGGAGCAACGGTTTAGGGGTTAAACACTTTATTTAGTTGCGGTGGTGTCTGTGAGCAGTGGTTTAGGGGTTAATACATTTAATAGAGTTTCGGTGGGCACCTGGAGCGGCGGTATAGGGGGTAAACAATATAATATAGTGTGGGTGTTTAGTGACAGGGTACCAAAAAAGCTGGGAAAAAGTGAAGAGCAGCGAGATGGATGACTGTTAGTTAACAACAGTCTGCTGCTCATCGCCCCGTACTTGGTGCGCGGCTTTTTGACAGCTTTTTTGGTAACTTTGGAGAACGTATTCAGATCAGTGGCAGCGATGTTAGGCGATCTTTGGCGAGCGTATTGGAGCCGTCGAATGCAAGTAAGTTGACGGCTTGATAAGTAGATGCCTCTGACTGAGCTATATGTTTTGATTTTTTCTGGCTGTTAATTTAATTTTATGCCAAAACAAAATAACGTGTTTAATAGTTATTCACATCTATGTCACATAATGGTATCTAAATATACCTGGCTCCTCAGTCTGGATTCTGTAATAATGTACAACTACACTTTTGGTATATATAATGTTTTTATTAGTAAGCCCCTCTATACCGTACCCTACTTATTGAACTGTCACTTTGCATTGCTTACTTCATTGTCCCTCTCACTATACTATCCCCTACTTACTGTACTGTCAGTACAATATTTAGGTAGGATAACTCCTTGTGTGCCAGGGGACACTTAAGACTAACCCATTGCAGACTCAAAATCCATTCTGAAAGTTATAATAAGGTCAGATATTTTTTTATTTCTCTCCCTCCCCTCCTCCTTTCTCTTCCCACCTCTCCACTCATTTTCTTTTTGAAATGCCATGCTTTTTTAAAAAAATCTTGTTTTACACCTAGGGCAGCACAAAACCTAAATACGCCACTGGGCATAATACACATATGCTAAATGACTTGAAAGTGATGCAGCATAACTGTAAAAAGAAGATATCACTACCAACAATCTCATCTCCATTAACACACATCACTTATCCCCTATCTTTTTATCCCCTCTCTTTTTTTGTGCCCTCTGGAATGCTCGCTCTGTGTAAGTATTCCAGTCCTGCTTTTACTTTTTGCCTCAACTTACCTTCCTCACCTGTACTTAAGGCATCACCCCGCCCCAAACAAGTGCTTAGTTGTTGAGTATTGTTTGCTGAAACCAGTGCTCTCTTTCTTATAAGCTATATACTTATCAAAAGAAGATTTACTTCTACTACTTTAACATTTGGATTTACAAATACCAGCTGCAGTTTGGTCACAAAGGGACTAATAACAACTAGTCTCATTCATCCTGAAGATTGCTATTCCAAGAAGTATTAAGTTATTCAACTCCTCTTCTCTACAGGAATTGCTATCTAATTTCCAACAGGAGGATTCTACCAACTACTACTACGGTATTAGTATCAAATCTAATTTACCTTGGATGCCTTAGGTAACGGCTAATTACAAATTTCATGTTTCCTTTTTTAACTTTTGTAAACTGACTTTGTCTCTCAGAAATTACTTTGATTGCAACGAATGTTTTATTTAATTCTATGAACTTCCTTTGAATACATTCTCATACCGGACAGTAACGGACTTTATGTGACGTCACACAGCCTCATACATCTCAGCGTGCCATACAGCTCCTTACAACTCAGCGTGTCTCACAGCTCCATTTACAATCACTAGTCTGTGTTCAGTTTTCCACGCTGCAAGCCTTACTCTGTGTGCTGTGTCTCGCAGCAGGTCACGCCCCTGTCAGCAGCTGCAGTCTGTGTGTCTCACATCTCTCATGCCTCAGTGATTATTACAATGAACACTATCTCTCACATTTGGGTTCGAGCACAATTATTGTCAAAAGTTGTTATTAATAATAATACTTATTTTCAGCCTCTAAATATTTATATGGTATAACGATATAATATAACCATATAAAGACTTACTGCCATTACTTATAAAAATCACTCTGAATAAAACAGTCTATGCTGATATAATAGCCTGTACTTCAGTTGTGAAACAAATATAATTTATTTAGACTCTGCAGTTGTGATTCAAATAACCAAGGAACCTGATATAACAACTAAGCCATAAAATATGGATCCAGCAGAGCTTCCTCAAATTGTTTATAATTTAACACAAAGAGTTGACCAACTTAGTCAAGCCTTTAGAGAGTTACAATTAGAAAATGAAACTTTAAGAAAAGTAATAAAAGACACTGTCTCTATTAAACAGAGCCTTCCTGACAATCTGTCAGAACCATTTATTGCACCTCCAGATTTTTTCAACGGAGATAGGAATTTATACCGTCAATTCAAAAATGCTTGTCTGCTTAATTTCACCCTTAAACCTAAAACATACCCAAATGATAGGGTTAAAGTCCTTACAATGATAAGCTATTTAAGAGGTGAACCTCGCATATGGGCAGACACTCTCTTTGAGACAAATAATACTGTTCTTTCATCTTTTTCATCTTTTCTGGATATCATGGATGAATTATACTATGATTCTAACCTACAGTATACTTCTGAGAAAAAGATGAGGAACTTAAAACAAGGTAACAAACCTGTTGAATGTTACATAACAGAATTCAAGCAATATTCTATTGACTCTCAGTGGAACGCCATTGCTTTAAAAAACCAGTTCAGGCTTGGACTCTCTGACGCAGTAAAAGATGAATTAGCCCGAACTGAGTTACCTGATACATTGGAAGGCCTTATGAAGCTCAGCAGGCAAATTGATAGGAGATTACGTGAAAGAAGATTTGAACGTCAATACCCTGAAATTGTTCATAAGAAGGATAAGGTTTTTAACCATTCCACTTCTAATAGTCCTCATACTGGTTCAACTGGTGCTGAAGCAATGGATATAAGTTTTTTCAGAGGACCTCTAACTCCTGAAGAACGTATCAGAAGGAAGACTAGAGGCCTCTGCATGTATTGCGCATCCTCATCTCATACCTTAAAGGATTGCCCATCTTTGCCACAGAACAAGAAGAGTAAGTACCATACCAATCTTTCTCTCCAGTCAAAGCATAACAACCCTCTTCATTGTTCTTTACTTCTTTCTCTACAGTGGGCAAATAAACAACTGACCATTCCAGCCATCTTGGATACAGGAGCACAAGGAAACTACATTGACAGTTCTCTGGTTTCTAAAAATAAAATACCATTGATAAAAAAGTTGTCTCCTATTTTCCTTCGTGTGGTTGATGGCTCTGAGATATCATCAGGGCCAATTACACATCACACCATCCCGCTCTCTGTCACTACATTAAAAACACATCATGAACATCTCACTTTTGATGTAATCACTTCTCCATTATTCCCAATAGTACTTGGGCTAGCTTGGTTACAGCTACACGAACCTGATATTAATTGGAAATCCTTAAAAGTTCAACTAAATTCTGATTTCTGTCAACAGACTTGCCATAGAATTTCTTTTCACAGTTTATCCTCCACATCAGAAACTCTGATACCAGAAATGTACAAGCAGTTCTCTGAAGTCTTCAGTAAGAAGGAAGCAGATACCCTTCCCCCACACAGAATCTACGACTGCCCTATTGAACTGAAACCTGGAACAACGCCACCTATTGGACATTTATACCCACTTTGTCAACCGGAACTGGATCATCTAAAAACTTACCTAGATGAAAATCTAAAGAAAGGGTTTATCCGTCCTTCAGTTTCTCCTGCTGGTGCAGGAATGTTCTTTGTGCGGAACAAAGACCAATCTCTTCGGCCTATCATTGACTTCAGACAATTGAACAAAATAACCATAAAAAAACGATACCCTCTCCCCCTCATTCCTGAACTCATAGAAAGACTCAGGCATGCTCAGATTTTTACTAAATTAGATTTGAGAGGGGCGTACAATTTAGTGCGTATCCGTGAGGGGGATGAGTGGCTTACCGCTTTTAGAACTAGGTATGGGTTGTTTGAATATCTAGTTATGCCTTTCGGCTTAACTAACGCACCCGCAACTTTCCAGTTCTTTATTAATGACATTTTCCATGATCTCCTTGACACATGTGTTGTTGTCTACCTAGATGACATTTTAATCTATTCCACAAATCTAGAAGAACATATCAAACATGTTAGTTGGGTTTTAGCAAGACTCCAAGTCCATCGGCTATACGCCAAATTGGAAAAATGTATTTTCCACACCAACAAAATAGAGTTCCTGGGTTACTCCATCAGCCCAAATGGGATTCAAATGCAAGATAACAAAGTGGAAGCAGTAAAATCATGGCCCACACCTTCAACACGGAAAGAACTACAAAAGTTTCTTGGTTTCAGTAACTATTACAGAAAGTTCATTCGCAATTTTTCTAAAATTGCAAAACCTCTGACTAAATTAACTAGTGCTAATTGTTCTTTCCAGTGGACTAAAGAACAGGATGATGCGTTCAACTTCCTAAAGAATTCCTTTTCATCTGCCCCCATTCTGAAATATCCTGATCCAAACCTTCAATATACCCTAGAGGTGGATTCTTCAGATTATGCTCTTGGCGCTGTCCTCTCCCAAAGACAGTCTCCTACAGAACCACTACACCCAGTTTGGTTCTATTCAAAGATTATGACTCCAGCAGAGATCAATTATTCCATTGGGGACAAGGAACTTCTAGCCATTAAAAGAGCCTTCGAATTCTGGAGACATCTCCTTGAAGGTACCTCCCTACCTATAGTGATTTATACGGATCACCGGAATTTGGAATATCTACAAAATAATAAAACTTTATCTGGACGTCAAGTGAGATGGAGTCTCTACTTTAGTCGTTTCAATTTCCAAATCATGTACAGGCCGGGTTCAAAAAATGGGAAGGCAGATGCACTCTCTCGACGAGATCCAAGACCTATACAGGAAGACTCTCCTACTAGCATTCTTCCCCCTACTCGATTCCTTGCTATCCTATCTCAACAGGATAAAGAATATCAATCTGATCTTTCTTCAGAAGACCAAACCCTACTAGATAGACTAACCCTCCAGGATGGTTTTTACTTCCATGGTTCTAAACTTTATATTCCAGAACGTTTCAGACAGAAAATAATCAAAGATCATCATGACCCTCCACTAATTGGTCATCCAGGAATCAAACGTACACATGAGCTCATCTCCAGAAGTTACTGGTGGCCATCGATGAAAACCAGTATAAAGGAATATATACAACATTGTACAACCTGTACAGTATCAAAACCAGAAAGGAGACCTCCCTATGGCTATTTAATTCCTTTGGAAGTACCGGAATCTCCTTGGTCTCATTTGGGAATGGATTTTATAGTTGATCTACCACCTAGTTCTGGACAAACCACCATTTTAGTTGTTACCGATCATTTTACTAAAATGGCACATTTTATTCCTTTTCATAAGTTACCCACTTCCATTGAAACAGCATATTTATTTCTAAACCACATTGTACGATACCATGGGTTACCATCCATTTTAACTACTGATAGAGGAACCCAATTCACCTCACGCTTCTGGAAAGCACTCACTAAAGCACTCCAAATCGATCAAAGGTTAAGCACAGCCTTCCACCCTCAGACTAATGGCCAAACTGAGAGACTCAATCAGTGGCTTGAGCAATATCTACGATGCTATTGCTCATATCATCAAAATAAATGGACTTCCTTTCTCTCCATGGCTGAATTTGCCTATAACAATACCATTAACAGCACTACAAATTACTCTCCCTTTTTCGCCAACTATGGTTTTAATCCAAGATTCACTATCCAAACGACTTCTACACATGACTCACCATCTGTTGATGTGCTAACACAAAACATAGCTGAAAATTTCCTACATTTACGAGATAACATCAAACAAGCTCAGGCGTCTCAGAAGAAATTTTATGATTTACGTCGTAGAGCTTCTCCGAAATATTCTATAGGGGACTATGTTTGGTTATCTTCCAAAAACATTAAAATGCACTTACCAAGTAAAAAATTGGCTGGGTTGTTCCTTGGCCCATTCAAAATTCTACACATCATCAATGAAAATGCCGTCAGGCTTGATCTACCTGATTCTTTACCCATCCACCCAACTTTCCATGTATCATTATTGAAACCCTACTTGGGAGATAAACCTGATGTACCTCTTCTACCCCCTTCTCCTATTCAATTGGGCACTGATGTCTATGAAGTTTATGATCTTTTGGACTCAAGATTTTATAATGGGGAATTACAGTATCTGGTCCGATGGAAAGGGTTCGCCCCAGAGGATGATACTTGGGAACCTCATGCACACATTAATGCTCCAAAGCTTATTGCTCGTTTTCATAGAAGATATACAAACAGACCTAAATTCCAACCCGTGGTCGGCTTGCTTGAGGGGGGGGATCTGTAAGGATTCCAGTCCTGCTTTTACTTTTTGCCTCAACTTACCTTCCTCACCTGTACTTAAGGCATCACCCCGCCCCAAACAAGTGCTTAGTTGTTGAGTATTGTTTGCTGAAACCAGTGCTCTCTTTCTTATAAGCTATATACTTATCAAAAGAAGATTTACTTCTACTACTTTAACATTTGGATTTACAAATACCAGCTGCAGTTTGGTCACAAAGGGACTAATAACAACTAGTCTCATTCATCCTGAAGATTGCTATTCCAAGAAGTATTAAGTTATTCAACTCCTCTTCTCTACAGGAATTGCTATCTAATTTCCAACAGGAGGATTCTACCAACTACTACTACGGTATTAGTATCAAATCTAATTTACCTTGGATGCCTTAGGTAACGGCTAATTACAAATTTCATGTTTCCTTTTTTAACTTTTGTAAACTGACTTTGTCTCTCAGAAATTACTTTGATTGCAACGAATGTTTTATTTAATTCTATGAACTTCCTTTGAATACATTCTCATACCGGACAGTAACGGACTTTATGTGACGTCACACAGCCTCATACATCTCAGCGTGCCATACAGCTCCTTACAACTCAGCGTGTCTCACAGCTCCATTTACAATCACTAGTCTGTGTTCAGTTTTCCACGCTGCAAGCCTTACTCTGTGTGCTGTGTCTCGCAGCAGGTCACGCCCCTGTCAGCAGCTGCAGTCTGTGTGTCTCACATCTCTCATGCCTCAGTGATTATTACAATGAACACTATCTCTCACATTTGGGTTTGAGCACAATTATTGTCAAAAGTTGTTATTAATAATAATACTTATTTTCAGCCTCTAAATATTTATATGGTATAACGATATAATATAACCATATAAAGACTTACTGCCATTACTTATAAAAATCACTCTGAATAAAACAGTCTATGCTGATATAATAGCCTGTACTTCAGTTGTGAAACAAATATAATTTATTTAGACTCTGCAGTTGTGATTCAAATAACCAAGGAACCAGATACTCTGTCTGTAAAAAACTTACAACTGTTCACAACCTGTTTGTTTCTAACACTTTCAACCTTTTAGCAATTACTGAAACCTGGGTATCTTCCTCTGACACTGCTTCCATTGCTGCTCTCACACATGGTGGTCTTCACTTTAGCCACACACTTAGGCCAGGTGAGAGACATGGTGGCAGTGTTAGCATCTTACTCTCCCCTTTCTGCTCTTATCAGTACCTATCTCCATTTCCATCTCTCTCCTTTTCTTCTTTTGAAGTCCACTGCATTTGCCTGTTCTCCACCCTCTCTCTCAAAATTACAGTTATCTATTACCCCCCCTTGACCAACCTCCAAATTCCTCGACAACTTTTCTGCCTGGCTTCCTTAATTTCTCTCTACAAATACACCTATTCTAATTCTGGGTGACTTCAACATCCCCATTGACAACCCATCTGCCCCTGCTGCCTCTAAACTTCTCTCACTCATTAATTCCTTCGGCCTCTCACAATCTACCCTATTCCCTATCCACCACAATTGACACTCTATTGATCTGGTATTTTCCTATCTCTGCTCTCTCTCTGATGTTGCCTGTCACCCATTTCCCATCTCAGACCACCATTTGCTCACCTTTAATCTTAATATACAGACTAAACCTACTTCTCCTCCTCACCCCCGCACCTGTAGAAATCTGCACACTGTGGACCCTCCCCAACTCTTAAACCTTATTCAAATACACCTCCCCCACACTTCCACAATATCCTGCCCTGACCTTGCTATAACCCACTATAACAAAACTCTCTCTTCTGCACTTGACACTCTTGCTCCACCCCAGCTTTGCAAAGCCCCATGTCATCAGCTCCAGCCCTGGCACTCCCAGCAAACTTGCCACCTACAAAAAAGCTCCTGCACTGCTAAACATGCCTGGAGGAAATCCCGCTCTGAACCTGATTTCATGCACTATAAGTTCATTCTCTACTCTTACACCTCTGCCCTTCACTTAGCTAAGCAAACCTACTTTTTTTCTCTTATATCCACTCACTTCACAAACCCTAAAAGACTCTTCTCCATTTCAACTCTCTCCTCTACCCACCTGCACAACCCCTCTCATCTGCATTCAGTGATCAAGAACTGGCTGACAACTTTTTTAAAAAAACACTTACCATCTGAAGAAACATCCCAACACAAGCCTACAATCTCCCAACTTCCCTCCCAGTCACCCCCTCTGCTGCTCTCTGCACCCTCCTCCCAACCACTGAGAGTTAAGTGGCTTCCCTATTGTCTTCCTCACATCTCACTACCTGCCCACTTGACCCTATTCCTTCACATCTAAAACCTTCTCTGTCTCACACCCTCATTCTGGCTCTTACTCACATATTCAACCTATCCCTTTCTACCAACTCATTCCCTGCCTCCTTCAAACATGCAAAGGCCACCCCATCCTCAAAAATCCTTCCCTCTACCCTAACTCTCCTGCAAACTACTGCCCCATATCACTGCTCCCGCTAGCTACAAAAATCCTTTAAAAACTAGTTTTTGATCGCCTAACCAACTTCCTGTCCTCAAACTCATTGCTCGACCTCTGCAATCTGGCTTCCGTCCCCATCACTCAACTGAGACTGCCCTCACCAAGGTTACTAATGATCTCCTTTCTGCTAAAAACAAAGGCTACTACTCTATACTCATCTTACTTGACCTCTCTGCTGCCTTTGCCACTAACCATCCCCTTCTCCTACAGACTCTCAGCTCTCTTGGGCTCTGTGACACTGCCCTCTCCTGGATTCACTCTTATCTCTCTAACATATTCTTCTCCATCTCTTTTGCTGGTGACTCCTCCTCTCTATTGCCTCTGTCTGTTGGAGTACCTCAAGGCTCTGTCCTGGGTCCTCTACTCTTCTCTATTTACACTTCTTCACTGGGTAAACTTATCAACAGCTTTGGTTTCAACTATCACCTCTATACTGATGATACCCAGATCTACCTTTCCACCCCGGCACTCTCTCCTTCTGTCAATCATCACATCAGTGACTGATTATCTGGCATTTCCTCCTGGATGGCCTCTCACCACCTAAAAATAAACATGTCCAAGACCGAATTTCTTCTAATCCCCCCTCTAACTCTACTCCAGTTTCTAATTTTTCCATCACTGTTGGCGGCACCACTATCTCCCCATCACCCCAAGTCCACTGCCTTGGAGTCACACTTGACTCGAATCTATCCTTCATTCCCCACATCCAATTGCTCTCTTCATCCTGCCGCAACCACCTATGCAATATCTCAAAAATGCATCCCTTTCTGAGCACTGAAACTACTAAACAGCTAATCCACTCACTGGTAATTTCCCAAGTTGACTACTGTAATAACCTACTAACTGGCCTCCCTCTCTCCAGTCTCTCCCCTTCAACCCATCCTAAATGCATCTGCCAGGCTAATCCACCTCTCTCGATGCTCTGTTTCTGCTGTACATCTCTTTGAGTGCCTTCACTGTCTTCCCATTAACAGCAAAGTTAAATTCAAACTTTTCACCCTGACCTACAAAGCCCTCACCAATGCTGCCCCACCCTACCTGTCCCCACCTCCTGTTTCCCATCCTTTGACCCATCTAGATTGTAAGTTCCCATGGGAATAGGTCCCTCAATTCCCCCTGTATTTGTCTATAAAATGTTGTCTTTATTGTATTGTTTCTCTGTTGTACTTTTATCCTTGTACCCATGGGCAGCGCTGGGGAATCTGTTGGCGCTTTATAAATAAAGAATAATAATAATATCACTGAACATCTCTATGTAAAAAAAAAAGATATTTTACCTCAAAATGTCTTCAGCTCATAACAGTAAGTGCTCTGTGAACAGTTATTCCTCAGGTACTGTCCAGCTGCAGGTTGAAAAAAAAATAGTCATTCAGTGTTATGTCACTCTTTGCTTTACTGTGATTTAACAGCAATCTTGTGAAATTTTATGGTAAACTTCCTTAAACTGAGTAGGGACAAAAACATAATGTGGCTGATTAAAGTCCCTTTACAGTGGGATTTGGCTACTGAGAAAATTCTTTAAGGAAAATATCTTTTTACATAAATATATGCAGGTGATATTTTCTAGTAAGCTTTTTACAGCTATGCTGCATCACGTTCAAGTGCTTAAACATATGGGTATTATTTTCCTTTAATAATTCTTTTAGACAGCAGTGGAGACTTGTCTAAAGTTGATTTTTATTTATTTTTAGAACTCTGATACCTCTCCTATTAGAATGGTAAGTAGCTCCATCTAATGGCTATAACAGTTCAGTGAATACAGGGCTATACACAATAATGTAAAAGCTCTTTAACACTGGCCAAGTATTAAACCAGTGTGCACTATCCTGAAACTTGTTTATGTTTGAAGGAAGCAGTGAGTACACATGAAGGGGAAGCGATAGGTTTCCTTTATTTCTTTTCAGTTTTGCACCTCCAGTTATCTGTAGCGTACATTTTAAGAGTTTGTAAAACCACGAGACACAGATAAAGAAATTCTGGCTCACAGTTCAGGGTTGTATTCACTAATTTGAAGTTTTATACGAAGGATGCTAGCAAATGAAGGACTAGACAGCTCTTTCACTATATTTAACTTATTTCAGTAGCAACTTATGGCATACTTGAACAAAAGGCTAGTAATCATTTACCTTTTCTTAAGGTTTTTTGATACTTAACAAACTGCTGAATTTGTATCTTGTATTGACCTATAGACCAGATGTTATAATATGCTAATTGCATATAGTGTGATCTATAGTTTATAAATTACTGCTACATTTTGCCTCTAGTGTACTGGATTGAGATTTCTGGCCTTTTAGCACAATGTTACAAGCTAATGAATTAATAATGGCCTAGATTTAGAGTTTGGCGGTAGCCGTCAAAACCAGCGTTAGAGGCTCCTAACGCTGGTTTTTACCGCCCGCTGATATTTGGAATCAGTCAGGAAAGGGTCTAACGCTCACTTTGCAGCCGCAACTTTTCCATACCGCAGATCCCCCTACGCCATTTGCGTATCCTATATTTTCAATGGGATCTTCCTAACGCCGGTATTTAGAGTCTTGGCTGAAGTGAGCATTAGAAATCTAACGACAAAACTCCAGCCGCAGAAAAAGTCAGTAGTTAAGAGCTTTCTGGGCTAACGCCGGTTTATAAAGCTCTTAACTACTGTGCTCTAAAGTACACTAGCACCCATAAACTACCTATGTACCCGTAAACCGAGGCCCCCCCCCACATCGCCGCCACTCTATTAAAAATTTTTAACCCCTAATCTGCCGCTCCGTACACCGACGCCACCTACGTTATCCCTATGTACCCCTAATCTGCTGCCCCTAATACCGCCGACCCCTATATTATATTTATTAACCCCTAATCTGCCCCCAACATCGCCGCCACCTACCTACACTTATTAACCCCTAATCTGCCGACCGCACCGCACCGCTACTATAATAAATGTATTAACCCCTAATCCGCCTCACTCCCGCCTCAATAACCCTATAATAAATAGTATTAACCCCTAATCTGCCCTCCCTAACATCGCCGACACCTAACTTCAAGCATTAACCCCTAATCTGCCGACCGGAGCTCACCGCTACTCTAATACATTTTTTAACCCCTAAAGCTAATTCTAACCCTAACCCTAACACCCCCCTAAATTAAATATAATTTTTATCTAACAAAATAAATTAACTCTTATTAAATAAAGTATTCCTATTTAAAGCTAAATACTTACCTGTAAAATAAACTCTAATATAGCTACAATAAAAATAATAGCTATTAAATAGTTAATAACTATTTAATAGCTACCTAGTTAAAATAATTACAAAATTACCTGTAAAATAAATCCTAACCTAAGTTACAATTAAACCTAACACTACACTATCAATAAATTAATTAAATAAAATACCTACAACTATCTACAATTAAACCTAACACTACACTATCAATAATTAATTAAATACAATACCTACAAATAAATACAATTAAATAAACTAACTAAAGTACAAAAATAAAAAAGAACTAAGTTACAAAAAATAAAAAATATTTACAAACATTAGAAAATAATTACAACAATTTTAAAACTAATTACACCTACTCTAAGCCCCCTAATAAAATAACAAAGACCCCCAAAATAAAAAATGCCCTACCCTATTCTAAAATTAAAATAGAAAAGCTCTTTTACCTTACCAACCCTGAAAAGGGCCCTTTGCGGGGCATGCCCCAAAGAATTCAGCTCTTTTGCCTGTAAAAAAAAACATACAATACCCCCCCCACATTACAACCCACCACCCACATACCCCTAATCTAACCCAAACCCCCCTTAAATAAACCTAAAACTAAGCCCCTGAAGATCTCCCTACCTTGTCTTCACCACGCTGGGTTCACTGATCGATCCAGAAGAGCTCCTCCGATATCTTGATCCAAGCCCAAGCGGGGGGGCTGAAGATGTCCATGATCCGACTGAAGTCTTCATCCAAGCGGGAGCTGAAGAGGTCCATGATCGGGCTGAAGTCTTCATCCAAGCGGGGAGCTGAAGAGGTCCATGATCGGGCTGAAGTCTTCTATCAAGCGGCATCTTCAATCTTCTTTCTTCCGGATCCATGTTCATCCCGCCGACGCGGAACATCCATCTTCACACGACGACTTCCCGATGAATGACGGTTCCTTTAAGGGACGTCATCCAAGATGGCGTCCCTCGAATTCCGATTGGCTGATAGGATTCTATCAGCCAATCGGAATTAAGGTAGGAAAATTCTGATTGGCTGATGGAATCAGCCAATCAGAATCAAGTTCAATCTGATTGGCTGATCCGATCAGCCAATCAGATTGAGCTCGCATTCTATTGGCTGATCGGAACAGCCAATTGAATGCGAGCTCAATCTGATTGGCTGATCGGATCAGCCAATCGGATTGAACATGATTCTGATTGGCTGATTCCATCAGCCAATCAGAATTTTCCTACCTTAATTCCGATTGGCTGATAGAATCCTATCAGCCAATCGGAATTCGAGGGACGCCATCTTGGATGACGTCCCTTAAAGGAACCGTCATTCATCGGGAAGTCGACGGTGAAGATGGATGTTCCGCGTCGGCGGGATGAACATGGATCCGGAAGAAAGAAGATTGAAGATGCCGCTTGATAGAAGACTTCAGACGGATCATGGACCTCTTCAGCTCCCGCTTGGATGAAGACTTCAGCTGGATCATGGACATCTTCAGCCCCCACTTGGGCTTGGATCAAAACATTGGAGGCTCTTCTGGATCGATCGGTGAACCCGGCGTGGTGAAGATAAGGTAGGGAGATCTTCAGGGGCTTAGTGTTAGGTTTATTTAAGGGGGGTTTTGGGTTAGATTAGGGGTATGTGGGTGGTGGGTTGTAATGTTGGGGGGGGGTATTGTATGTTTTTTTTACAGGCAAAAGAGCTGAATTCTTTGGGGCATGCCCCGCAAAGGGCCCTTTTCAGCGCTGGTAAGGTAAAAGAGCTTTTCTATTTTAATTTTAGAATAGGGTAGGGCATTTTTTTATTTTGGGGGGTCTTTGTTATTTTATTAGGGGGCTTAGAGTAGGTGTAATTAGTTTAAAATTGTTGTAATATTTTTCTAATGTTTGTAAATATTTTTTAATTTTTTGTAACAGTTCTTTTTTATTTTTTGTACTTTAGTTAGTTTATTTCATTGTATTTATTTGTAGGTATTGTATTTAATTAATTTATGATAGTGTAGTGTTAGGTTTAATTGTAGATAATTGTAGGTATTTTATTTAATTTATTTATTGATAGTGTAGTGTTAGGTTTAATTGTAACTCAGGTTAGGATTTATTTTACAGGTAATTTGTAATTATTTTAACTAGGTATCTATTAAATAGTTCTTAACTATTTAATAGCTATTGTACCTGGTTAAAATAATTAAAAACTTGCCTGTAAAATAAATATTAATCCTAAAATAGCTACAATATAATTATAATTTATATTGTAGCTATATTAGGGTTTATTTTACAGGTAAGTATTTAGCTTTAAATAGGAATAATTTATTTAATAAGAGTTAATTTATTTTGTTAGATTAAAATTATATTTAATTTAGGGGGGTGTTAGGTTTAGACTAAGCTTTAGGGGTTAATACATTTATTAGAGTAGCGGTGAGATCCGGTCGGCAGATTAGGGGTTAATTATTGTAGGTAGGTGGAGGCGACGTTGCGGGTGGCAGATTAGGGGTTAATAAATATAATATAGGGGTCGGCGGTGTTAGGGGCAGCAGATTAGGGGTACATAGGGATAATGTAGGTTGCGGCGGTGTACGGAGTGGCAGATTAGGGGTTAATAATAATATGCAGGGGTCAGCGATAGCGGGAGCGGCAGATTAGGGATTAATAAGTGTAAGGTTAGGGGTGTTTAGACTCGGGGTACATGTTAGGGTGTTAGGTGCAGACTTAGGAAGTGTTTCCCCATAGGAAACAATGGGGCTGCGTTAGGAGCTTAACGCTGCAATTTTGCAGGTGTTAGGTTTTTTTTCAGCTCAAACAGCCCCATTGTTTTCTATGGGGGAATCGTGCACGAGCACGTTTTTGAAGCTGGCCGCATCCGTAAGCAACGCTGGTATTTAGAGTTGCAGTGGCAGTAAATATGCTCTACGCTCCCTTTTTGGAGCCTAACGCAGCCCTTCTGTGAACTCTAAATACCAGCGGTATTTAAAAGGTGCGGGGGAAAAAAAGCATGCGTAGCGTACCTTTTGCCGCAGAACTCTAAATCTAGCCGATTGTGTTTATAGGGAAACTGTTAGTAATGCATAGTACTTGTTGCAATATTTTTCTACATTCATTTTCCCAACACAAACATCACTCTAAGGCATCTTTGTTAAAGAGTGTGATAACTTGAGTTATAAAAAAAACAATATGGTGGAAAGGTGTAAAATTAGCAAGGTTACAGTGAGAAGGAAAAGGACAGAGAGAGAGAGAAAAACAGGGAACAAAAGATTGAGAACAGCGAGTACAAAATGCAGAGTTTTCTTTCAAAACAAAATACAGGTAGCCCTCAGTTTATGGGTTAGGCTCCAGAAGGAATGGTTGTAAATTGAAACCATTGTAGATTTAAACCCAGTTTATAATGTAAGTCAAAGGGAAGTGAGGGAGTTAGGTTCCAGGCCCCTCTCAAAATTGACATAAGTAACACCTAATACATTATTTTTAAAGCTTTGAAATGAAGACTTTAAATGCTAAAAAGCATTATAAACATGATTAAAAAATCACACAACAGACTGTATCATCAAATGTTTAATGAACAAAAACATTTTTTTGCTTGCATTTTTCTGCAAACAGTTCTCTTCATTGTTAGCATATTAGATAATATTGGGTCTGCACCTATTCAATGCATTTCAATCTGGAATGATTAATAGGCAGTTAGGCACCCTCACCTCAAGCAGCTGGGCAGGAAGAAAATAGGGAAGTGGCTGCTAGATCTTGTTGCTCAATAGCTAAGGTCTGTTCTGTGTACACAGATTAATTTAAGTCTGCTAAGCTTGCATAACTTTGCTGCAACACAAGCGGACAGCTCCACCTACTGGCTATTTTAATTAGTGCACTGCTTTCCAATGCTTTTCAATAGCAGTCACATGACTGAAAAAAAAAGGTTGTTATTCTGAAACGGCGCAAATTGAACCAGCGTAAACCGAGGGCCACCTGTAATAAACTTTCATCATTTGGCATGTTTATGATATAAATATGTAATAAGTGAAGTGAACTAATGTGATCTTTCTGTGGACATCCTGTTTGCATGTATCTGTGTATACCAATTATATTTCATCATTGATGTGGTTCATAGTTTCTCTCCTGTGAGTAAATGCTTCTCTACAAGGGGTGTTGCCTTTTGTGCACTGCTCCACATTTTTGTTTGGGTGAATGTTAAAGGGGTGGAGTTTTGGGAGCTGTAAGGGTGATGTTTCATGCCTCAATAACCTTGAAAATCTCCAGCTACTAGGTGCATTACCTCTATTTAAAAGGCAGCAGATGCTGCTTTCTACCCCAGAAGTTTCCGCTACCTTTAAAAGCTTTCTTAATCTTCACCACCCTTGCTGTTACAAATTATATGAACCTACAGGTATCGATTAATCACTGTACACCACATAGGAGAGCAAGGTTCTACAAAAGGCACTATGGCCTCTCAGGGGGCAGAGAAAAAAACTTAAATTTCATATTTAAATTACAAGAAAAGCAGGCAAAATAAATAATTAAAGGGCACTGAAACATTTTTAAACTATGCATAGTTAAATAACGTATGGAAAATTGCATTTTTAGTTAAATGTCCCTCTAAAAGTCATATTTAAATAGTTGTTTGTGTGGGGTTCATATTTTCTGCAACATATTCCTATATTTGTCCCTATTTAAATTTCCTTGTCCTACTAAAGCAAAATACATAAAAATAGATTGCCTAATTTATAACTATTTGAAAGTTTTCAGAATTGGCCGTGCAATGGCAATCATAAGGGGGCTTAAAAAACCACAGATCCTCATAAAATTACAACAGATATGTCCCATTAAAGTGACAGTATAGTCAAAATTAAACTTTCCAAAATGTACTTCAGTTATCTAATTTGCTTTGTTCTCTTAGTATCATTTACTGAAAAGCATTTCTAGAAGGAAGCAGCAACACTCTACTGGGGACTAGCTGATGATTGGTAGCTACACTTATATGCCTGTTTTCATTGGTTTACCTGATGTGTTCTGCTAGCTCCCAGTAGGATATTGCTGCTTCTTTTACAAAGAATACCAAGAGAATGAAGCAAACTTTATAACAGAAGAAAACTGGAAAGTTGTTTGTAATTGTATGCTCTATATAAATCATGAAATAAATATTTTGGGTTTCATGTCACTTTAATAGCTATCTCACACCTAGATTACAAGTTTTGTGCTAAACAGGGTGTGAAACTAACGCCAAAAAAGTTGCATTATTTCACTCTCCATAGCGCTGTCATTACGAGTAACTGAAAAGCCATTGTGAGTGCAATATGGTGTGATATGGTGTCATTAAGCTCCATACCACACAAAAGTCAAGCACTGCTTTTCCCCATAGACATAAATGGGGAGAGCGTGTTAGAAAAAAACACCTGAAGTGTGGAATTAAATTCTCTGTCACTCAACCCAATTGATGTCTATAAGGAAAAAAAAGTTAAGTTTAAACACTCTAACATAAACCCCAAGTCAAAACACCCCTAATCTGCCGCCCCCAACATTGCCAACACTAATAAAAGTTATTAACCCTTATTCCGCTATTCCCCACATCGCCGCAACCTAAATAAAGTTATTAACCCCTATTCCACCACTCCCCGACATTGCCGCCACTAAATAAACCCATTAACCCCTAACCCTCCGGCCCCCCTCATCGCTGCTACTAAATAAAACTATTAACCCCTAAACCGCCAGCCCCCCCACATCACAAAACACTAAATTAAACTATTAACCCCTAAAGCTAACACCCCTCTAACTTAAAATTACAATTTAACTATCTTAATATAAATAAAAACTTACCTGTGAAATAAAAATATTCTATGAAAACAAAAAATACTACCAATAAAAAAATCTAAATGTCAAATTTAAAAAACCTAACACTATGAAAAAAAATTAAACATTTAAATTACAAAAATAATAAACACTAAATTACAAAAATAAAAAACACTAAGCTTACAAAACATAATAAATGAAATTATAAAAAATAAAAACAATTACACCTAATCTATAAGCCCCTATAAAAATACCCCCCCCCCCCCTCAAAGTAAAAACACCCCATAGACTACAATAAACTACCAATTGCCCTTAAAAGGGCCTTTTATAGAGCATTGCCCTAAACAGCTCTTTTATCTATAAAAAAAATACTAAGTCCCCCAACAGTAAAACCCACCAACCAACCAATCCCCCAAAATAAAAACCTAACTCTAAAAAAATCCTAAGATACTATTGCCCCTAAAGGGACATTTGTAATGGCATGCCCTTGAAAGGGCATTCAGCTCTTTTTCACTGCCCTTAAATGTGCAATTCAGCTCTTTTCCAAAAGCCCAAAGCCCTAATCTAAAAAAAACACCCCAAAAAAAAAAGGAAAACAAAAACCTAACACTAACCCAGAATACCTACTCACGGTTCCTGAAGTCCGGACATCCATCTCCATCCAGGCGGCGAGAAGTCTTCATCCAGGAGGAGATATCTTCATCCATCCCTTGGGCGTCTTCTATCTTCATCCCTGCAGCCCGGAGCGGAGCCATCCTGGAAGCTGATGTCATCCTGCGCGGAGCGTCCTCTTCATACGCTCACCACCATACACTGAAGTTGAATGCAAGGTAGGCGTACCTTGCATTCCTATTGGCTGATTTGATTCTTCAAATTCAAATCAGCCAATAGGATGAGAGCTTCTGAAATCCTATTGGCTGTTCAAAAACAGTCATAGTATGAGAGCTACTGAAATCCTATTGGTTGTTCAAATCAGTATTTTTATAGGGCTATTAGATTAGGTGTAATTGTTTTCATTTTTTATAAATTTGTTTATTATTTTTTGTAAGCTTAGTGTTTTGTATTTTCATAATTTAGTGGGGTTTTTTTTTAATTTTAGATATTTTAATTTTTTTCGTAGTGCTAGGTTTCTTTAAATTTATAATTTATATTTTGTTATTGGTAGTATTTTTTTATTTTATAAGAAAAGTAATGCTAGGTTAAATTATAGTTTAATGTTAGGTTAATTTTTATTTCACAGGTAAGTTTTTATTTATTTTAAGATAGTTATATTGTACTTTTAATTTAAAGTTAAGGAGGTGTTCGGTTTAGGGGTTAATAGTTTAATTTAGTGTTTTGCGATGTAGGGGTGCTGGCGGTTTACTAGTTACTAGGTTTATTTTAGTAGCGGCGATGTTGGAAGCTGGAGGTTTAGGGGTTAATAGGTTTATTATAGTGTCAGCGATGTTGGGGAGCAGCGGATTAGGGGTTAATAGTTTTATTATAGTATCAGCAATGTTGGGGAGCGGCAGATTAGGGGTTAATAGCTTTATTATAGTGTTTGCGCTGCGGGAGGGTGGCGATTTAGGGGTTGATAGGTAGTTTATGGGTGTTAGTGTACTTTGTAACAGTTTAGTTATGAGTTTTGTGAAACATTTTTGTTTCACAAAATCCATAACTACTGCTCTCAGATGGCGGTATGGATCATGTCAATATAGGCTGTAACGCAAGCATTTTAGCCGGACCGCACAACCTGCAATACTGGCGCTATGAAAATCCCACACAAAAACGTAATTTTTATGAGTGCGGAATGGATGTTGCATTACAGGCTAAAATGCTTGCGGTATACTTGTAACATGCGCTCCTGGCCATTATGCTTGAATTGTCATTTTTTTCAGTGTTAAAAGCCATAACGCAACACTTCTAATCTAGCCGTCAATAAATTGTGTGGAACCATTAACTAAAGCACCTTTATTATAAGCACATATTCTGCTTTTAAAACTGGCATAGGTGTAAGTAATGAGTGGTTTAAGTGATATTAATTGCACCACTTATTTAATATTGGCTTTTATTTGTAAAGTCTTCGGAAAATGAATGGTGTCTTCATTTTAATTGTGATTGGTATATTTTGGGAATAGGGTTGCTTCCTCTGCCATGTTTTCCTGGACACTTATGACTATGAGATATGCTGCAGGGTGTGCAGAGAGGAACAATGAACAGTGTTGTTCAATGTCACTATTTGTGTGCTGTCCAGGGTGGAATTCATGTTCCTACCTGCCAACAATGTAACATGTATGACTCATATGTGACCAGGAAAACATGGCTGAGGTGGGGTAACCCTAATTGGGATCAAGACAAGGTTGGTAATTCCTCAAGAGACATTTTTTATCCTACCTTTTTCTTTATTTCTTGTATACAATTATTTGTGAAAACACAGCCTAAGATAAAAATTGGACAGATTAGTGGTAAAAGATGGTTATATGTTGCACACATAATAAACTCTAATGCACATTCATATTCCAGTTAAATATAAATAATGTAATACTGCTTCTCCCGAGCATATGATGGATATTGTCACAATAAAACATTTTTTATATGGCTTTTCAAAAATGTACATTAAACATAAATATTTAATTGAAATGTTCCCTTTTGCATAAAATGCAAATATTGAATAATTTCTTTTGAATTTGTAAATTGGTTCTGAAAGTATTTTGATTGTTATAATGTCAAGCCTGTATTAAAGTTTACATAGCCAGAAATAAAGATGCTTAGTGCAAACTGTGTAGACAAATCAAGCTATTATTAGTGTAGCAATCATAAATTGGTAAACATGTGCCTTTATATTTTGGAGGCTACTGTGATGCATACATACATTGTAATGTTAAGCCACAATAAAGGAAGGTTCTATCAAGATATATCATTTGTCTTTTATTTCAGTCATCATTTTTTGCAATAAAAAAAAAATTAAAACCTTTTTGTTAAATAACAAAAATGTATATATATATAACCCTAATCTAATCCCCCTATACCGCCACCACCTATATTAATTAATTAACCCCTAAAAAACTAAACTATCCCTACCACTAAACCTAAGTGGCATTACCCCAAAGTAAACAGCTCTATTGCCAGCCCTTAAAAGGGCTTTTTGCGGGGCATGCCCAAAAGAAATCAGCTCTTTTACCAGCCCTTAAAAGGGCTTTTGTCGGGGCATTGTCACAAAGTAAACAGCTCTTTTGCCTATAATCTAAATCCCCTTACACCGCCGCCACCTATAATAAATGTATTACCCCCTAATCTAATCCCCCTACACCGCCGCCACCTATATTAAATAGATTACCCCCTAATCTAATCCCCCACACAGCCGCCACCTATATTAAATAGATTACCCCCTAATCTAATCCCCCTACACCGCCGCAACCTATATTAAATAGATTACCCCCTAATCTAATCCCCCTACACCGCCGCCACCTATATTAAATAGATTACCCCCTAATCTAATCCCCCCACACAGCCGCCACCTATATTAAATAGATTACCCCCTAATCTAATCCCCCTACACCGCCGCAACCTATATTAAATAGATTACCCCCTAATCTCTAACCCCCTACACCGCCGCAAGCTATATTAAATAGATTACCCCCTAATCTATTCCCCCTACACCGCCGCCCAGCTATATTAACTATATTAACCCTAATTATATTAGGGTTAATATAGTTAATATAGTTATTATATTATATATATTAACTATATTAACCCTAATTATATTAGGGTTAATATAGTTAATATCGTTATTATATTATATATATTAACTATATTAACCCTAATTATATTAGGGTTAACATAGTTAATATCGTTATTATATTATATATATTAACTATATAACCCTAGTTATATTAGGGTTAATATAGTTAATATCGTTATTATATAATAGATATATATATATATATATATATATATATATATATATATATATATATATATATATATATATATATATATATATATATATATTAAGTATAATAACCCTATCTAACTCTAACATCCCTCACTAAATTCTTATTAAAATAAATCTAATTAATATTAATATTATTAATTAAAATATTCAATTTAAATCTAAATACTTACCTATAAAATAAACCCTAAGATAGCTACAATTGTAATTAATAATAGTGGTAGGTGTATTTGTAACTTAGGGTTAGGATTTATTTTACAGGTAATTGGTAATTATTGTTAACTAGGTAGATATTAAATAGCTATTAACTATTTAATAGCTATTGTACCTAGTTAAAATAAATACCAAGTTACCTGTAAAATAAATATAAACCCCTAAAATAGCTACAATGTAATTATTAATTACATTGTAGCTATCTTAGGGTTTATTTTATAGGTATTTAGATTTAAATAGGAATATATTAATTAATAATATTAATATTAATAGATTTATTTTAATAAGAATTTAGTTAGGGATGTTAGAGTTAGATAGGGTTATTATACTTAATATATATATAATATAATAACGATATTAACTATATTAACCCTAATATAATTAGGGTTAATTTAGTTAATATATATAATATAATAACTATATTAACTATATTAACCCTAATATAATTAGGGTTAATATAGTTAAAATAGCTGGCGGCGGTGTAGGGGGTTTAAATTAGGGGTTAATATTTTTAAAATAGATGGCGGCGGGGGTAGGGCTCACTTTAGGGGGTAGGTACAGGTAGGATGGCGGCGGGGGGTAGGGGCTCACTTTAGGGGGTAGGTAAAGTAGATGGCGGCGGTGTAAAGTGTTCACTTTAGGGGGTAGGTAAGGTAGATGGCGGCGGAATAGGGGCTCACATTAGGGGGTAGGTAAGGTAGATGGGCGGCGGTGTAAGGGGCTCACTTTTAGGGGGTAGGTAAGGTAGATGGCAGCGGAGTAAGGGGCTCACTTTAGGGGGTAGGTAAGTAGATTGCGGCGGGGTAGGGGGCTCACTTTTGGGGGTAGGTAAGGTAGATGGCGGCGGTGTAAGGGGCTCACTTTAGGGGGGTAGGTAAGGTAGATGGCGGCGGGGTAGGGGCTCACATTAGGGGGTTATAGATTTAATAAAGCTGGGCGGGCGGGGTCCGGGAGCAGCGGTTTTAGGGGTTAATAACTTTATTAGGTGGCGGCGGGGTCCGGGAGCGGGCGGTTTAGGGGTTAAATACTTTATTAGGGATTGTGGGGGGGATCGCGGTTGACAGGTAGATAGACATTGCGCATGCGTTAGGTGTTAGGTTTTATTTAGCATATCGCGGTTGACAGGTGGATAGACATTGCGCATGCGTTAGGTGTTAGGTTTTTATTTAGCAGCTAGTTTAGGGGAGTTACGGGGCACCAATAGACAGCGTAAGGCTTACTACGGCTGCATTTTGTGGCGAGGTGAAAATGGAGTAAGATTTCTCAATTTTCGCACATAAGTCCTTACGCTGTATATTGGATACCAAACTGCGCTGGTTTGGTATACCTGCCTATGGCCCAAAAAACTACGGGCGAAGGCAGAAATATATGGGCATAACTTCTAGGTTATGCCATATATAGGATACCAAACCAGCGCAAACCGGCTTTTGCGGGCGACGCTGCATATCGGATCGTGCCCTTGGTGTGGAGAAAAAACACATGTAAGTGGAAAGTCAAAAGGCAATGCATATTTAAAGTGCCATTACAGTAAAAAAAACAAAAAAAACTACATCCTTTAATGAGTATGCAATTTTAACACTAGCAACCCTGAATCTCTATCACATAGATTACAAGTTTTGCGTTGCAGCTTGTAACGCTGAAAATATGGCATTTTCAGCGTTAAAAACAGCACCGCAGCTATTACAATTGTTGTCGGTATAGCTGTACCGCACACCTTTTAGCCTGTACCGCAACGTCAGTCCGACACACGAAAAAATTATGCTTTTTCATGCAATTCCCATAGCGCCGGTATTACGAGTTTTGCGGTACGGCTAAAAAGTGAGTGTTACACCCTATAACGTCAAGATCTGTACCGCCATCTAAAGTCAGTAGTTATGAGTTTTACGTTACAAATCTGTACCATAAAACTCATAACTAAAGTGTTAAAAAGTACACTAACACCCATAAACTACATATTAACCCCTAAACCGAGGCCCTCCCACATTGCAAACACTATAATAAATGTATTAACCCCTAATCTGCCGCTCCCGACATCACTGCAACTAAAAAAAATGTATTAACCCCTGTTCAGCTGCTCCCCGACATTGTCGCCACTATAATAAACTTATTAACCCTAAACTGCCGCCCTCCTGCATCGCAAACACTATTTAAATATTATTAATCCCTAATCTGCCGTCCGCCCACAGAGCCGCTATAATAAACCCATTAACCCCTAAACCGAAGCCCCCCACAACAAAATATACTAAAATAAACTATTAACCCCTAAACCGAAACCCCCCACAACGAAATAAACTAATTTAAACTAGTAACCCCTAAACCTAATGACCCCCTAACTTTATATTAAAATTACAATTTCCCTATCTTAAATTCAATTAAAACTTACCTGTCAAATTTATTTTGAAACTAAAAATTAAACTATTATAATTATTTAACTAAAATTAAACTAACTACCAATTAAATAAAACTAAACTACCAATAAAAATCCTAACACTACTCTAAAAATTACAAACAGTATCTAATTACAAAAAACATAAACTAACTAAAAAAATACAAACAACCCCCAACAGTAAAACCCACCACCCAAACAACCCCCCCCAAATAAAAAAACCTAATCTAAATCTAAAATAACCTAAGATACTCATTGCCCTGAAAAGGGCATTTGTATGGGCATTGCCCTTTAAAGGGCATTTAGCTCTTTTACTGCCCAGACCCTAAACTAAAAAATAAAACCCACCCAATAAACCCTTAAAAAAGCCTAACACTAACCCGCTATAACACTTTCCCTATAGTGTTCAAAACTCGTAATCTAGGTGTTAGTGTTTAACCAGCAAAACAGAAAAGTAAAGTAATTATCCAATCAGCAGCACTAGTAGCACAGCAGCGTCGCCTGGCTAATGCTGCTGGGTGGATATGGGACTTGCAGTGTTTTGCAGGTCCAGAGCTTTACTTCTTCTATGTGTTTAACCTCTACAGGGGTCTCTAGTCTCTAGGCTTAAAATTAAATTCTTTAATGAATTAGAGCATGCACTTTTTCAGTTGAAATGGCCCTTTAATAACTAGGAACAATGTATTAACCCTTTCACTAACGGGACTTCCAGACAAAAACTTGCCCAAAATACCAGAGCATTTTTACCATTTTTGTTATCACTCCTTTTAAACAGAAATAGAGCCTTGTTTTTTTTTTTTTATTTACCTATCAAATATATATATTTATATTATAAACTTTGGGTTTCTCACAGAAATTATTTACATACTGCTGGTGCAATCATGGCACAAATGTTTGTAAATGTTTCTCTAGTGTGCCCTTTGTTCAGAAATAGCAGGCATATATGGCTTTGCCATTGCTTTTTGGTAATTAAAAGGCCGCTAATTGCAGCTGCACACCACACTTCTATTATTCCCTGCAGTGAAGGGGTTAATTAGGTAGCTTAAAAGGTTAATGTTAGCTTCAGTGTAGAGATTAGCCTCCTACCTGACACTCCTCCCACCCTGATCCCTACCTGATCCCTCCCAAACAGCTCTCTTCCCTCCCCGCCCCCCACTGGTCACCCCCATCTTAAGTACTGGCAGACAGTCTGCCAATAAAAACAATAAAACTTTTCTGCAGTGTAGGATTACCCTAACCCTCAAACCTGATCCCACTTAAACCTCCCCTGCCCTAACTATTGCTGCCATCTTAGGAAATGGCAGCTGTCTGCCCGTACCTATAAAACTTTTGTTTTTTTGTTTTTTTCTGTAGGTAGTGTAACCCCCACCTACCCCCACCCACAATCTTTAGATAGGGGGCCCCCACATCCCCATATCCCCTTTTCTTTAGCATAGCTGCCCCTTCTCCCCCTGTCTCTTTATTTTAGAGTTTCCGTAGCGTAGGGCCTCTCCCACTTCCTACCGCTCCCTCCCACCTCCCCTGCTGGGCCGCCCATCCGCCATCCGACTCCTGCCCACACCTCCCACCGGCTCCAGCAGAAGATCGCTACAGACAGTGACACACAGTGTC
This sequence comes from Bombina bombina, assembly GCF_027579735.1. NCBI lineage: Eukaryota > Metazoa > Chordata > Amphibia > Anura > Bombinatoridae > Bombina > Bombina bombina. The sequence goes on along the minus strand of NC_069500.1, from coordinate 1,053,104,155 downwards.
ACCGTCTGTAACGATCAGGCTTCTGCCCTCATATGGAGGTGGAGCACCGATCGTTCTCCGGTTCCATATGCGGCAGATGACTGAAGCTTCAGGAGCTTCAGATCTCATCTGTAACTTAACAGCCAAGAGTGCTGGAGCATCCTGAAGTGACGACGTATATATACATGGTGGGGTTCGATAGCCAAAGTACAGCATAATGTATATAAAAACGTCGGATTGGGTGAAGGGGTTAAAGGGACATCTTTGTTGATAAGTAGGAAGGTAAGTTCATTTGTGTGCATGTGTCTGTAGTACTACATGCTAGCACTATTTATCTAGGTATCTCTTCAACAAAGAATAACAAGAGAACAACACATATTTTATATAATAATATCTGAATCATGAAATTAAAAAAAATGGGTTTCATGTTCCTTTAAGCATAGCTGCCATGATTTTAAGTGAGCAGTAAATGTAAAAAAAAAAATGTGATGCCAGCAATATCCATAGTACAGGAGTCATTTAGTATTTTTTATTTATTTTTTTAATTATTTTTATTAAGGATCAAATAACAAAATCACAAGGTCAGGGATGGCAGATCCGAAGATAAGAAGATGGATAAAGATAGAAGACTACCGATGGGATGAAGCAGGACTGCCACCGAGATGAACTTTGGTTAGTACAATCTTTGGGGTTTAGTGATATGATTTTTTGGGGTGTTTTATTTTAATTATTTTTTAGAATAGGGTTTTTTTTGTTTTTTTTTGGGGGGGGAGCAAAAGAGCTTTGGTACAGTGCCCAAACAAATTACCCTTTCAGGGCAATTTTAGAGTAGTTTTTTTTATCTAGTCTTTTTTGTTGTGGGTTGGGGGTTACTCGTAGAATGGGTTAGTATTTATTTTACTAAAAAAGAGCTAAATCACTTTAGGGCAATGCCCTATAAAAAGCCCTTTTAAGGGCTATTGCTATAGTTTAGTTTAGTGTTATTATATTTTTTTATTTTTTTTTTAGCAGGACATTAGTTTTAGAATAGGCATAACCTTTTTTGTGGACATTTTCTATTTTTTTCCTGTAATTGTAGTTTTTTTATTTTCTGAAATTGAAGTTTTGTTCTCCTGTAATGTTAGTTTTTTTTTCTCAGATAAGGTTAAGATTTTTTGGGTTAAATTAGAGGGTGATAGGTTAGGGGTGTTAGCTGATTAGGGGGTTTAGATGTTAGTGGGTATTTTGCGATGGTGGTTGTGGTGGTTTAGGGTTATTAGTGTAGTGGGTATTGTGCGATGGGGGTAGCTGGCGGTTTAGTGATTAAAGTGTAGAGGTTTATTTTGTGATGGGGTTGTTGCAGTTTAGGGGTTAATAGTGTAGAGGAATATTTTGTGATGTGGGAGTGTGGCAGTTAGGGGTTAATAGTGTAGCAGGTACTTTGTGATTTGAGGGTGTAGCGGTTAGAGGTTATTATTGTAGTGGGATACATTGCGATGGGGATGTGGCAGTTTAGGGGTTAATAGTGTAGAGGTATAGTTTGTGAGGGGGTTGTGGCAGTTTAGGGGTTAATAGTGTAGATACATGCACCTAGATTTAGAGTTCTGCCTTAGTCGTCCAAACCAGCGTTAGGGGGTCCTAACGCTGGTTTTTACCGCCCGCTGGTATTTAGAGTCAGTCAGGAAAGGGTCTAAAGCTGACTTTCCAGCTGCAACTTTTCCATACCGCAGATCCCCCTACACCAATTGCGTATCCTATCTTTTCAATGGGATCTTTCTAACGCTGGTATTTAGAGTCTTGGCTGAAGTGAGCGTTAGAAATCTAACGACCAGACTCCAGCCGCAGAAAAAAGACAGGAGTTAAGAGCTTACTGGGCTAACGCCGGTTCATAAAGCTCTTAACTACTGTGCTCTAAAGTACACTAACACCCATAAACTACCTATGTACCCCTAAACCGAGGCCCCCCCACCTTGCCGCCATTCTATTTAATTTTTTTAACCCCTAATCTGATGACCGCACACCGCCGCAACCTACATAATCACTATGTACCCCTAATCTGCTGCCCCTAACATCGCCGACCCCTACATAATATTTATTACCCCCAATCTGCCCCCCCCCCAATGTCGCCACTACCTACCTACAATTATTAACCCCTAATCTGCCGACCGGACCTCACCGCTACTATAATAAATGTATTAACCCCTAATCCGCCTTACTCCCACCTCGGTAATACCCGGCGTGGTGAAGATAAGGTAGGAAGATCTTCAGGGGCTTAGTGTTAGGTATTTTAAGGGGAGTTTGGGTTAGATTAGGGGTATGTGGGTGGTGGGTTGTAATGTTGGGGGGTATTGTATGTTTATTTAAATGCAAAAGAGCTGTTTTCTTTGGGGCATGCCCCGCCAAAGGCCCTTTTAAGGGCTGGTAAGGTAAAAGAGCTTTACAATTTTTATTTTATAATAGGGTAGGGCATTTTTTTTATTTTGGGGGGCTTTGTTATTTTTTTAGGGGGCTTAGAGTAGGTGTATTTAGTTTAAAATTCTTGTAATCTTTTTTTATTTTTTGTAATTTAGTGTTTGGTTTTTTTGTAATTTAGTGTTTGTTTTTTTTGTAATTTAGTTTAGTTGATTGAATTGTAGATAATTGTAGATAGTTTATTTAATTAATTTATTGATAGTGTAGTGTTAGGTTTAATTGTAACTTAGGTTAGGATTTATTTTACAGGTAATTTTGTAATTATTTTAACTAGGTAACTATTAAATAGTTATTAACTATTTAATAGCTATTGTACCTGGTTAAAATAAATACAAAGTTGCCTGTAAAATAATATAAATCATAAATAGCTACAATATAAATATTATTTATATTGTAGCTATATTAGAGTTTATTTTACAGGTAAGTATTTAGCTTTAAATAGGAATAATTTATTTAATATGAATTATTTTATTTTGTTAGAATAAAATTAAATTTAACTTAGGGGGGTGTTAGGGTTAGAGTTAGACTTAGCTTTAGGGGTTAATAGATTTATTAGAGTAGCAGTGAGGTCCGGTCGGCAGATTAGGGGTTAATAATTGTAGGTAGGTGGCAGCGACGTTGGGGGTGGCAGATTAGGGGTTAATAAATATAATATAGGGGTCGGCGGTGTTAGGGGCAGCAGATTAGGGGTACATAGGGATAACGTAGGTTGCGGCAGTGTACGGAGCGGCAGATTAGGGTTAAAAAAAATATGCAGTGGTCAGCGATAGCGGGGCAGCAGATTAGGGGTTAATAAGTGTAAGGTTAGGGGTGTTTAGACTCGGGTACATGTTAGGGTGTTAGGTGCAGACTTAGAAACTGTTTCCCCATAGGAAACAATGGGGCTGCTTTAGGAGCTGAACGCTGCTTTTTTCAGCTCAAACTGCCTCATTGTTTCCTATGGGGGAATTGTGCACAAGCACGTTTTTGAAGCTAGCCGCGTCCGTAAGCACCGCTGGTATTTAGAGTTGCAGTGGCGGTAAATATGCCTGTACACTCCCTTTTTGGAGCCTAACACAGCCCTTCTGAGAACTCTAAATACCAGCGGTATTTAAAATGTGCGGGGGAAAAAAAGCACGCGTAGCTAACGCACCCCTTTGGCCGCAGAACTCTAAATCTAGCCGATAGTTTGCAATGTAAGGGGTGTGACGGTTTACAGACTAATTGAGTAGTTAAGTGCAATGGCTTTCTCCGGACAAACTCTTTGCGCAACCTTTCAGGTTGCGTTAAATGTTTGAACGTTAAATGCAATTGCATTTGAGCAATCATATTTACTTTTAACTTATAATATGAGCAGACACTGCAGTTCCACACCAACCACAGAAAATATGGTGAGGGTAAATTACTGTGAGTTCACGTAAACTAATTTACGGTAATTTAAACAGTACACCACTTGTAATATGGATTTGAGTGTAAAAAAACATGATCTCGCAATTGAGTTTATGCTCCATGTGCTAACTATATTGCTATACTTGTAATCTAGAACTTAATTGGCACACACTACACTTATATACATTGCATACCAATATGTATCACTAAGAAAAAATATATATTTTTGTTTACTACCATTTATCTAATACACAGATTGAATGGGGGAAGTGGGAGTGAAAAGGGGAGAGACAATGAGATTGATATAGTGAAAGACTGAGTTAATGAAAGAAAGAGAGACTAGTAGAATGTACTGATGGGAAGAAATGGAAGTGGGTGCAAGAAGTGTGTAAAAGCAAATGAAGAGAAGGAGTAAGTTAATGCAAGTGGAGGAGAGCCAGGAAGGACATGCTTGAAAAAGGCTGGTTATCACAGCTGAAACGCGTTGCACTGATCCTTCATCCCTAACACCTGGTTCACACAGGAGCCGCAGAGCAGAGGAAACATAAGTAGACTGGGTAAGCTAAGAATACGCTGCCACCAAACGCTGCCAAAAACGCTTTCAAAAATACTCCAGGACCGGCATCTGTAGAAGTGAACTGATCTATCTACTCTTGATTGCGGAAAATCCGAAGTTCTACAGGATACCTACTATTGGAAATAACAGTAGAAGTGCCGATGTCCCTAACCCGCAGCATATTATACAAAGACTATCATAAGACATAGGAGGCGGATTTGTGTATCACACCACTTAAAGATCAAGGAAGAAAAACTGGTCACAAAAACGTCTCTCAGCAAGTATAATAAGGTTAGATCTACACACCTGCTTACCTTATCGCATTTGATATAGGTACATAGTACCTTAAAAAATATCTTCTATAAACTTAGGCTGTAGCCAAGAAAATTTCTTATAAACATCATAGACTCTCATATTGGGTATTACCTCAGGACGGACTTTTAATCACGTTTTGGAAAAAAATTACTTTTTTTTAAATATAATTTTTTTTTTTTTATTGAGGTTTTATAACATGAATAACAAACAATGAATGCCTCATAACATCAATGACAAATACAGCATTTTTGAGAATAAAATCTCGATTGTAAGTAAAAAGGAAAGGAGAAAAAAAACAAATACATAAAATATAACAGTGCAAACCACAAGATAGGCTTTTATGAACCTCTGATTTTATGATGCAATAGCGTAGTAGGCTGACTAATTGTCTGACCTCGTAAGAGTCAAATGGTCACAGAAATGAAGAAACATATAATAGTCAGGTGATTTACTACATTTGAGCTGTGTACATATAGTACATTTATCTGGGGGGGGGGGGGAGATATCAGCAGGCGAGCGCCGCTCAGTGAATAGGGGAAAATGAGGGAGGGGGGGTGGAGCCAGTTATAATTAAGCGAGTAAAAGGCAAGAGGGAAATAAAGAAAATTAGAGGTAGTGATAGTGGGAAGGGTAATTTTACCAATAGATCTCCACAGCATAATAGGGGGTTTAAATGAGAAACATTAGTAGAATATTTAGCCTCCACCCTGTAGTAGATATAGGGCATGAGATACATAATGTTCTGTGCTTTATACTACATTAACTTGCTCTTAGAATAAACTATAGGAGATACTGAGATATGAGGCAACTAAAGAGTATTATGACATGCTAAGTATACATTTTGAGATAACGTGACGAGAAGAGTAAACCTCCCATCCCGTTCATAAAATATGTGAATGATGATAGCATGAAACATAAATATTCGGCAATATATACCTAAAAACGGGACAGCTAGTGCAAAAACTAGTTGCGATCTTAGAATAATCCTGAGGGGAAATATATTATTCCCATTAAAGGAGCATGCAGTTATCAGTGTATAGATTAAATTAGTGACAGGCAAAATGGGTTGGGTAACCTCATCAAACTGGACATCTCTCATAAAAATTGCCCCAATAACAAGTAACCAGCGTTTGGCGCCAACTACAGATTCAGAGATATCAGCTTAAACCAGTTTCTAGAAACACCTATCACATAGGAGACAACTGTGATATAGCTACAAATAGATACTGTGCATACTTGCATAAAATTAAGTTTAAATGTGGTTGCTATAGTGTTGACCCAGTAATATTAAAGCCAAAATGATCCAGACTAAGAATCTCACTTGGTATTACAGCAAATACTAGCAGGTTTGAGAAAAAACATCATGTTGTGAGGCCCCATTATTAAAAGGAACAGTGTAAATATTGTAGATATACCCAATTAGCATATTGGAAATAAGCTCCAGGGACTATCATTTGAGGAAGTATACATGAATTAACATTGAGATAAAACATAAACATACCTGACTATAAGTATTAGTCCCATACTCATCTACAGGTCTATGGTTTCCAACTTCTCTGGCAGCAATATTCATGGAAACCTGTACATAACTGCTTATATTAGTGTGTCTATTAATGAATGACAATATACATTGACCAAAATGGACAATATGTTATAAGGTTACTCCTTAGCTTAAGCTAAATAGAGTCCCAGTTGCTTTTATTAACTTTTGGACTAGGTTGTAACTGGCAGTAGGGTCATAAACATGAGGAGTTTACCGGTCTCAAACTTAATATTGTAAAGCTTATAGTGCTGGTAGGTGAACATTCATGGCTTGTCAGTAAATATAGTAGGTTTAGCAAAAAAGGTATCAACAGAGCTTGTAGCATAGCAAGACACACTTATAACTTGTGGCCCTGATATGCTGGAAGAGGAATCCTACTATCCCTTAGCATTCAGAGGGGAAAAATAATTGTACCTCCAGGGGGTAACAAATAACATTAGTAGTGAATGAGCATACCATTATCAATAAAGAAGTACTATTTCAGAATCCCACACATTCAATGTAGGAAAAATTAGATATAGGGTACAACTAAATACCTTAATCATTAACGATATACCAACATATAAAACAATAGCCAAACGAAAGAGTAAAAAACAGCCTGGCCATTAAACATTTAAGAATATCTATACATGAAAATTACAATGTATGGTTCTTGTAGGTGAGGAGCTAGTAGGGATACATGTTACTGAGCCATGTAGTGAGTAGTATGTAAAACAGGACACTTATAGGCTATCTAAGAACTCTCAGTCTGTTAAGAATCAAAGTATGGCATTAATCAGGAGTGGAGAAATTATCATAACAAGACATATCCTGCCCTTTAGCTAATAAAAGAGTACAAACGGTAGTATATAGAAAATAAACTAATGCAGGGTAAAGATTAACCTTATGAATTATAACTCTCATAACAGATATACGGAAGAACTCTGCAACTAAATAACTGACAGTTTACAGGTTGTCCCAAAGTAAGAGAAGCATGTGTTAGGAGTATCCAGAGTAGTTCATCTCATAACAGTCAGCTTGTGGCTAATCAAAAGATCCTCCGGTTGAGCCCTTAGATCCGTCCTGTAACGTAACCTCAGCCGATGCCTTCTCTCATACAAAGATTTTTAAAAACAGGGCAGTCAAATGCGTCTAGATACCTTCGTAGCTGGAAATCATAGCGCTGGGCAGTCAAATCAATCAAGTCCCACCTGTGAGAGGTTAGTTTCCCTGCAGGTATGGATCTCTGTGTTTCCTTACTTTTGACTCTGGTATTTTTATAATGAGTCTCCCTCATGGCCCCCTTCTACTGAGGTCGCTTACCATTAGTGGACCACCACACTGAAGCTTTTGCCGGTACTCCTACTCTAGTAGTGTTCAGAGCGGTGAGTGCCATAAGCGGCAGGTGCAAGTGCTCCGTTAATTGCTCACAGTGATCTCCTTCATTGCTTAGCATCTTGAGAGTGTTAAGGCTTGGAGACAATGGCAGACTTAGGCAAGGAGGCAGAACTGGCAGCGGGCGCTGCACAGCCTTGATATGGGGAAATCCTACTGATCCCGATATGACAGCAGCTATGTGGAGCGTGTCAGCTGTGCTTGATTGCGTCGGGTTACCATTTGTAGTTCCAAATAAGATGCAGGTCGAGCCCCATCCAGGCTGCCTTTCTTGTAGTCATTCAGAACAATGTTGAGTAAACAGTGAGTCTTCTTTCCGACCCGCCACATGGGTGTCATAGTTGGGTAGGCAAGAAATGCCATCTTGGCTGCGTAGCTCTGTAATGATGGACCGCAAGCTGCTAAATTGACTGTCAGCTTTATCAAGCAAGCCTGCCAGTAGAGAAGAAAGATGTGTGGAAAAGTCCTCCATCCTAAGAGCGAGATATGAAAAAGATATAGGTTCCTAGAACTTCAGGAGCTCTGCTATAGAACGTCTTTCCCCTTTGGCAGTTGGCTCCGCCCCCCAAAAAATTACTTTTTTATACATACTCTATAAACTTCATTTGAAAATTGTAATTGTGTTTATACAATTTTAATTCAGGTATATATTCCTAAAAACTCCTGATTATAACAACAGTCTATCATATAATTGTGGGTTTTAAAATTGCTTTTTTTGAGAATTGCTTTGTTGAAATTTGTGAAATATTGCTGTATTGAAATTTGTTAAATATTGATACTATTGATACTGATACACAAGAAATCAATATTAGATCAATTTAAAATTATTTAGATTACAAGGTTGGCCATCCTATCAGATTCATTTGTACATAAGAATCTTAAACTCACATGTTTCAAAAAAACTTTTTAGTTTTTACTAAAATAAAATAAATTTTTATTCTGTACAAAATCTTATCTGGTGTCATAGAATAGATTTCTATTTAAATTTTTTATACATATTTTTTTTTTCATATTTACATATTTGTAATATTTTTAAAAATCTCCATAAGGTATTTGCTCTATTTAGAGCACCCTTTCCTATAAACCACTCTTCTTACAATTTCCCCTGAGAAGCATAGAGGAAGCTTCTAATAGTGAAAGGAGCCTATACCCACTAGCGCAAAATCCATATATCTTTTGAAATAAGTGGAGGAGAGCACTTGTGAGGTTTTACCTCTGAAATATATATAGTGACGTACATTCATAGGAGGCAGGTGAGGCAGTGCCTCCCCTGGCCAATGTGGGAATTACAGCCTTTTTTATAAAAAAAAAAAATTGTATTTATTTTTCACATTTTTTTTTTCCATCTGAAAAGGTGACCCCCCCACCCCTCCACCAAATTCAGTATTTTATTGAAATGTATTGTTTTTTAAAAAAAAGTAATATTAAGTATTACATTCATATTGCACAAGAAGGTAGAGACCAGCTATCCTTCCATTGCACAATATGAATGTAATACTGTGCTGTGCTATGGGCCGCTTTAGAGACTGCCACCCAGTGGGGAATAAGAACTAATGCAGCAGTCTCTCTTGCAGCCCATAACTGCGCCCACCGGAGGCTTGAC